>NC_084830.1:72807544-73110574 GCF_033115175.1 Lepus europaeus | reverse complement strand
CTTTTGGAATTTTGATGGCATATGTTTGTAGCCCCCTTTAGCTTCGCATTCTCCACAGTTGGATAAATAAACTTGATTTCAAGCAGGCAGAAGATGTGCAGCACTTGCTGTGCCCTCTGCTGGCTCCAGCAGGCTGGAGCCTGTCCCTGCTGCTAACCTGGCCAGGTCCCCAAACCATCTCAAGAATTTCTGGTCAGCATCAGTAGGTCCCAGGGCCATCACCTACACTTATCTTGTTTCATTGCCATTGTCACAAAAGCCACTGGGGCTGGCGCTGTGGCTTAGTGGGTAAAGCCGTCTCCTGCAATGCCAGCATCCTATATGGGCACCGATTCGAGTCCCAGAGACTCCACTTCGGATCTAGCTCTCTGCTATGGCCTGGGAAAACAGTAGGAGATGTCCCAAGTCCCCTGCACCCACGTGCATAAACCTGGAAAAAGCTCCTGGCTCCTGCCTTCGGATCAGCGCAGCTCCAGCTGTTGCGGCCAACTGGGGAGCGAACCAGCGGATGGAAGACCTCTCTCTCTCTCTGCCTCTCCTTCTCTCTCTGTGTAAATCTGACTTTCAAATAAATAAATAAAACTTTAAAAAAAAAAAAAGAAGAAGCCATTAAGCAACACCATACTGTATATTTGAAATTTGTAAAGATAGATCTCATGTGTGCTCACCATAAATAAAAGGGAGCAGGTATTTAACCTAGTGGTTAACACACTTGTGTCCCACATCAGGGTTCCTGGGTTCCAGTCCCAGTTCTGGCTCCTGACTCCTGCTTCCTACTGATACAGAACCTGGGAGGAAGTGTTGATGGCTCAAAATTGGGCTCCTGTCACCTATGTGGGAGACCTGGAATGAGTGTTTGGCTTATGGCTCTGATCCCAACCCATCCCTTGGTTTTCCTCGGTATTGCAGGTATTTGGGGAATGAGCCAACAGAAGGAATCTCTCTCTCTCTCTCTCTCTCTCTCTCTCTCTCTCTCTCTCTCTCCCTCCCTCCCTCCCTCCCTCCCTCCATCTCTCTGCCTCACATATAGGTTTTTTTTTTCTTTTAAAAAAATGAAAATATTTGACATGATGGATATATTAACTAACTTGATGGTGATTTTTTCACAAGTGTATGCATGTATCAAAACATCAAGTTGGGGCCAGCGCTGCAGCTCAATAGGCTAATCCTCCGCCTTGCGGCGCTGGCACACCGGGTTCTAGTCCCGGTCGGGGCACCGATTCTGTCCCGGTTGCCCCTCTTCCAGGCCAGCTCTCTGCTGTGGCCAGGGAGTGCAGTGGAGGATGGCCCAAGTGCTTGGGCCCTGCACCCCATGGGAGACCAGGATAGGCACCTGGCTCCTGCCATCGGATCAGCACGGTGCGCTGGCCGCAGCGCACCAGCCGCGGTGGCCATTGGAGGGTGAACCAACGGCAAAAAGGAAGACCTTTCTCTCTGTCTCTCTCTCTCACTGTCCACTCTGCCTGTCAAAAAAATAAATAAATAAATAAATAAATAAATAAATAAACATCAAGTTGGGGCTGGAATTGTGGTGCAGCAGATTAAGCCACCACCTGTGATGCTGGCATCCCATGTGAACGCCAGTTCAAACCTTGGCCGTTCTAGTTCTGATCCAGCTCCCCGTGCTTGTGCCTTGGAAAGCAGCACCAGATAACCCAAAGGCTTAGGCCCCTGCACCCCCACGGGAGACCCAGATGGAGTTCATGGCCTCAACTTGACCCAGCCCTGGCTGTTGAGGAGTGAACCAGAGGGTAGAAGAGCGCTCTTTCTCTGTCTCTCTGTCTCTCTCTGTAACTGCCTTTCAGATAAATAAATAAATGTTTGAAAAACCAAGTTGTATACCTTAAATAGATATAATTTGCATTCATCAATTATACCTCCATAGAGGGAGGAAGGGAAGGAGTAGGAAAAGAAGCTGCCTCCACCATTAGGGCCAAGGCAGAAGCCTCAAGTCCTTTAGCAGCATAGCATATGAGTTTGCCCTACAGGTCAGTAAGGGAGGGCTCGGGTTTAGAACGTTGGTCCCTCTGCGGAGTCCTGGCATCTTAGCCCTGATTCCCACACATGGACATGGAGCTTGGATGCAGTTTCTGGGCAAATCAGATCTTCTGGCAAGTTGGGTTTCAGCTCACTAGCATCTTTGGTCCTTGAAGCATTGAAGCGGAGTTTCAGTCCATGGCCACGCCATCGGCTAAGCGTGCAGGTTTTACACCCCCCCACACCCTGCCCCTTAACCCTGCTCTCACAGGTCTCTGTGTCCCAGAAGGTAGGAATAGAGAAGTAACTGACCCATCACCTAAGTGCCTACCTCACACACAGGCGTGCAAACCCAGGATCCAAACCATGAGCCCCATCATTGCTTCCCCTCCCCGGCCGCATATCCAGCCACCGTGTTATTGGGGATGGGAGACTCTGCCAGACAGGATAGCGTCTAATTGAAATTACCCAAAGACAACTGTGTGATGAAGTGGTTTGAGCACAGAAGCCGCAAGGAGAGATCCATTTTCCAATCCAACTAGGAGGCTAATGATTTTGTGTCACTTTGGAAAATCATCACCTCTTTGTGGAAATGAAAACTAAGTCCAAATGCATGTTGCTTTGTGTTGGGTCAGACCCTCTCACCTTTAGGATCGGAGGTCAAGGCCCCCTTCATTCCATACTGCCACTCCTCTGCAAGAGCCAGAGGAGGGCTGCTCTCCTGGCTACCAGGTGCATAACCCAGTAACGTAGCCAGAGGATGCAACTTTCCATGGGAGCAGAAACAAAGCTCAACAGGCCCCTCTACCCAACTTAACGAACCCAGGGGAGGATGTGGGGGGTTTTAGAGACCCTACAGCTCCTGGGGTGCTCTCACCACTAACAAGCACAGCAAATACCTGGTACAGTGGCACAGAGGGTTCAGCCACAGCTTGCAAGGAGCCCCAGCTCTAGTTTCAGCTGCTCTGCTTCCAATCCAGCTCCCTACTAATGCACCTGGGAAAGCAGCCGAGGAGGGCCCAAATGCTTGGGCCCCTGCCACTTACATGGGAGATCTGGATGGAGTTCCAGGTTCCTGGCTTTGGCCTGGCCCAGCCCCAACTATTGTGGTCATTTGTTTGGGCAGTAACCATTGGATGGGAAATTCTCTCTCTCTCTCTCTCTCTCTCTCTCTCTCTCTCTCTCTCTCTCTCTCTCTTTCTCTCTCTCTCTCTATCTCTATCTCTCTGTGTGTCACTCTGTCTCTCAAAGAAATCTTTTTGAAAAAATCAGGCCCAGCAAGACCCTTGTGGGGCCCAGGTTAGAGGAAGCAAGCCCAGAGCAGGTGGATTGCAGTCAGCTTGTCTCAGGGCCTTCAGCCTGGATGAAGACTGAAATTATGAGGTTTGCACACCATCTGTCTGCCTCAACTTATCACCAGAACAGATCTGGCGGGAACTGGGGCAATGCTTTTAACAGTAATTCTAGAAAAAAAAAAAAAAGAAAGAAAGAAAGAAAGGAAGAGAGAAAGAGAAGGAGGGAGGGAGGGAGGGAGGGAGGAGGGAGGGAGGGAGGGAATTTGCCTCCACGTTCCTTGGACCTGGAACCTAGCCATTCGGTAGGGGCAGGAGGAGGTCTTGAACTATGAGGCTGTGGATGCCTGTCTGCCGAAATGACTGCTGTTCTGGACCCAGGCAGCTGTGCCCTGCAGGCAAGAGTGGAATCCTGGAGGCAGTGAGCTGGTTTTGCCAGGTTGGTTCAGCCTTGCAACTGTGCAACCCTGAGCCTCAGCTGTCTCATCTGTGCAGTGGGGATAATAATAGTATCCACCTCGGAGGGGTAAGAATGGAAAGGCCAGAAGGAACTAAAGCGATTGGCAGGAAGTCAATGGCAAAGCCAGTGTTCTATGAATAGTAGCCATGGTGATGAAGGGGAAGCTGTCCAAGCTGGCGTTTGAACACATCAGTTGGTGTCAGCATAACCAAGGCCCTTGGTTCCGATTATGACCACCCACAGGGAGCCTCAGAAAGGAGAGCATGGGCAGAGAACACCCTGGGGCATCCCCCAGAGAGAATCCTTAATAACGACAGACACTGCTGGGCAAGGACCCAATGTTAGCCACAGTAGTTTCCACCTGCACCCCGGCAGCAGCAGCAGCAGCAGCTCAGAACGTGCAATGGGATAAACACCTGGTGTTGGCAGTAGAAAAACAGAGGCTGGGCTGGCACCGTGGCAAAGCAGGTAAAGTGCTCGCCTGCAGCGTCAGCATCCCGTATGGGTATTGGTTTGAGTCCTGGCTGCTCTGCTTCCAATCTAGCTCCCTGCTAATGGCCTGGGGAGGCAGGGGAAGATGGGCCAAGTGTTTTGGTCCCTGCATCCCACATGAGAGACCTGGTGGAAGGTCCTCGCTCCTGGCTTCAGCCTGCCCCAGCCCTGACCACTGCGGCCATTTGGGTAGTGAATCAACAGATGGAAGATCTTCCCCTGTTCTCGTTCTCTCTCTCTCTTTCTCTCTCTCTCTCCCTCTCCGCCACCTCCATCTCTCTCTCTTTCTCTGTAACCCTGCCTTTCAAATAAATAAAATAAATCTTAAAAAAAAAAGAGAGAGAGAGAGAAACCAAAGCACCGCACAATATCCCTGGCCCATGCAGTTCTGATGTGTTAGTGCCAAAAGGGAGACAACAAATATAGAAACCAATACAGGGGCTGGCGCTGTGGCATAGTGAGTAAATCCGCTGCCTGCAGCAACAGCATCCCATATGGCGTCAGTTCGAGCCCTGGCTGCTCCATTTCTGATCCACGTCTCTGCTATGGTCTGTGAAAGCAGTGGAAGATGACGCAAGTCTTTGGGCCCCTGCACCCATGTGGGAGACCTGGAAGAAGCTCCTGGCTCCTGGCTTTGGATCAGCACAGCTCCGGCCATTGCAGTAGCTTGGGGAGTGAACCAGCAGATGGAAGACCTCTTTCTCTCTCTGTGTAACTCTGACTTTCAAATAAATAACCCTTAAAAAAAAAGAAAGAAAAAAACCAATACAAATATAATGCAACAGTATATTACGAAGAAAAACAGCAAGCTGGGGGTGGAAGAGGCCTGAGGGAGGACTTCAAAGTAAGAGGGTAGAGATCTCAGAGGAGATGACATTTGAGCAGAGAATGGACTGACGAGAAAAATGGATATATATGAGGAAGTGCTCCAGGCAGAGGAGCAATGTGTGCAAAGGCCCTGAGGCAGAGCCTTAGTAGTCAGTGTATGGGAAGCCCCATAGTTAAGGGCTTGATGAAAAGGACATTTCACAGAGCAGGTGTTGTGGCACAGTAAGTTCTGCCTCTGCTGGGACACCCAATCCCATGCCTGAGCGCCAGTTCACACCCCAGCTACTCTGTACTTCCTATCCAGCTTCCTGCTACTGCTCCTGGGAAAGCAGTGGATAAAGTACCCCTCCCATGCCCCTGCCACGCCCATGGGACACCAGAGAGTGTTCCGGCCCCCTGGTTTCAGTGTGGCCCAACCCTGGCTGTTGTGGGCATTTGGGGAGTAAGCCAGCACAGAAGCACACTTCTCTTTGCATGTCTTCCTCTCCCCTTATCACTCTGCTGTTCAAATAAATAAATCTTTAAAAAAAAAGAAAAGAAAGGCAACTCACCACCACACACTACCACAGTGCTTATCACTTTCTAACAAACTTTACCATTCACTGTGCATCTTACGTATTTTCGCTATCTCCCCTTGCTAGACTGCAAGTTCCCACAGCATAGAGGTCTCAGTTTGCTTCAGTGGCCCACTCTGAATATCTAAAATTGGCCCTGTCCCAGCATAGAACATGCAAGAAATATTGATGGAGCAATAGGTTGATAAGACGAAGTCCTAGCATTTCTTCTAAGGGCAACAGACTATGGGGTTACATCTAGCAGAAAATGGAATGACCTAATTTATCTTTTTTAAATGTTTATTTATTAGAGAGAGAGAGAGGAAGGAAAGAGAGTGTGTGCCCATTTGCTGGTTCACTCCTCAAATGCCCACAATGGCCAGGGCTGGGCAAAGCCAAAGCCAAGAGCTGGAAATTCAGTGCAGGTCTCCCCCATGGGTGGCCGGGGTCCAATCACGTGGGCCATCACCACTGCCTCACAGGTCTGCATTAGCAGGAAGCCAGAGCCGAGTGCTGAACCCAGGAACTTTGAAATGGGATGCATGCACACTAAATGACAACTTAGTTTCTAGGCAAAACAATGACCCCCCCCCCCGCAAATTTACTTATGTTTTTAATTGCTTTAGCTACTTTAATGGGAAAAAATATCAAAATGGATGGATGGATGAATGGATGGATTGGTTGATGGATGGATGAATGGGTGGACAGATTGGATGGATGGATGGATGGATGCATGGATGGATGGGTAGGTGGATAGATGGGTGTATGGATGGGTGGCTAAATAGATGGCAGATTGGATGGATGGATGGATGGATGGATGGATGGATGGATTGGTTGATGGATGGGTGGCTAAATAGATGGTGGATTGGATGGATGGATGAATGGATGGATAGATTGGTGGATGGATGGGTGACTAAATAGACGGCAGATTAGATGGATGGATGGATGGATGGATGGATGGATAGTGTGTCATTGACTGAATCTCAGAATCCATGGCTCCTGGTTTGGGGAGGAGAAATTTTAGGTGCAGTGCAAACTGGAAGCTGCTCTGCTAGCATCAGAGAGGTAAGCAGGATGCCCTTTGCATCCCATACCTACTCCATGGCTCACAGGGACCTAAGTTGACACCATGCAGCAAGGAGGAAACCTTCCCAGGAAGGGGTGAGAGCTTCCAAAAGCACCCAAACATCCACCCTTCAGAAGTCTGAGCAACCATGACAGAGACCAAGCATTTCTGTGGTTGGATCCTGGTGTGAATCATCTGGGAGCTATAAAGGAGCCAGAGGAGAACTGGGGCAGCCACAGGGGTCTGGACACAACTGCCAGAGATGTCCGTGACACACAGCCAGCTGTGGGGCCCACTAGCCTCCTCCTCGTGAGGAGTGGAACTTCATGCCAAAGCTACCTGTGGGCTATGTGTGGGAAAGAGACCCATGCTTAAGCTGATGATTTCAAAAAGCAGAGGTCTTGGGGTAGGAAGCTAAGCCTCATCCTGTGTTCTGCACCCACTATGGGCACCAGTTCAAGTCCTGGCTGCTCCACTTCCAATCCTGCTCTCTGCTGTGGCCTGGGAAGACAGTAGAAGATCACCCATGTGGTAGACCCAGAAAGAAGCTCCTGGCTCCTGGCTTCAGTTCGGCTCAGCTCTGGCCATTGCTGCCATTTGGGGAGTGAACCAGTGGATGGAAGACCTCCCTCTCTCTTTCTCTCCCTCTCTGTGTCTGTAACTCTGCCTCTCAGAGAAATAAACTCACTTGGCTAATCCTCCACCTGTGGCGCCAGCACCCCAGGTTCTAGTCCCAGTTAGGGCACCGGATTCTGTCCCGGTTGCTCCTCTTCCAGTCCAGCTCTCTTCTGTGGCCCGGGAAGGCAGTAGAGGATGGCCCAAGTGCTTGAGCCCTGCACCCACATGGGAGACGAGGAGGAAACACTTGGCTCCTTGCTTCGGATCAGCGCGGTGCACTGGCCGCAGCACACCGACCGTAGCGGCCATTTGGGGGGTGAACTAATGGAAGGAAGACCTTTCTCTCTGTCTCTCTCTCTCACTGTCTAACTCTGCCTGTCAAAAAAAAAAAAATAGAAAACAGAGGTCTCAATCCATTGTGTATGTGGCCATTCTCAGTTAACCTTTCTGATGTTATTGTAAGCTCCTGATATTACAATCTTATGGGGTGGGAACTACTGGAAATTTCTGTCATGACTCTCATGATCTGAATCCTGTGGCACCTCCAAAAAGGTGCCTTACTCCCATGTATCACACAGGCCTTCCTTTCTAGGCCTGGTAATCTTTTTACATTTTTTTTATTTTATGTTATCTGCTTGAAAGGCAAAATGACATTATCAGATGCCTAGTTCATCTGAACTTACTATTACAACGCCAGCTCTCTTTTGGTAAAATATCATCATGGTATGTCTTTTTCTTATACATTTTGTAAATGTGTATTTTTTAATTTATTTTAAAGGCAGAGCAAAAGAGAGAGAGAAAGAAAGAGAGAGATCTTCCACCAACTGGTTCACTCCTCAGAGGTCCACAACAGCCAGGGCTGGGCCAAGCTGAAGCCAGGAGCACAGAATTCAATGCAAGTCTCCCACATGGGTCGCAGGAACTCAAGTATCTAGCCATCATCTGCTGCCTCCCAGGGTGTGCATTGGCAGGAAGCCAGAGGGGAAGCAGAGGCAGGACTCAAACCCAGGCACTCCAATATGGGATGTGGACATCCCGAGTAGCACCTTTTTTTTTTTTTAATTTTTTTTTTAACTTTTATTTAATGAATATAAATTTCCAGTGTACAGCTTATGGATTACAATGGCTTCCCCCCCCCC
Source organism: Lepus europaeus (assembly GCF_033115175.1). NCBI lineage: Eukaryota > Metazoa > Chordata > Mammalia > Lagomorpha > Leporidae > Lepus > Lepus europaeus. The sequence continues at coordinate 73,102,148 of NC_084830.1, read as the reverse complement.
ATAACTTCCCTCCCACCCGCAACCCTCCCCTCTCCCGCTCCCTCTCCCCTTCCATTTGCATCAAGATTCATTTTCAATTCTCTTTATATACAGAAGATCAATTTAGTATAAAGATTTCAACAGTTTGCACCCACATAGAAACACAAAGTGAAACATACTGTTTGAGTACTAGTTATAGCATTAAATCACAGTGTACAGCACATTAAGGACAGAGATCCCACATGAGGAGCAAGTGCACAGTGGCTTCTGTTGTTGACCCAACAAATTGACACTCTAGTTTATGGTGCCAGTAACCATCCTAGGCTGTCGTCATGAGTTGCCAAGGCTATGGAAGCCTTCCAAGTTTGCCGACTCTGATCATATTTAGACAAGGTCATAAAAGACAGAGTGAGGATAGTAACCAATGATCCTAAGAGTGGCATTTACCAGGTTTGAACAATTATACAGCATTAAGTGGGGAAGAGGACCATCAGTACACACATGTTGGGAGTAGAGCCATTGGTGGTAGAGTAGAGGTTATGATTACAAAGGAATGAGGCCCAAGTACACTAGACAGGGCCTAGAACAAAGGACAGAGTCATTATTAGAGGAGCTAAGAAAGGTGCTGTCTAAGCTACAATTAAGTTTTCTGATTGAGAGGCAAATAGAACCTGATAGAAGGGGCTTGATAATAATCTGGTGGGCTTTAGGCCTTGTAAATTCAGAGGCCCAGACCTATCTATCTCTTCACATGGGGTACATCCTAAGGGAGGTGTGAACCTCCTAGGGGAAGGCACTCTGTTGACTTTCATTACTTGGCTGGCCTGGGAGGAGAGCTGGCCAGGTAAAGGCAGGTGGCATCTCTAACAAGAAATTTATAGTTCTGCCTGCAATGTTGCTGACCCTACTTGACCATCCCCTCAGCTACAGTGGTCACTTTGGAAGTTGGGCTGAGTGAAGGGCTTTTCAGCTTAGAGCCAATAAGATCTGTGGCTCTGACCTGGGCATCCTTCGACTCCAGGGCAGGTCCATTTCCAGTGATCCAACTCTTGGCAGAGCTGCCAGGGCTCTTCCCAAGCTGACTTCTGCTGAAGCCCAGGCTTACCACATTGAAAGCCACTGCAGTGGACTGGCCTGTTGGGTCTCCTTGAGGGCAGATCACTGTACAGATCAGCCATTAATAGGCCTGCCACCCATTGCTTCTGATGCCTAGCTTTCTTTTCCTCCTGGTTTGTGTTAAAGCAGACCAGAGGATGCAAGTCAAGGGAGTGCCCAAGTCCCATCTCTAATCTTCGGTGGCCTGAACGACAAGTCTATAGTCACAGGCATGTTCTGTAGTAGTTTTTCTAAGGTAGACAATGCCCATGAGGAAAATTATATTCTCACTTTAAAACTTTCTTTCCCTTTGGTCTGAAAGGGAGGTTTTTTCTACTTACTGTATACTTCGCTGATGGCGAAGTGAATCTAGCTATGAGATTATTATTTAAGTTCTTATTTTGGCTATGCTATTACAGAAAAATGTTAGCCATCTCTTTTATAAGGTCTAAAGATTAAATTGTGCGTCCTACAGATTCCTTCATAATAGAATTAGTTTCCTACCTTGAAGAGAATAGAGAAATGAAAGAACAAGTTGGGTTTAGAATAGAGAAATGAGGGAGCAAGTCCTAGATCGCTTGCTGACAATAGCAATATCACATGAATACTTAGCAAACCGTTTCAACCATTAGATAACAACTTAAGAAAACATTTACCAGAAGGTCCAATGCCTTCTATAAATTTTAAGAATCATATATTTGAAAACACCTCTTAAATATCTAACATGGTGTAGTTTGTTTAGCCAGTAAACTTAAGCACAACCATCTAAAATGTTTTTAGTTTCTTTCTACCAACAAGTCTAAAACATGATACACAGATTCAGGTCCCACAAATTAACATGTATCTTTGATTGATTTTAGCAGCTTAAATTTATGGACAATCTTATCTATAAGCCATTTAAAATAAAACTCTTAATAAAATTTCCCCATGTGGACATACAATATGTACACACATATAATATAGCATAATAGACCAATATAGCAATTTTAATAATAGCTTTTAAAATCTTTAACTCTTTTTGTAGATTGCCAATTGATTTGAATTGCTTTTTGTTTTTAGTAACCTCAGTTAACCATACTTTCTCTCAGTTGGTACTGTTAATACATTATTGGCTTCATCTGTTTACAGAGCCATCCCAAAGTACTGAATACAATAAAAGTGGCTGGAAAAACTCCATAGGAACCTATAGGAGGACAGCTAAACACAGAACCAACAACGCTTTAGTTTTATGAGCAGCAGATCATATATAACTGTGGATGACAAAAGACTTTAAGTCGCCATGTTTAAAATTATAAACTCATCAACCAACAAGAGGCACTTGCTTACTTCACAGTATTTTTGAAAGCACCTGTAGGATTTTACAAGTATTTAACCCTTTAAGCCTCTGGGGCTTTCTCATTAAGATAACTATCATGTCTAGTAACACAAGATCATTAGACTTTTTAATTCTCAAACATTTGTATTAATAGCATTTTCCATTATAGAAACTTAAAGTCTGGTACCACATCACATCTTGACAGTACTTCTAATATACTCCAAATAGACTGATTAGTTGGTGTCTCTATAAGATGAGAGACATAGGTCCTTCGATTTTTTCAGTTGGGCCCAAACTGGAAAAACCAGAGTCCAGGATTTACTGAAAATTTTAGAGACCAGATTGTTTGAAACTTTGATTTTTTGAATGCCTGTCAAGAATGCCAAGAAGGCTCAAAATCCAAAATATCTGTTTGAAATAAGATTTCTTAAAATCATGACATAACATAGACCAAATTTGATCATCGTTACAAGGTGATTATTCAAATTTTTGAAAAAAAGCACATATTTAAATAACCCATAGCTCTTAATAAAAATTCAGCTGTTTTTGAACAATTAGAATTTAACAGACATCAAGAGAACATAATAGATTACTTTAACACATTGCTTTAACAGAGCATCAGAGTTTAATTCTATGTCAAAGAGAAATTGAGCTTCCTGTGATCTTTTGCTGTGAGGTTTCCTTCCTTTACCTTCTTTCATATTGGTGACCATGTTTCTGTGTTTCTGTGTGTAAGACATCTTTAAGCATCTTTTGCAGGGCAGGATGAGTGGCAACAAATTCTTTCAGTTTCTGTTTGCTATGAAAAGTCTTAATTTCACCTTCATTCACAAATGAGAGCTTTGCAGGATATAGTATTCTGGGCTGGCAGTTTTTCTCTCTTAGTACCTGGGCTATGTCTCGCCATTCCCTTCTAGCTTGTAGGGTTTCTGATGAGAAGTCTGCTGTGAGTCTAATTGGAGATCCTCTAAGAGTAATCTGACGTTTCTCTCTTGCACCTTTTAGGATCTTTTCTTTATGTTTCACTGTGGTGAGTTTGATTACAATGTGTCGTGGTGAGGATCTCTTTTGGTCATGTTTATTAGGGGTTCTATAAGCTTCCTGTACTAAGATGCCTCTGTCCTTCTCCAAACCTGGGAAATTTTCTGCTAGTATGTCACTGAAAATGCCTTCTAATCCTTTCTCCCTCTCCATGCCTTCAGGAACTCCTAGAACCCGAATGTTGGGTTTTTTAATAGTATCCTGTAGATTCCCGACAATATTTTTTAGATTTCTAATTTCTTCTTCTTTTCTTTGGTTTGCCTGTTTCCTTTCCTGTTCTCTGTCTTCTAAGTCTGATATTCTCTCTTCTGCTTCGCCCATTCTGTTTTTAAGGCTCTCTAATGTGTTTGTCATTTGATCTATTGAACTCTTCATTTCATTATGATTTCTAGTCACTATCAGAGTTTCTTGTTCCACTAGTTGTTTCATTTCATTTTGATTCCTCCTTAATATTTCACTTTCACGAGAGAGATTTTCTATCTTGTCCATTAAGGATTTCTGTAGTTCAAGAATTTGTTTTTGAGAACTTCTTAATGTTCTTATCAATTTTTTGAGATCCGCTTCTTGCATTTCTTTTATCTCATCATCTTCATAATCTTGAATTAGGGTGTCTTTTTCATTTGGGGGCGTCATAGTTTCTTCCTTGTTCTTGTTAGCTTGGTTTTTGCGTTTGTTGTTTGGCATGTTGGAGATATTTGGTTTCTTCACTGTGGTGTTTTTTCTTGTTACGCTATGGCTCTATATTAAGTGGACTGTCTGCTTTCAGTGGAGCCTTAGAGGCTTGAGATGAGTGTGGACTGAGAGCTGTGTTTGGTTCCTCAGGGTTGAGGGTGTGTCAAAGATGACACTCCCAGGTTAGGTGTGGTAAATCTCTCTTTCTTTTTTTGATTTAAAAGGGAAGTAATTCCGCACAGCTGAACGTAATTGGAGGTAGTTAGCAGGCAAATGATATACCCACAGGAGCCAGAGATCGGAAGCTCTTTCCCAAGGACCTCACAGGGAATCTGTGCTGCCCTCAGTGTGGGCTCCAATTCTCCTGCAGTCTCCCACTGGGTTGCCAAGTTAGATGCTAATCTCCTGTTATTTCACCCCTCCCCCCAGAGTCAGGTTTTTCTGCTAGGCTCAGGGCTGATGCAGACCTGAGGTCGCCCTGCTTATGACGTATGTCCAAAATGGCGCCTGCTCTGTCTTGCTCGCCTTTGAGAGGTGAGCGGAGAGAGAGGAACTTGTGTCCGTATCAGTCACTTTTTTTATTTTTTTTTCCTCTCTCTTCTAGTTAGCCTGGTGAACTTTTCCCCACGGAGTTTCAAGCCTCGTTCCCTCTAGCCTCCTCTTTCCGCTTGCCTGCTGGTATCTCGGGCTATGGAGGTTCGGCTCACCTCGCGTTCCAGCGCTGGTGCGTTGAGTCTGCTGCTGGTGTCCCGAACTTGGGCTCCCACGCTCTCCACGCAGGTCCACTGTGAATCACCAGTTCCGGAAGAGTTTTCTCTGCTGTTTCATCCCCTACTCTTCCTTGACCCTGCAGTATCTCCACTTATATTAAACTTTCTCTCCCCCCGGACTAAGTGTGCTCCCTGCCTATTCCGCCATCTTGCCGCCGACCCCGAGTAGCACCTTAACCCACTGCACCAAGCATCTGCCCATGCCAGGTTATTTTTATTATGCAACTTTACTCACTAATGTGTGACACAAAGCAAAGGGTCTGTCTGCATTCCATGTGACACCACAGTTACCTGTTTTCCACCTTTAATTTGTAAGTGCACAGAGTAAGTGTTTTCCTCACTGTGCATCAACATTTGCTCTCATTAACTGAGCCATCCATCTGCAGAAAGGCAACAAGCCAGAAACACCCACTCTCCCAGAAAGGAACATGAAGTTTTCCCTCTTCAAAATGCGCCTTATAGCTTTGCATTTGCCTTTTAGCTTCTGGTTTCCTCCTGCGGCTTCTATAATCCTATGCAAGTGATATTTTACATTTCCTAAGCCCTTTTAAAAGCATGAAGTTTGGTAAAGTAGACAGTATCCTCTTTCTGCTTTGCAAGAAGCAATTGCAGTCATGTCTTTTACTGAAATCATTTTATGGGCCATTAATTGAATAGATAATGTTTCTCAGCAAAGGCTGAAGGTCGTTTACCATTTTCAACTTGACAACTCCTTGTGATCACAGGAGAGCAATGCGGAGGGAGGTGGCACTGAGCTCTCGAAGATCACAGACAGAACCCTGCAATCACAAAGCCACCCTTTTAGCTGCTTTTTTTACGCTGACACATGAGTGAGATGACCACTGATTTCTTTCACAGTAATGAATCTTTGTTTTCACTGGAAAGTCTCAATATTAAAATGTCTCCTGATGTGAAAGTTTCATTTAGGAAACCAGGGGATTTGCTCTTCTCTTTGAAAGTCAAGAAGTAGCCAAGGATGATTCAAGTCATGCCAGAAGGGTAGCTGTTTGGTGCAGGAGGTTGAGATACAGCTTGAGCAACAGCATCTCATGTAAGAGTGTCTGGGTTCCAGTGTTGTCTCCACCTCCACTGGCAGCTTCCTGCTACAGCACATCCTGGGAGACAGCAGAGATGGCTCAAGTCCTTGGGTCCCTGCCATCCACGTAGGAAACCCAAACTGAGCGCCAAGCTCGTGGCCAAGCCTTGGATGTTGGGGGAATCTGGGGAGTGAACTAGCTGATGGAAGATCTCTGTCTCCCTCTCACTGTGTCTTTCAAATAAATAAATGGGCTTTTTTATATAAAAAGAAGAGGGTGGGGGTTGGTGTTGTGGGAGAGAGAATTAAGCTGCTACCTGCAAGGCCAGCATCCCATATGGCTCCTGTTCTGATCCAGCTCTCTGCTAATGGCCCAGGAAACTAGCAGAAGATGACCCCAGTGCTTTGGGCCCCTACACCCATGTGGGAGACCCAGATGGTATTCCTGGCTCCTGACTTTGGCCTGGTCCAACCCCAGCCAATTTGCTTCCATTTGGGGAGTGAACCAGTGGATAAAAGATCTCTCTCTTTCTCTCTTCCTCTCTCTTTATTTCTCTCTCTGTAACTCCGCCTTTCAAATAAATAAATGAATCTTTGTTGCTGGGTGAGTTAAGCATCCTTTTGGGATGCCCACATGCCATTTCCAAGTGCCTGGTTTGAGTTCCCCTAAGTACTTGGGTTCCTGCCACCCACAAGGGAGACCTAGATGGAGTTTCTGGTTCCTGGCTTCATCTTGACCTGGCCCCAAGTGTTGCAGGTATTTGGGAAGTGAACCAGTGAATGGAAGATCCCCCTCTCTGTCTCTCCCTCTGTCTCTATCACTCTACCTTACAAATAAATCAATAAATAATCTTTTTTAAAAAATGGAAGACGGAAAAAGGAAGGGAGGGAGGAAAGGAGAGAGGGAAGGAGAGCGAGAGAGAAGGAATAGCAGAGAGAAAAGTCGACGAGCTCACATCCCAAATACCCACGGCTTTGCCCTTGAACTTCTACACATTTTCAGTGAAGACAGCAGAGGCTGCTGAGTGCTTTCCCAGGCAGGATCAGACGAGTACTCAAGTCTCCAAGAAAACGACTCTACACCCCATAAATATCTATACCTGTTGTTAATAAAAAAAATGTTTTTAAAGAAAAATTCTACAAGTGACTCAAGTCAGAGGCAAAGTGATTCCCCTTTAAAGAGATGTCAAACAAGCAACATAAAATGACAAAATAAAACTCATCAAATCCCTCCTCCACCACTGTTACCCCCTGCCCTACCTCCCAACACCAAACAACTATTGCTTGTTGGGTGAGACAGTGCTTTATTGCCCAAAGAGCAGAGAGTGTGACCCCCCTGTGCTGGGTCAGTTTCTTCCATCTCAGGGACACTGGTCTAGCCATTATTATTACTGTTATCATAAATATATATGTAACATAAAATTTACCACTTTAGCTATTTTTTGTTGTTCGTGGGAGAATATACAGAACATAAAAGTTACCATTTGGGCCGGCGCCATGGCTCAACAGGCTAATCCTCCGCCTTGTGGCGCCGGCACACCGGGTTCTAGTCCCGGTTGGGGCACCAGATTCTGTCCCGGTTGCCCCTCTTCCAGGCCAGCTCTCTGCTACGGCCCAGGAAGGCAGTGGAGGATGGCCCAAGTCCTTGGGCCCTGCACTCGCATGGGAGACCAGGAGAAACACCTGGCTCCTGGCTTTGGATCAGCGAGATGTGCTGGCCGTAGCGGCCATTGGAGGGTGAACCAACAGCAAAGAGGAAGACCTTTCTCTCTCTCTCTCTCTCTCTCTCTCACTATCCACTCTGCCTGTCAAAAAAAAAAAAAAGTTACCATTTGAACCATTTTTAAGTTTACAGTTCAATAGGATGAAGCATTCACACAGATGTCCAGCTCCAGGACTTTTTCATCTTCCCACCAGAAACTGTAACATTGAACACACTCCTGAGTTCTCCTCTCTCCAGCCTTGACAACCACCATTCTAATTTCTGTCTCTATTAACATGACTACTCTAGGAGCCCTACACATGAGAGGAGTATTTCACTTGGTATTACCTCCTCAAAGTTCTTCCATGTGGCAGCATAGGTCAGAATTTCTTTTTTTTTTTTTTTTTTTTTTTTTTTTTTTTTTTTTTTACAGGCAGAGTGGACAGTGAGAGAGAGAGAGAGAGAGAGAGAGAGAGAAAGGTCTTCCTTTGCCATTGGTTCACCCTCCAATGGCCGCCACGGCCGGCGTGCTGCAGCCGGCGCACTGCACTGATCCGAAGCCAGGAGCCAGGTGCTTCTCCTGGTCTCCCATGGGGTGCAGGGCCCAAGCACTTGGGCCATCCTCCACTGCACTCCCTGGCCACAGCAGAGAGCTGGACAGGAAGAGGGGCAACCGGGACAGAATCTGGCGCCCCAACCGGGACTAGAACCCAGTGTGCCGGTGTTGCAGGTGGAAGATTAGCCTATTGAGCCATGGCGCTGGCCTAGAATTTTTTTTTTAAGGTTTATTTATTTTAGTTGAAAGGCAGAGTTACAGGGAGAGGGAGAGGGAGAGGGAGAGGGAGAGGGAGAGGGAGAGGGAGAGGGAGAGGGAGAGAGAGAGAGAGAGAATCTTTCATCTGCTGGTTCACTCCCCCAAATAGCTGCAACAGCCAAGGCAGGCCAGGCTGAAGCCAGGAGCCAGTAGCCACTTCTGGATTTCCTATGTGGGTGCAGGGGCCCAAACACTTTGGCCATCTTCAGCTCCCTTCCCAGGAGCATTAGCAGGGATACTGGATTGGAAGTTGAGCAGCCAGAAATCGAAACTGTGTCCATATGTGAAACCTATGTTGCAGCTGGCAGCTTAACCCACTAGTCATAGTGCAGGGGCCCAAAACTTCTTTTGGGGCCAGGATCATGGAATAGAAGGGTAAACTGCCACTCGTGAATATGAGTCCTGAACTTGTGAGTTCAAGTCCTGGCTGCTCCACTTCCAATCCAGCTCTCTGCTAATGTGCCTGGGAAAGTAGCAGAGGATGGCCCAGGTGCTTGGGCCCCTGCACCCAGGTGGGAGACCTGGAAAAAGTTCCTGGCTCCTGGCTTCAGCCTGACCCAGCTCTGGTCATTATGGCCATCTGGGGAGTGAACTGGTGGATGGAAAATCTCTCTCTCTCTTGCTCTCTCTCTCTCTCCTCTCTCTCTCTCTCTCTCTCTCTCTCTCTCTCTCTCTCTCTTCTGCAACTCTGACTTTCAAATAAAATAAATCTTTAAAAAAATTCTTTCCTTTTTATTTATGCTTTCATCCATTGAAGGGAAGTAGGGTTGCTTCCACCTTTTGGCTGTTGTAATAGTGGTGCTATGAATATGGGTATACAAATACCTGCTCAGCTCGCTGCTTCCACTGTTGCTGTGATGTACCCACAAGTGGAATCACTGGTCCTATGGTAATTCTATGTTTCACTTTGTGGAGGACAGTCACACCATATTCTGTAACAAATACGCCATTTACATTCCCACCAGCAACAGCATATCCTCTTTTTTTTTAAGATTTTATTTTATTTTATTTTATTTGAAAGGCAGGGTTACAGAGAGGCAGAGAGAGAGAGAGAGAGAGAGAGAGAGAGAGAGAGAGAGAGGTCTTCCATCTGCTGGTTCACTCCCCAAATGGCCACAACAGCCGGAGCTGCTCCGATCTGAAGCCAGGAGCTTTTCCTGGTCTCCCACAAGGGTGCAGGGGCCCAAGCAATTGGACCATCTTCTACTGCTTTCCCAGGCCATAGCAGAGAGCTGGATTGGAAGAGGAGCAGCCGGGACTAGAACCGGCGCCCATATGGAATGTCGGCACTGCAGGTGGAGGATTAACCTACCACGCTGCGGCGCCAGCATATCCTCTTGATGTCTACTGGCCAATGTATTGCAAAACCTTTGGCTCAAAACATTGCCATTCTTCCATTCCACCTCGTTGCTTTTTACAAACACAAAAAGACAAGCGATGCCCAGCAAAAGGACTTCAATGAACTCTTCCCCTTAGAAGGTTGGTCAGCAAATAGCTCATCCTGCTGTCAAAAAGAAGATTCTGACCTCACGCTACCCAAGCTCCTGAGAAGGAAGAGTAATCCTTCAGACTGAAGAATAAAACCTCAGGCAGGGGTTGTGGGGTAGTGGGTTAAGCCACAGCCTGCGACACCAGCATCCCATATGGGCTCCTGTTTGAGTCCTGACTGCTCCGCTTCTGATCCAGCCCCCTGCTAATGGCCTGGGAAAGCAACGGTACATGGTTCAAGTGCTTGGGCTCCTGCATCCATATTGGGAGACCCAGAGGAAGCGTCTGGCTCCTGGCTTCAGCCTGACCCAACCCTTTAAGCCACAGCACCAGCCATTTGGGTAGTAAACCAGTGGATGGAAGATCTCTGTCTCCCTCTCTCTGTGTTACTCTGCTTTTCAAGTAAATAAATAAATCTTGAAGAAAAAGAAGGAGGAGGAGGAGAAGGAGGAGAAAAAAATCTTGGCCACATATTCTCTCCATCCCACTTCATCTTCAAGAAGTAGGCAGGGGTTCTGATACAAAGCCTTGAATGGAGCTACAGAGAATAAAGGAGGAGGTGGGAGATCCACCAGAAGAAAGGCTGAGATGATGCAAGACCAGAACTAGCACACCTGAATCTACTCTTCCCACCAGGTCTGTGTGGGCTGCCCCTCAGGGCCAGGGCCATGTCTGGGGGAAAGTTCCTAGCAAATGCTTGAAGAATGAGCATTAAAAGCAATTCTTTGAGATTTGACATCCAGGACCAAAGCCCCACCCCAAATTTCAAAATTTACAGTCAACCAATGTGTGTTTTCTTCCAGAAATGTTGAGCCCTGTAATACAGCCTGAAGCCTATGGCAAATTCATTAGAGAAGGGAGAGACTTGGAGCCAGTCATGGTAGAACTGTGCTCCCCAAAAACATGTGTGAGAGTGCGAACTCTCCCCCTCATGCTCACACATACCTGACAATGTGGCCTTGGAAATGGAATCCTTGCATAAGTAACTAAGTGGAGATGAGGCCGTTATAGTGCACCCTGACACCATGGCTGGTGTCCTTGTACAAAGAGGGAAGACAGAAGCAGAGACTGAAGCTACACCAAGGAACTGCTGGGGCTGCCAGAGGCTGGGCAAGACAAGGAATGCATCTCCCTAGGGGAGCAAACACCTTTTCTAAAATTTATTTTGTTTGAGACAGGCAGACAGGTCTCATTCCATCTCAAGATCTTGATTTCAGGTTTCTAGTCTCCAGAACCGTGAGAAAGCACATTTTTCTCATTTTAAGCCACCTCATTTGTGGTCTTTGTAACAGTGACCCTGGGAAACTAATACAGAGTGCAAAATCTAGAAATCGCAGCCAGCAGCCTTCAACCACATCACTGCTGTTGCCATTACTTATTATAACAGCTGTTGAGCTACAAGGGTTTCTATTTTTTTTTTTTTTAAAGATTTTATTTATTGGCCTGTACCGTGGCTTAACAGGCTAATCCTCTGCCTTGCGGCACCAGCACACTGGGTTCTAGTCCCGGTTGGGGCACCGGATTCTATCCCGGTTGCCCCTCTTCCAGGCCAGCTCTCTGCTATGGCCCGGGAAGGCAGTGGAGGATGGCCCAAGTGCTTGGGCCCTGCACCCGCATGGGAGACCAGAAGCACCTGGCTCCTGGCTTCAGATCAGCGAGATGCGCCGGCCGCAGCGGCCATTGGAGGGTGAACCAACGGCAAAAAGGAAGACCTTTTTCTCTCTCTCTCTCTCTCTCACTATCCACTCTGCCTGTCCAAAAATAAAAATTAAAAAAAATATATTTTATTTATTTATTTGAAAGTCAGTTACACAGAGAGAGGGAGAGAGAGAGAGAGATCTCCCATCCCCTGGTTCATTTGCCAAATGGCCACAATGGCCAGGGCTGGGCCAGGCTGAAGTCAGGAGCTTCTTCTAGGTTTCCCATGTGGCTGCAAGGGCCCAAGCAGTTGGTCCATCTTCTGCTGCCTTCCCAGGTTCGTTAGCAGGGAACTGGATCAGAAGCAGAACAGCCAGGACATGAACTGGCACCCATTTGTATGTGGTGGCTTTACCAACTACACCATAGTGCCTGCCCAGTTTTATATATATTTTTTTAAGCCACTTTTAAAAAATTTTATTTACAGGGCTGGTGCTGTGGCTCAGCAGGTTAAAGCCCCAGCCTACAGTGCCAGCATCCCATAAGGGTGCCGGTTCAAGTCCCAGCTGCTCCACTTCCAATCCATCTCCCTGCTAATGCACCTGGGAAAGCAGCAGAGGATGGCCCAAATCTTTGAACCCCTGCACCCATGTGGGGGACCCAGAAGAAGCTCCTGGCTCCTGGCTTTGGATCAGCTCAGCTCTAGCCATTGCAGACAGGTGGGGAGTGAACCAGCAGATGGAAGAGCTCTCTCTGTCTCTACCTCTCTCTCTAATTCTTTCAAATAAAAACAATTCTCTAAAATAAATAAAAGTTTTATTTGTGAGGCAGAGACAAAAGGTGATGAGGAAAGAGAAAGAGGGTGCAAACTCCAATCTGCTGGTTCACTCCCCAAATGCCCACAGTGGCTGGAGGACCAGGCTGAAACCAGGAGACAGGGGTTCAATTCAGTTCTGCATGAGTGGTAAGGACTTAACAACTGAGCCATCACTGCTGCCACCCAACGAGCCATTAGTAGGAAGCTGGAGTCAGGCACCAGAGCCAGGAATCAAATCCCTGCACTTCTGTGTGGGACTTCATTGTGGGCATCTTAACCCCTGGGAGGTTCTCTGGAAGCAGTGATTATCTGCCTTATTTTCAGATTTCTCTAAGCATTTGTGGATGTATAAGCCATAACCTTAGTTAATAAAGTCATCCCTGTTGGTTAGAAGGGTTTTAAATTTTTTTTATTTCTTTATTTTCATTTTATTTGAAAGGCAAAGACAGAAAGACAAAGACCGCGAGGTCTTCCAGCTGCTGATTCACTCCCCAAACGCCCATAACAGCCAGTGCTGGGTCAGACTGAAGAACGGAGCCTGATCTCAATCCAGGTCTCCCACATGGATGGCAGGCACCCAAGTACCCGAGTATTTGAGCCACCATCTGCTGCCTCCCCTGGTGCTCATTAGCAGGAAGCCAGATCAGAAGCAGAGGGGCTAGGACTCAAAACCAGGATTCCAATATGGGATATGGGTGTCCAATGCGGCTATTTAATTGCTGTGCCAAACACTCGCCCTGAAAATTTTTGCTTTTAGTACAAAGGGATTTCTAAGTACATAGTCCTTGGTACTTTTCCTTAGTACATTTCTGTGCACATAATGCATATTTTTAGTGCATAGGTATTTCTGATCCAAACACAGTAAAAACTCAATTTTGTTCAGATGTTCCTTAGTCAGATTCATACAAACACATCTAAGTGAGAACTGATTTAGCATGCTGGATGGAGGGGAAAGTTCTCTGTCTCCAGTTTGTTTCTCTTTGAAAATATAAATTTGGCCGGCGCCACAGCTCACTAGGCTAATCCTCCACCTGCGGCGCCAGCACCCCAGGTTCTAGTCCCAGTTGGGGCACCAGATTCTGTCCTGGTTGCTCCTCTTCCAATCCAGCTCTCTGCTGTGGCCTGGGAAGGCAGTGGAGGATGGCCCAGGTCCTTGGGCCCTGCACCAGCATGGGAGACCAGGAGGAAGCACCTGGCTCCTGGCTTCGGATCAGCACAGCGCACCGGCAGCAGCACACCAGCCATAGCGGCCATTTGTGGGGGTGAACCAACGGGAAGAAGACCTTTCTCTCTGTCTCTCTCTCTCTCTCTCTGTCTAACTCTGTCTGTTAAAAAAAGAAAGAAAGAAAGAAAGAAAGAAAGAAAGAAAGAAAGAAAGAAAGAAAGAAAGAAAGAAAGAAGGAAGGAAGGAAGGAAAGAAAGAAAGAGAAAGAAAGAAAGAAAGAAAGAAAAGAAAAGAAAAGAAAAGAAAAGAAAAGAAAAGAAAAGAAAAGAAAAGAAAAGAAAAGAAAAGAAAAGAAAAGAAAAGAAAAGATAAATTTGCTGGGAGATGGTTCACAAGTGGTTTCTGAGGCTCATCCGGCTAACCAAAATTCCAATGCCTCCTGAAAGATCATTAAAATTTGGCAGCCATTCCTTCTTGTGGTCTGGGAGCTGATGCGAACCCCTCCCCCACGGCCTTCTCAATGAAATGAAACCAGGGTGGGGCTCTGCCACTCCCACCCTTGGAAATAGCATCCCAGGTGTTGCTGCCTGTTGGTCTGTTGTGTCACATGCTCTGCAATGCAGTGAAGAAATCAAAAAGGGTGGTGCAGAAAGCGGGGTCTAGCAGGTGCACTGGGGATAGTAACTGAAGTCAATTCACCAAGGTGGTTGTGTTCCCTTCCAGTTGGTGAGGAGGAAAGCAGGATGAAAGTACAAAATCAAACAAAATCAGAGCGAGGAGGGTGAAGAAGGGAAGCTCAGCCACAGAAAAACCCACCTTTTATTTTTTTAAAGATTTATTTCGGGAGCCAGGGCTATGACATAGCAGCAGGTTAAGCCACCGCCTGCAGTGCTGGCATCCCACATGGGCACTGGTTTGAGTCCCAGCTGCTCCACTTCCAATACAGTTCCCTAGTAATGCACCTGGGAAGGCAACAGAAGATGGCCCATGTGCTTGGGCCCCTGTACCCACATGGGTACAGAAGCTCCTCACTCCAGACTTCTGTCTGGCCCAACCCCAGCTGTTCTGGCCATTTGGGGAAGACTTCTCTCTCTTTGCCTCTGCCTCCCCCTCTCAGTAACTCTGCCTCAAATAAATAAAAATTAAAAAAAAATTATGGGTGGATTGGTTCCAAGACCCTTCACGGATACCAAAATCTGCAGGTGTTCAACTCCCTTATATAAGATAGTATAGCATTTGCATATAATTTACATACATTATCCTGTATACTTTAAATCATCTCTTAATTACTTTTTCTTAAAGATTTATTTATTTATTTAAATGGCAGAGTTACAGACAGAGAGAGGGAGAGACAGAGAGAGAGGTCTTCCATCCGCTGGTTTGTTCCCCAGATGGCCAAAACGGCCAGAGCTGGGCCAATCCGAAGCCAAGAGCCAAGAACTTTCTCCAGGTCTCCCAAGTGGGTGCAGGGGCCCAAGCACTTGGGCCATCTTCTACATTTTTTCCCAGGTGCATTAACAGGGAGCTGGATTGGAAGTGGAGCAGCCAGGAAACAAGCTGGCGCCTACATGGAATGCTTGCATTGCAGCCCACCGCTTGACTCAATATGCCACAACACTGGCCCCACATTTATCTCTTGATCCAGAAAAACTACTTTCTGAAATTTGTCTTGAAGTGCCTGCATACATTCATTTTTTTTTTCCAAAGATTTATTTATTTGAAAGGCAGAGTTACGGGGTTGGGTGGGGAAAGAGACAGAGAGAGAGAGAGAGAGAGATCCTCCACCCACTGGTTCATTCCCCAAATGGCCACTAATGTGCTTTCCCAGGCACATTAGCAGGGAGCTGGATCAGAAGTGAGCAGCTGGGATGGCACTGTGGTGCAGCCCGTTATCGCCCTGGCCTGAAGCACCAGCATCCCATATGGGTGCTGGCTGCTCCACTTCTGATCCAGCTCTCTGCTATGGCCTGGGAAAGCAGTAAAAGATGGCCCAAGTCCTTGGGCCCCTGCACCCATGTGGGAGACCCAGAAGAAGCTCTTGGCTCCTGGCTTTGGATCAGCGCAGCTCTGGCCAATGCAGCCAATTAGGAAATGAACCATCAGATGGAAGACCTCTCTCTCTCTCTCTCTCTCTCTCTCTCTCTCTCTCTCTGCCTCTCCTCTCTCTGTGTAACTCTAACTTTCAAATAAATAAATAAATAAATCTTTTTAAAAAAATTCGTGCACAAATTCTTTGACATGCCCCTTCAGGAGGTGGAACCTGCTGCCACTCCCCTTGTGTGTGGCCTCCACTTAGTCACCCGCCTGTCATGAATAAGCAGACAAGATGGCAGGTGACGGCAGAGGCTGCCCCACAAGAGGCACTATTTCCCCCTTGCTCTTTCTCGCGGATCACTCACCCCGGGGGGGGGGGGGGGGGAGCCAACTGCTGTGTCACGAGGATACTCCAAGAGTTCCGTGCAAGGGACTAAGTCAGCCTCAGGGGTGAGCCGTCAGTTTGGAAGCATGTCTGCCATGCACAGTCAAGTTGTCAGATGACTGTGGCCCAGGGGACAGCTTAAATGAAAGCCTAAGTGAGACCTGAAGCCAGAACCACCAGCCAAGTCATTGCAGGATTCACAGATCTCAAAAACTGAGAGTGCTGGTTGTTTTGAGATACCAAGTTTTGGAAAAATCTTGTTCTGTAACAATACCTACTAATCTAACAATGTTTATAACAGGTTATCTTTTTTGCATAAAAAAGGAGAAAAATAATACATATTTGCATGTTTCATTTTTACAGTAATGAAACATTGACCGAGTACCCAAGGATTGCAAAAGTGGTTACTATAAAAAGCATGTGGAATGAGGAACAGAATGGATAGGAATAAGGAAGAGAGTAAGACATCTCAATCTATGCCTTTTCTGTAGCCTCTTTTTAAAAATAAAGTTCATACATACTTGCATATTTTATTTTTATTTATTTATTTATTTGAGAGGCAGAGAGACAGAGAAAGATGGGCAAAGAGAGAGAGAAACTTACATCTGATTGCTCACTCCCCAGATGCCCACAAGGCCCCAGGCCAAGCAGAGAGTCATAGCCAGGAAGCCAAGAATTCAGTTCAGGTGCATGGCAGGAAACCAGTCGCTAGAGCCATCACCACTGCTCCCAGCGGGTCTGCACTGGTAGACAGATGGAGTCAGGAGCCAGAGCCACAAGCACACCCACCCTCCAAGGTGGGACACAGACATCTTCACTAAATGCCCACTCCCTGTATTTGCACATTTTAAAAATAATTTATTTTTAAAAAGTAAAATTCTCTAAAAAGGACTGCTAGGAAAGAAATATTTTCTCCAATTAGTGGCTATCTTGAATGCTCGCAGTGTCAGCCAGCCTGGGTTTGTCACTAGCAAAAAATGCATTCTGATCCAGAAAGTGATAATGGGGGAACTAGGCAGGAAGATTAGGCAAGAATAAATGATATGGGAGCTGGTGCTGTGGCTTAAAGGGTAAAGCCACTGCCTGCAATGCTGGCATCCCATATAGGTGTCGGTTCGAGTCCCGACTGCTCCACTTCCAATCCAGCTCCTTGCTAATGAACCTGGAAAAGCAGCATGAGATGGTCTAAGTGCTTGGGCCCCTGCATCCACATGGGATACTTTAGTGGAGTTCCTGGCTCCGGGCCACTGACTTTGGCCTGGCCCAACTCCTGCCACTGTGGCCTTTGGGAGTTGAACTAGTGGATGGAAGAGCTCTCTCCATATCTTTCTATCTCTGTAACTCTGCTTTCAAATAAACAAATAAAATATTTTTTAAAAAATCAGAAGAGGGGTCAGCACTGTGGCATAGCAGGTAAAGCTGCCACCTGTGACACTGGCATCCCCTATGGGTGCTGGTTCAAGTCCTGGCTGCTCTGCTTCCAACCCAGCTCTCTGCTATTGTGCCTGGGAAAGCAGCAGAGGCTAGCCCAATGTTTGGATCCCTGCACCCACGTGGGAGATCCAGATGAAACTCCACTCTCCTGGCTTCCTTCTGGCCAGGCTCTGGCCCTTGCAGCCATCTGGGGAGTGAATCAGAGGATGAAAGATCTCTCTCTCTCTCTCTCTCTCTCTCTCTCTCTAACTCTGACTTTAAATAAATAAATAAAGAATTTCTTAAAAAGTCAAAAGAATGTTCTGCCTGGAAAAAGCAACAAAGAGGGGGAGAGACAGTGATGGTCCCTGACTAACAAAGAGCATGGAACAGGCACACATAGAACTAAAAAAAGAAAGAGCCCAGCAATCGGCTTGTGCCAAAACAAGGGCTGAGGTGTTGCTTTCCCCTCATTCAAGCCAGGTGAGGAACAGGGCCCATCTCTTTCCAAAGAGCTGAGCGCATAGCAGAGATGGGGAAACGGCTGCCTGGGGATTCTGGAAGAATGAGAAGCTGTGCTCTCAGAAGCCTCAGACATGGGGCAACGATCGGGCACACTCAGGGACAGAGCAGGAGCCAAAACCTGAACCTTCTTGCCTGGTCAGGCATTATAAACTGGTTGGAAAAAAAAAAATCCAAAAGATTGGGATTTTCTGACATGGGAAAATTTCAGCTCCCTTATTCTGTTTACAGACCTGCAGGTTGTTGGATCTTATTTTCTGTTACTTCAAGTTCTATTGTAATCATCTCAAAATGAATTTTTTTCTAAGAGTTTTGGAGGAGGGGGGAGAATTGGGATGGAGTTTCAAAAAAATCTTGGGAATATAGGAAGAGGATTCTAAGCAATAAACAAAGAAAGTAATTAGGGATGACAAGAAAAGAAGTGAATGCGGCATAGATACCATAAGAATGTTGTGAATGGTTAAGTGCTGTCCAGCTAATATATTTCTTTTCAGATAAATACTGAGAAAAAAATTGAGAAGTGACGCAAGACAGACACTTTAGACCTTGGCCAACAACTTCCTGGCACTCGGGATAAAAACACTCGAACATGCCCGGGACCCCTATCAAATTCTCTGCCAGGGGACCCAGTTTCTCCTGGAGGCGGGGTGAGCACCTCTCCAAATTCTTGCTTATACGGTTGGCTCCCTCCGGACTCACAGAGGGACCTAACCTTGACCTGGTGGTGGCGCTTGACTCCCATTAGGAACCTGGCTCAGAGCTTTCACTTGTGCCTGGGGCCCAGAAGGAGGTTTAACCTCTGCAGGCAAGCTGGACCTGTAGTCTCTAAATTCGGAAGTTGACCGCAGCCATTTGTGCCCCTGTCACGTGAACGGGAGGAGTGCCAGGAAGATGCTGCAGAGAGAACAGGAATGGAGCAGATGCCCAGGAAGCATGCAGAGAGGAGAAAAAGAAAACAGCGTGCATCCACTCAGGTCCCTGCCTTGGATTTAGGAACCTCAGCTTCCACGGTTACCAGTGTCCTTACAATCAATTCTAACTTGAGGCAGCTTCTGTTCTTGCAGCCAAAAGACTCTTAGCCCAAATCCCACATATTATCAAATAGAATTAATAGAACCAAAAGCCACGGGAGTGACTCTGTCTTCTACTTCTTCTTTTCCTATGATTCATGCCTTGTATTAATTCAACAATTTTATTGAGAAATATTTATGACTACCTACATGGACAAGACCTCTATGATTGTGCTGAAAGACCAAAGAGAACGTTTTACTGCTATTTAACAGTAAGATGGGGAAATTTCAACACCGTGTTCTAACCCACTTGAAAGAAAAGAATTTACAAAATCATAACATTATATATATATTATTATTATTGTATATGCTATAAGTATATTCAGGTATATAACATGTGAAAAATAATAAACATATATATATAAAACTCTCAAATATCTTTTTTTGAAGATGACATATGAGTAAAGAGAATCCAGTGTTCCAATCTGGGGCTGTTTTTGGTAATAGCTTCATGGTAGAAGGAATCTGATCAATGTCATTAACATGTGCCAGATTTCCCCGACATGAGCATCCACAGAGTAACAGTTATTGCCTGCTCTCTGCCCCTGATGGGATGTTAACTCCCAAAGCTCTCATTTCTTTCTCACATCAGCTGGAGCAAAATAAAGTAGTATTGGACTGTGTATTTGCAAATTATTCCATGTAAGAATTTTTCACCAAACCTTGGCTACATAGTTTTCTAGTTCCAAATTTATGTTTCTCCAATTTTTAAAATAGTGTGAAAAGAAATACAGCTTAGAATTGTTTTCTATACAGTCCATTAAATAGCATCAACATACGTTCAAAGGTGCCTTCTTTTAGGTATGGTTTGTTCTAGAACCAACAAGCCATGAGAATGTCTAAAACCAAACATAGCTAGAAATCAGTCTTATCATTGCATTCCACTGATCAACAGGTTCATTAACCTATGTGACATTTGTTGAGAACTTTCTACATGCCATGCATTGGTTCAAGTTATATAATAAGAATACTTTCCATATCTCTCAAACCCACAGCAATCCTATGAAGAAAGTGTTATCTCCATTTTAAAGAACAGGAATTGAGCCAATGCTGGCCTAGAGTCACAGAGTTAATGAACCCAGTGTGTGTGTGTGGAAGACCATGCTTTGCTATGTGCACTGATGCCTTCATAGTTTTAAATACAAACTAATGGGAAACAGTAGATAGAAACACACTGTGATAAGTAAGCGCATGGGGGGAAGTTGCAGAGTGTTTGGGGTGTTACATAGAAGGGTCCGATCAATGGTTGCACTGGAGCCGGTGACAGTGCTGAGAAGCAAGAAGCGAAGCAGGACGCTTGAGCTGAGTCTTCTGGAAAAAGGAATTATCCAGACCACGTGGACCAGGGAACTCCAGGAGTTTTGAGTGGTATTCCAACCTGTGAAAATGACCCTGGCTTTCAAGGTGAGCCATGGAAAGGGGCCAGATCACCAAGTGTCTGTAAGTCTGACCGCAGAGTTTGGAATTTATTCTGAATAGGGGGAGGGGTCTCAGAAGGATAATTTAATATATATAAGGATGGGGCCGGTGTTGTGGCGCAGCGGGTTAAAGCCCCAGCATGTAGTGCCAGCATCCCATATGGGCTGTTCCTTTTCTGATCCAGCTCTCTGCTATGGCCTGGAAAAACAGTAGAAGGTGGCCCAAGTGCTTGGGCCCCTGCACCTGCATGGGAGAGTTGGAAGAGGTTCCTGGCTCCTGGCTTTGGATTGGCTCAGCTCTGGCTGTTGCTGTCATTTGGGGAGTGAACCAGTGAATGGAAGACCTCTCTCTCTGCCTCTCCTTTCTCTGTGTAACTCTGACTTTCAAGTAAATAAAATAATTCTTTATTTATATATATGTGCTTGAAAAGGTGAGTTTTGGAAAAAATGTTCATGCACTCTAAAGTAGATAATAGCTATTGGATAGAAAGGAAGATTTCAGAGAGAATTTAAAATTGGAACAGAACCTAATGCTCAACTGGATGTGGAAGACAAAGGAAAGAGGGGTGCAAGGTCCTCAGTAACCCCCAAGTTTCTGGTGACACCACTAAATGACAATAGAGAATTCAGGAGGGACAGTGAGTTGGGAAAGGCATTCAATTTGAGATATAAAGAGGATGCACTTGGAGATAATGGGCCTGGAGCTTAGCAGAGAGATCTGACTATAGTCACAGAATCGCCAGTAGCAGTAGGAGGCAGAGAAGTGGTTGGATTGACTGAGGGGTAGCACAGAGGGAGAGGAAAACACTGGGTGCCAATCTAATAGTGACATCGCATAGCGAGTGTGCCCAGCACTGGAGCCCCACAGGCTGGGCACCCCTTGCCAGCTCTGCCACAGCACAGGGCCCTGGACAGCTTATTTAACCTCTGCAAGTAAAGGCAGTTCTCATTCCCACCTCAAAAGGTAACTGGGAAATCAAGTGAGAAAAAAGAGCTTGAATGTGACTGTCCCCAAGCAAGTCCTTAGCAAATGTTTGTTCTTCTCATATCTCTACTGGAAAACACCTCAAAGGTATCCTCAGTTCTTGAATGTTTAGATATAACTCTCATCTCTAGTAAGATAAATATATAGATATGAGACTTCTATTGAGTACGTACCAGATACTAAACCTCAGAGCTGGATGTTTTACATTAGTGTCTCCTGTCTGCACAGTAGTTCTCTGATTCAGCATCATGCTTATTACTCCTACCCGACAAGGAAGAAGCAAGAGCTAAGGAGGTCATTGACTTGCCCAAGGTCACACATTCTTTATAAGCCTGAAGGGATAGGATAGTCTCTGGCCTTGGCCCAGCAGAAAGCTAAGAAAAGAATAACAAAGCTTGCTGTCCACACCCAGGGCCCCAGACACACACCCATTAGAAATTTCTATACAGGTAAAAATGTCATTGAGATTTGCTCTATTTGGAAGTTCCAGATAAAGTGACTGCTCCATAGTCCTAAAAACCAGGGCAAATGTTTGCCAAAGGTGACGAAAATAAAAAGTAGACTTCTTAAACCTTTCCCTTGCAAATTTATCTTGCCTCTTTACATAAAGTAACAAAAAGACAAATTGTGAATAACTAGACTGCATTTGGCACACTCTAATTATAGAAGGAGAGAAATGGTGTATATGAATATATTCAAAGAATAAGCTACCTAAATATCTCACCTAATCCCAATCAACTTTACGAACAGTACAATTCAATTTTACACTGTGCTGTTTATAACTAAGAACTTTACATAATGCTTAAAGAAACATGTACAATTGCACATGCACTTCTATTTTCTTCTTCCATTGCTTTATTCCTTGAATGACGAGTAATGTAGGTTAAAGAATTTTTTAATTGCTTCTTTTTCTTGCATATTTATTTGCATTCCTAAATTAACTTCACAAAAGCTTTTCTCATTTACATAGATCAATCTAGAGTGCAAAGCCTGTAGGATATACTTGCAAGTAGACAATAGCCCCGTGGGGTTAAGGTATTAGAACGTGACTACTTTTCATTGTTTGAAAGATGGGCTAAGTGCTTCATTTTAACCTAAATAGAGACCCCACTAACACAAAGAACCCCAGTCAGTCACGGGTCCCTCCAATGAGGTGTAAAACTCTGAAAACCCCAAAAAGGCTTTAAAAATGTGTGCATCCCCACCCCCACCACCAAAATCATCAGTCACTCACTGCTGACCGCGATGCTGCAATTGCAATTACTATAGCACGTGCTAATTGGGCTTATTAGGTCTTGGTTTGGTGTTGGGACTAGGCCTTTCCTAAAGGAGCATACAAGTCCAATCTGTAGATTATTAACTCAGTGGGTCTATATGCCATAAAGACCATTCTGACCTTTTTATTTTTTCATGAGACATTCATCAATGAATGGATTAATAGGATCACAAAGGAAAAGTGAAGCATTTGTGTGCAATAATCTATCCCCCAAAAGAATGATTAACTGACAGCTTCTATTGAATGCCAAAATCTACGATGAAAATTTATTCTTAAACTGATGTGGTTTAGTTAGTACAATAGTTATAAGAAACAGTTTTATAAGTCCGCAGAGAGCCTGGGAAAACTCAAGCCTGGAGTGAACCCAAAGACCCGGTGACTATGATTCCCAGTTAATTCTCCAAGAGAGTAGTCATTTATTCATACTATCCCTTAGTTTTCTGATTCAAATGGAACTGCTATTTGGGGAGGAGGGTGTTATTTCTCATAACTTTTCCTGTATTTGAGTTTTTTATGACAGGCACACATTATTTGATAACCACACGGAAGAATTTTTAAAATTTACAAAATGTTGATCTTTATCATTTTTTCCCAGCAAACAGAAAGGAGCACAGGCAGGATGGAGGCTTTCAAATGTCATTGTTTGGTGAGGTTTGTGGTGACTGTTTTGTTCCTTGCAAAATTTCTCTGAGGTGCAGCTTCCCTGATAGCTGATTTTTCATTTCATTTCCTTGTTTCACTCCCATGTCTTTCAAAAACGTTGTGCTAGCCAGAAAAATCTACTGTTGATTTCTTTTCCTATATGCCATACAAAGCTGAATCTTGGAGTCTCGCCCTTGACCTCAGTGGATAACAACCAAACCTGGAAGGAATTGGAAAGAAGACATAAAAAGCAGCTTCAGTTTTACTACATTCTTTTTTCTTTAACTCTGGTTGTTTTGCTTAGTTCTTGCGAGTTTAATTTCCAACCAAATTTTCTGTTGGACTATTTATACTTTTACACAGAGACTCTTTGGAAGGTACTGAAAACAAAGTTTTAATTGTTCCATCAATTAAAGTGAATATCTAATACTTTTTTTTTACCCTCTCTCTCTGTAATGAATTGGAACTTCTCTGCCTAAAGATAAGATCCTGAAAAGAACATTTGCCCTTTCCCTTTTGCTAAGTCATTTTCTTTCTATCAAGTTTGCACCCTTCACTCGCTGAGATGATAATTAACATTTTCATTAATGCTACTCCTCCCTTTGGTTACCCGTCAGAGCTGTGTATATTCCAAAGGTGCTCACAGGTTTGGGACCAGGAATGAAAATGTGCATGCATCCAACGATACCATAATTTCTCTTGATATTGTTTATCTCTCAGGAAGCCAGAAGTGCTAGAAAGTAGAATCACAATAACAATACACTGAAACTACAGGATTCTGCAAATAGATCACTGATGAATGTTGATAACCAGTTTTCCCTCTACATTTTTCCTGTTACTTTAATTGCGAGCGCACACACAGAGGACTATGCGAGAGTAGATTAGTGATTTGTTCCTGGCCAGAAGGAAGCTAAGAAGCTAAAAGGTAATGAGTTTTATTAACTCTCATAATGTCTGCAAAGTAGCATAGCATCAAAGTATTGGATCCCTTTTTAGGCACTCCCCAAAGACCTACTTACAGGAGCGAGCACATCAATGCCTAATTGACCGAAAGCCGGCTGATGTATTCTGCGTCCAGCCCTGAGCTCAACGTTTGCACCATTTCCGCGGTCTGTAATGAAGCTACCAAAACACACGGTGCCCTGTACCGGGATCAGCGAGACCTCTTCCCAACGTGCATTCAAAACTCCCGTGTTTGGCATTGGAATCCCTCATGCCATAAAAAGGATGTTACAATCGCTGTAAAATCCTTTGGTTAGTTCCGTGAAAACTGCAATGCAAAAAAAGGCATAGAAAGCAAAATGAAATTAAACAAAACTTTAAAAAAATGAAAGAAAGATAAATTGGTCACTCTAGTGCTTGAGAGCAGTGAATGGGAGAGAGACTTTCGCGGCCTTGACCCAGAGCTGGCGGGAGGGCGTTTCCTAGTACTCGGTCTCTGGTTACTGCATCCAAGGGAGAAGCAGCCCTGCCAGACTCAGACCTCAGACGTGGCCCTATTCTCAGTTGCAATGCGACAGCCCCTCCACCTTCAAACGAAGGCCCTAGACAAAGAATCAGAGGACCAGGGGTGGGGTTCCCAGGCCAGCAGCTTCAGCATCCTTGGGATCTGGTTAGAAATGCAGATTCTCCCGCCCCGCCCCACACTACTGAGAACTAGAACTCCCCAAGGAGTTGGGTTTCCAAAAGGCCCTCCAGGGGCCTCTGAGGGCCCTGGGGTTTGAGAAGCCCTGGAATAGACATCTGTTTCCAAAACTATCCTGGTAATAAAAAAATAAAAATAAAAAGAAGAAGAAGAAGAAGAAGAAGAAGAAGAAGAAGAAGAAGAAGAAGAAGAAGAAGAAGAAGAAGAAGAAGAAGAAGAAGAAGAACCTGGGGCCCTGACTCAAGCTAGAGCTTCCAGAACCCTTCCCTGGAGATGCACGGGGGAAGCTGCTCTGGGCTGGAAGCTCTGTAGTCTAACCAGCAGCCTGCTGCCTCGCCTCCTCCAAGTTTAGGAAGCATCACGTGAGTTCACTTGCACTCTGCCTGGGTCTGGTTTTCTCTGTTGCCTGAGTAGCATAGTATTTTGCAATAGGGAAAGAGAGCAAGAGCCAGATAGAGTGAGGCTTGGAGGGTACCTCTCCTTTGGAATAGGAATTGGAGGACAGAGGGAGCCCAGGCAGGGAAAGGAGGTTGTGTTGCTATCTGCCAGGAAAAGACAAGGCAAAGGAGGGAGGCATGATGAGGCCTTGTACACACAGGTGAAGAAGATGGGAAACAGACCTTGGCTCCTGACTGAGATAGCCTCCAGACAACAAGAGCTAGGGAAGTAGAATATATAACTGACCACCTAGCTCGGCAGGATATTCTTCAGTCAGGTGCCTATAACTCAAGAGATCAAGTTCATGTGCATGGCACATTCCAAATGTGTGGCTTCAACCAACCAAGGATCAAATGGGAGGATTCTATGCAAATACCATTGCATTTTCTATAAGGGACTTGAGCCTGCAAGGATTTTGGTATCCTTGGTTGTCCTGGAAGCAATCCCGCATGCATGCTGGGAGATGATTGTCACTTGGTTTGTACAAATAGCCCTAGCAGTCTGCTGATCTCAGACTGCAGTCCTCAATGGCACCACAGACGGTATCAATGACTAGATCCCTTCCTGATGGATGGGCAAAGGAGGCCAGTGGTGGAGACCCCCAAGCTTCTGCTGACAAACCCTGGAAACAATTTCCTTCTAATAGCTCTTTATTACACCAGATCCCTTAAAGAGTGGAAAAATTAAGTTTAATTTATCTCAAGAATTCTGCAGCTGGTCATGTAAAGTTCAGTCATTTTTTGCAAGGAGCCCATCTAGAGACTGCAGCTAAGTGGATGAATATCTGTATTTGAGGTGGCTTAAGAGAGCCCTTAGGACTGTCTTGTTTGTCTAAAATGGATAGGGAACCAGGTTAGAGGGTATGAATATAAATAATAAATGAGTGATAGCTCAAGACCACAATTAGGCCAAGGTTAATAAGCCTCAGTCCCAGTGGGTAAAGTTGCTGTCTTTGGAAGGAGATAGTGCTTAACTGTGTATCACTGATGTACCTGTCTGTATACCTATCATTTAAAAAATCTAAATAAGGTGCTGGCACTGTGGCATAGTAGATTAAGGTTCTGCCTGTGGCACCAGCAGCCCATTATGGGTGCCAGTTCAAGTTCCAGTTGCTCCACTTCTGATCCAGCTCAACACTGATGCACATGGAAAGACAGCAGAAGATGGCCCAAGTGCTTGGGGTCCTGCACCCACATGGGGCACCTGGGTGGAGTTCCAGGCTCCTGACTTTGGCCTGGACCAGTCTGTGGTGCAGTCATTAAGGAGTGAACCAGCGGATGGAAGACCTCTCTCCCTCTCTCTCTCTCTCTCTAACTCTTTCAAAAAGTAAAATAAAAATAAAAAAACTCACAAAATAATACACCCATTGCACAGATTAAGACCTCAGGAAAATCACAAATATGTTTGATAATAGGACAAGAAGGATTCTTTTTAAAGCACCCTGAGGACCTAAACTGCATAATAGGAGGTGAACAGATCTGAAAGCACCATCCGGTCTCCTTCTAGTACAGCTCTTTACTTCAGTTCTAAAGATTCAGCTAAGACAAAAGATCCTAGCACCATACTTCTCAGCTGGAAATGCAATCATGTCCCATCTGGTCACTTGGCTAAGTCATATTAGAGTAGGAAATGAAGGCTGTGACAGTTGTCTTCAGTGTTTGCCACACTAAACTCATCATTCCTGGCTCTTTAAGAAAAAAATCCAAGATCAGAAAGTCTTTAATTGTATCATTAAAATGTCACAAATTAGCTTCATAATCTGGACTCTTGTTTTTCTTTTAAAAAAATACATTTAGTGATTGATTCATTTATTCAAAAGCAAAGTGACAGAAAGAGAGACAGAGAGGGATCTCCCATCCCCTGAGTCACTCCCCATACTCCTACAACAAGTCAGGGCTGGGCCAGGTGAAAGCCAGGAGCCAGGAACTCCAACCCAGTCTCCCACAGTGGATAGCAGGATCCCAAGTACTTGGACCATCATTTACTGCTTTCCTGGGTACATTAGCAGAGAGCCGCATCAGAGTGGAACAGCTAGCATTAGAACTGGCACCCAACATGGGTTGCAGGCGTTTTAGGCAACAGCTTAACACACTGCCCCACAGTGGCAGCCCACAATGCATATGTTTGAAATTGTGCATTTTTCTGAGTAACGTAACACCTTCCTGTACTGACCCGACTGGAATATGAATCATCCCTTAACCCAGCATATCCACACTGTACACTCCACCTGCTTGTTAGACACTTAGGAGCCATCTGGGTTATCAGATCCACTGTCATGGTGTTGGCAGTGCTTGTATATAAGGTTTAGTACTACACAGTTTCAGGCATCTACTATGGGCTTTGAAACAATCCCTGCCAATAATGAGAAACTACTGGATTATCTTCCTCATTTTACAGGTGAGGATGTTGAAGCGTGGAGAGGTAAAGGCCTTGCCCTCGCTCATGTGGCTGATAGAACAGCAGAGCAGGCTTCACACGTCTAGGCAGAGCAGCTCCAAAGTTTGGGTCGTTGGCCACTGTATGCACTGCCTCTTCCCATCACTGTCCACCTACTGGACTGCAGAGTCTTTAATGCTAGAAAATACTGGATGGTATGGGCATTGTGGCACAGTCAGTTGAGCTACCACTTGAGATACCCCCATTCCATGTTAGAGTGCCTGGACCAAGTCCTACCTCGGCTTCAGATACAGCTTCCTGCTAATGGGCAACCTGGGAGGCAGCAGATGATGGCTCGAGCACTTGGGTCCCTGCTACCCATGTGGGAGACCCAAATGGAGTCACTTGCTCCTGGCTTTGGCCTGGCCCAGCCCCAGCTGTTGTTTGCAGTTGGGGATTGGACCAGCAAATGGACCATCTCGGCCTCTTTCAGTCATTCTGGCTTTCAAATAAATAAAAATTAATTCAATGATTTTAAAAATTTTAAAGAAAATGTTGGAGTAGCAATATTTTTTCCAATAGTTTTGGAAACGAAGGTTGAAATGATGCACGAGCAACTGAAAATTATAGTAGAAACACTATGGTTCCTAACTTCAAGCTCAGAAATAAACCTGGCAGGGGAGGGAAGGTGGTGACAAAGCTGTGAGGGTAAGGGAAGGAAGAGTCCTGGAGCATAACCCATCTAAACCTCTTTCTCGGAGTAGAGGTTTCTTGACCAACCATCAGATTGCTGTTGGTTTCCCAAGAACATTTGCCTACAGAGAGAATGCACTGTAATTAACAACGTGGCACGTAGTGCTGGCAATGGGTGTACTGCTCATTGAAAATGAAGTAACCTGCTTTCTGTTTGCAGGGTATTTCGGGTCTTGCTTTCTGCTAATGTATCTGACAAAGCAGAGATAGATGGCCCAAGAACCCAAGAATTGCCACTCACGTGGGAAACCCAGATGGAGTTCCAGGCTTCTGACTTTGGCCTGGTCATTTGTGGAGTGAACCAGCGGATTGAAGATTTCTCTGTAACTCTGCCTTTCAGACGAATAAGTAAATATTTAAAAAAAAAAAAAAAAAGGAAAGAAAAGGCCAAAGTTGATGATTTAATAAAATTGGAGAGAGCCACAATAACAGAGTTAATTTGAACGAGAAACCTTTAGTAAAATATCTCTCAACTCATCTTTTTTTTTTAATTAAAAATATGAGCTAATTTAGGTGTACATTTTTTAAAACACATGGACAACAAACATTGTGAGAAATCTCTACATGGATTTCAAAAATTGTTTCACCAAAATAAATTCCTACATTTTATTCCATTTTCCACAACTTTGTTAATACCTACGCGCAGCAGTTCTGCAGCCCTCAGAGAGAATGCTTCAGAGGATTTTCGTCTTCCCTGGAATAAAGCCAGTAAAGCTCTAACACACGAATCTCCCTGTGTGCTTCCCTTCTGTGCTCTAAGACTGTTTTGTTCTATTGTCTCCCTCTTTACAACCAATGGCCCTAATCAGAGGAATGATCTTTCTGCAACTAGATTATGTCTTTTTTTTAATTAAAGCTTTTATTTAATGAATGCAAAACTTGTTCGACTCATCTTTTGCAGCATCTTTTCAGGCTCGTCTCCATCCAGTGCACCTAAATATTCACCACACCCTGGGCACTGAATTATATCTTTGAAATTTTGTTTATTTATTATTTGAGAGGCAGAGAGAAACACAGACTGTCAGAGAACACGCCCATCCACTGGTTCACTCCACAAATGCATGCAGTGGCAGATGGGGGCATGGGGTATGCCAAATCTGTCAGCAGAGAACTCAGTCCTAGTGGATGGCAGGGACCCAACTACTTGAGCCATCACCTGCTGCCTCCCAGGGGGCATATTAGCAAGAAGCTGTAATCAGGAGCTGGAGTCAGGACTAGAACTCCGGACATTTTGATATGGGACGCAGGTATCCCAAGTGGTATTTTAACTGCTAGGTCAAACTCCTGCCGATGACATTTTAATGTCTCCTGCGACGTGTGGCTTCCTGACTTGTCCATAATTCAAAACACTGGTTTAAGGAATCTATGGCTGTGTCTTCATTTACAAGGGAAAGTTCACTTTTAAACTGTCTCCCTTGTTCATAACTGGTTCATGCAAAACATAAGATGAAAATTGTTGCTTCCTGGGGCTGTGGCTCAGCGGGTTAACACCCTGGCCTGAAGTGCCAGCATCCCATATGGGCGCTGGTTCTACTCCCGGCTGCGCCTCTTCTGATCCAGCTCTCTGCTGCAGCCTGGGAAAGCAGCAGAAGATGGCCCAAGTCCTTGGACCCCTGCAGCCACGTGGCAGACCCGGAAGAAGCTCCTGGCTCCTGGCTTCTGATAGGCGCAGCTCCGGCCGTTGTGGACAATTGGGAAGTGAACCATTGGATGGAAGTCTCTCTCTCTCTCTCTCTCTCTCCTCTCTCTGTGTAACCCTGACTTTCAAGTAAATAACTAAACTTTATTAAAAAAAAAAAGAAGAAAATTGTTGCTTCCGTTAAATATGATACTCAATTTAATTTGTATGTCTAAGTCTGTGGCTATTCACCTTGCAATGTTCTAACCGTTCTGAAAGCCCAAGATTCTAAACTCCTTATAGAATTCCAGTAACCTAGGAAAAGCACGGCATGTACACTTTTGCTTTATAAGCATTTACTGACAAAGTCTGGGGCATGAAAACCAGCAGGTGGGCGAGGTGTTGCAGGAAAGAACTCCAGCGACCCAAGTGCAGGGTCTCACATCTCTCCCGCAGCCACTGCTGCCTCCAGCACTGCTGGAGCTACAGCCATGAGGCCAAGCTCAACTGGACTCACCCCTGCCCTGCTGCCCGGGGATTGCTCTGACGCCTGCACTGCCTGGGACACCCATCCTGCTGTTGTGTTACCGCCCTGGCTCCCTGTACTATGGAGTTTGACAAACCCAAGTTCAAGGATGAAAGTATTAAGAATTCTAAGCAGGAGAGCATTAAATCAAGAGCAAAGGCCTTTCTGAGAGGGGCTGGAGTCATGTGCCAAGAAGTGGCCGTGGACCTCAGGGACTTCCTGTTTGCCAAAGTAGCAAGCAAGGGGGTTCTAGCAGCCCACTCCTGCCACTGGTCTCAGCTCTATTAGCCAGAAGAACGCTTGAACCTCGCCTTCACTCTAGAAATGGATGCTGATGTAAAGTGGATTTCAGATGAAACTAGAAACTGGGCATTGTGTCCCTACAAGTTTTCAGGAGTTTGCCCCTCATTGGCTGTGTGCCTTGAACAAGTTGCTTAGCCTTCCTAGGCCTGCACTTTCTTCCTTTGTACAAGAATATAGCATTGTAAGCCAGCGCCACGGCTCAATAGGCTAATCCTCCACCTGTGGCGCCGGCACAACGGGTTCTAGTCCCGGTCCGGGCGCCGGATCCTGTCCCGGTTGCCCCTCTTCCAGGCCAGCTCTCTGCTGTGCCCTGGGAGTGCAGTAGAGGATGGCCCAAGTGCTTGGGCCCTGCACCCCATGGGAGACCAGGAGGAGGCGCCTGGCTCCTGGCTCCTGCCTTCGGATCAGCGCAGTGTGCCAGTAGCAGCGCGCCTGCCGCGGCGGCCATTGGAGGGTGAACCAATGGCAAAGGAAGACCTTTCTCTCTGTCTCTCTCTCACTGTCCACTCTGCCTGTCAAAAAATAAATAAATAAATAAAAAAGAAAAAGAAAAGAATATAGCATTGTCCTGACACGGGCCATGCAGGAAGTTAGTTGAGCTCTGCAGAGCTGAAAGTCGCTGCAAATCCCCATGTGTAATTCTGTCCTCCTGGCTCTCAATCAAAAGGCCACCTTCCCTGGGATGTATCTGCTTCATATGGAACTTAAGGAAGAATGTCCTGAAAATATGGATATCAAGAGGCCAGCGCTGTAGCGGGTAAAGCCGCTGCCTGCAGTACCAGCATCCCATGGGGGTGCCGGTTCAAGTCCCATTGCTCCGCTTCTGATCCAACTCTGCTGTGGCCTGGGAAAGCAGTGGAAAATGGCCCAAGGCCTTGGGCCCCTGTACCGCGTGGGAGACCCGAAGGAAGCTCCTGGCTCCTAGCTCCTGGCTCCCGGCTCCTGGCCACCGGCTTCAGATTGGCACAGCTCTGGCCATTGTAGCCAACTGGGGAGTGAACCAGTGGAGGAGTGAACCAGTGGACAGAAGACCTCTCTCTCTCTCTTTCTCTCTCTCTCTGCCTCTCCTTCTCTCTGTGTCCAATTCTGACTTTCAAATAAATAAGTAAATCTTGGGGAAAAAAATAAAATATGGATATGGAGTTCCACATGGAACATATATTTCCCAGGTGGCTTCATGCCTGGAGAAGAACAGCCTCTTAAAGGGGCAACATGGGGGGAGGAGCTCTTTCATGGAAGACAGGGTGTTGCATGGGTGCACTTTCTCTGTCTCCCGCCCTCCCCCACCTTCTCTTCTCTTTTCAGACAAAATTCTGGCCCATTGCCCATTCATGATGGGTATTCCTCTGTGTGGGGCAACCTGTGCTCATGTGTGTATGTGTTTACTTTCTTTTTTTTTTTTTAAGATTTACTTTATTTATTTGAAAGACAGAGTTACAGAGAGAGGTAGAGACAAAGAGAGAAGTCTTCCATCCGCTTGTTCACTCCCCAGATGGCCACAACAGCCAGAGCTGCGCCAATCCGAAGCAAGGAGCCAGGAGCTTCTTTCGGGTCTCCCACATTGCTACAGGGGCCCAAGGACTTGGGCCATCTTCTACTGCTTTCGCAGGTCACAGCAAAGAGCTGGATTGTAAGTGGAGCAGCTGGGACTCGAACCGGTGCTCATATGGGATGCCGGCGCTTCAGGCCAGGGCTTTAACCCTCTGCACCACAGCGCCAGCCCTTGGTTCACTCTCTCACCTTTGGAATAAATGTTATCATTTTTTGGACCTTATATGTGTCTGCACTTACAATTCTTGTCTGGGCGCAAGGCTGGAATCTGGAGTAGAAGTTAATGCACCCACATCAGTACTGGTGTGAATGTTCTGGCTTTGATCATTGTACCTTGGGGCTTTGTGAGACTTTAACATCGGGGAATGCCAGGTGAAAAAGAAAGACAGGGACTGTCCACAGTATTTTTGAGCTTTGCGGGAAGTATGAAGTCATTTCCGTAGTAGACAGATGATTTGGAAGGGAAGGAGGCCTGCCACACTCTACTGGGATTACAGTGTGCAGGCGCTGACAAGTCCTGTCTTCTCATTTGTGTGTCCTTGGACATATCTCTTAATTTCTAACCCCCTTCTATCCTAGGAAACATGTAGCCACTGACTTACATTCTCAATGTCCTTTTCAGTGTGAAAATGTAACAATACAAGGGCCTCTAGGTTCCCCTTTACCTCCTTAGTTCCTTCTTCCCCGTTTTGATTTTCTTTTCAGTGATGCTCCTAACCCTCCTTAGTTGTGTCTTCATTATTTTATGCACACTCAGTATGTCCTAGCTCATCCAAAGTTAGTATTTTTAGGTATTGTTGACATAAGCAAGGTGGTTCTTGCCTTAGGGGGAAATCCATTTCTGACCTATCCAACTGGTAGAAGATGCTTGTCCCCCAGTGCTCTGACCCCAGCCGCCATCAGCTAAACTGGTGTCTCCTTGGCTACCTATTGAAATCACTCAGAACCTTTTCTAATTTATTTATTTATTTATTTATTTTGAGAGGCAGAGTCACAGAAAGGCAGAGGCAGAGAGAGAGAGAGGTCTTCCATCCACTGGTTCACTGACCAGATGGTCGCACCGGCCAGAGTTGTGCCCATTCGAAGCCAGGAGCCAGGAGATTCCTCCGGGTCTCCCACTCAGGTGCAGGGGCCTGAGACTTGGGCCATCTTCTACTGCTATCCCAGGCCACAGCAGAGAGCTGGATAGGAAGTAGAGCAGCCAGGACTCGAACCGGCACCCATATGGGATGCCAGCACTGCAAGCGATGGCTTTACCGCCTACACCACAGCTCTGGCACCAGGACTTTTCAAGGCTACTGATGCACCAGTCCCAAGCCCAGAGATTTGAAAGCTCTGGTGTGAGCAGACAAGATGCCACCTTCTTAAAATATATATATATATATTTATTTATGTATAATTGATACATACATTTCTATATACTTTTGGTGTACAACATGATTTTTGTTTGTTTCAAATATATATATTTTTTTGACAGGCAGAGTGGACAGTGAGAGAGAGAGAGACAGACAGACAGAGAGAAAGGTCTTCCTTTGCCGTTGGTTCACCTTCCAATGGCCGCCGCGGCCGGCACACTGCACTGATCCGAAGCCAGGAGCCAGGTGCTTCTCCTGGTCTCCCATGCGGGTGCAGGACCCAAGCACTTGGGCCATCCTCCACTGCACTCCCGGGCCACAGCAGAGAGCTGGCCTGGAAGAGGGGCAACCAGGACAGAATCCAGTGCCCTGACCGGGACTAGAACCCGGTGTGCCGGCGCCGCTAGGTGGAGGATTAGCCTGTTGAGCCACGGCGCCGGCCCTATTTCAAATATTTATTAATTTATTTTCATTTACCTGAAAGGCAGAGCAAGAGAGAGAGAGAGAGAGAGAGAGAGATCTTCCATCTGCTGGTTCACTCCAGCTAGGCCAGGCCAAAGTCAGAAGCTAGGAAGTTCATCCAGGTCTCCCGTGTGGGTGGCAGAGACCCAAGCACTTGGGCCATCATCTGCTACCTCCCAGGTTGCATTATCAGGGAGCTGGATACTAAGGAAGTAGAGCAGCCAGGATTTGAACCGGGGCTCCAACATAAGATGCTGGTGTCCTAAGCAGCAGCTTAAACTGCTGCACCAAAGTTCCCATCCCTGTTTTTTTAAGCATTTTTAGCATTTCATTATGTATATATGTACCCCACTTTTTCCTTATCCATTCATATGTTAATGATCTGTTAGGTTGATTCCATATCTTAAAAATTGTGAATGATGCTCTAAGGAACATGGGAGTGCAAATGTCTCTTTGACATTTATTTCAGTTCCTTTGGATATATACAGTAGTGGGATTGCTGGATCAAATGGTAACTTTTAAAATTATTTGAGGAATGCCCATTCTATTTTCCAGAGTGGCCATAATACCAAGTTTTATGTCCAGTGCATTTGCATTATTCACCAAATAATAAGCCATTGCTTAACTGACAGTATACTTGATCCACTGAAGTGCAGCTCAGTCTTCATAGAGTATACAGTCCTCATATCATGTAATTCTACCCAAGTTAAATCATGATAGAAGAATCCTTAATAACATGTACATTTTACCAATAGAAAATTGAGTCATATACCCCATTAGTTAATATAATATGTGCAGCAATGTCTTCCCCGGGGCCAGCGCTGTGGTGTAGCAGTTAAAAGCCACCACCTGCAGTACCAGCATCTCATCTGGGCACCGGTTCAAGTCCTGGCCACTCTACTTCCAATCCAGCTCTCTGCTTTCGCCTGGGAAAGCAGTGGAAGATGGTCCAAGTCACTGGGCCCCTGCACCGTGTAGGAGACCCAGAAGATGCTCCTGGCTCCTGGCTTCAGATTGGTGCAGCTCTGGCTGTTGCAGCCATCTGGGAGTGAACCAGCGGATGAAAACCCCTCTCTCTCTCTCTCTCTCTCTCTCGCTCTCGCTCTTGCTCTTGCTCTGCCTCTCCGTAACTCTGCCTTTCAAATAAATAAACAAATAAATCTTTTTAAAAATGTACAAAATGTGAAAGAATCAACTTGGGCATTGTGGTACAGGGGTTGAGCCACCGCTGGGAACGCCAGCACCTTATGTCAGAGTGCCGATGAATGTCCAAGCTCCTCCACTTCCAATCCAGCTCCCTGGTAACGCACCTGGGAAGGCAGCAAATGACGGCCCAGGTGCCTGAGTCCCTGCTACTCACAGAGGACATCAAAATAGAGTCCCTGGCCCCTGACTTCTGCCTTGCTCAGACTTGATTATTGTGGCCATTTGGACAGTGAAACACCAGATGAAAGATCTCTCTTTCTCTCTCTCTCTTTCTTTTTCTCTGTCTCTCCCTCTCTGTCACTCTGCCTTTCAAATAAATAAATATTTTTAGAAGTATGAAAGAATCAGTTTTCATTAATTATGGTGAGAGTGTTAGTTTTTTCCTCTAATTGTGTTATTTT
Organism: Lepus europaeus; assembly: GCF_033115175.1. Classification (NCBI taxonomy): domain Eukaryota; kingdom Metazoa; phylum Chordata; class Mammalia; order Lagomorpha; family Leporidae; genus Lepus; species Lepus europaeus. The sequence goes on along the minus strand of NC_084830.1, from coordinate 73,066,237 downwards.
ATGCAGTTCTGCTTAAAGGAAAGAAGGTAATTACCAGTGATAAACTTATCTTTAATGAAAAGAACTGTCATGAACGGGAAAAGTCGATTTTCTCTCGATGTTCATTCATCTTCTCTGATAGGGCACGGAATGCCCTCAGTGATGATTAGATCCAAAATTTATATGCTCTGCTTTATACGCTCTTTGATTAATCCATAACAACCAATTACCACTGCTTACCTTTATTATGAGATTTCGCCAGCACCGTTACACTCCTGACTAATGAAAATGCTAAGAAGAGTCTATTAACAGCACACGCAATATTGTTCCAGCTAATGCTGAATGGCTGTGTTCAGACTTTGAAGGCATGGTCTCACGCTGTATGGGATGTGAACTATGCATAACAGAACCCATATGAAGCACATATACAGCACAAAGTAAGTGCTCAGTGAATAGGGTGATCTTATGATCAAAACCAGAACACTTTCCGGATTGACAGGAGGCACCCAATGTGTCTGCTGTAGAGGCCAGCATTGTGGAGCAGCAGCTAAAGTTGCCAGTTGTGACACTACCAGCTTCCCATATCAGAGTGCCAGTTCGAGTCCTGGCTGCTCTGCTTCCCAGCCAGCTCCCTGCTGATGCACCTGGGAAGGTAGCAGATCATGGCTTAAGTACTTGGCCCCTGCACCCACATGGGAGCCTCAGATGGAGTTCCTGGCTCCTGGCTTTGACCTGGCCCAGAGCTGGATGTGGAGCCATTTGAGAAGTGAACAAGTGGATGGGAGATTTCTCCCTCTGTTTCTCTCTCTGTCTCTCTGGAGCTTTCTCTCTGTTACACTGCATTTCAGAGAATAAATATTTTAAATAATAAATATTTTATAATATATACTCTGTTATTAATATTGCACAGATTTCTATTGTACACAATTGAAATGATAATACAAACAAGCAGCCAATCTTATTTATTTATTTACTCTTTTTTTAAAAAAAAGATTTATTAATTTTTTTGAAAGAGTTACAGAGAGAGAGAGAGATATCTTCCATCTGCTGGTTCACTCCCCAGATGGCCACAATGGCTAGATCTGGGCCATACCAAAGCCAGGAGCCAGGAACTTCTTCTGAGTCTCCCATGTGGGTGCAGCAGCCCAAGCACTTGGAACATCCTGCCCTGCTTTCCCAGGTGTGTTAGCAGAGAGCTGGATGGGAAGTGGAGCAGCCCGGACTCGAACTGGTGCCCATATGGGATGCTGGCACTGCAGACAGTGGCCTTACTCACTACGCCACAGCACCAGCCCTTATTTACTCATTTTTAAAGGTTTATTTTATTTCTTTGAAAGGCAGAGTTACAGAGTGATGATGAGACAGATAAGGATGTCCCTGGTGGAAGCCAGCTTCCCTCCCAAGAATGTGGGAGCCCAAGCACTGAAGCTATTTTTGACTGAAAGTGGGGCAGCCAGGCCTTGAATCAGCACCCATATCAGATACGGGCATTGCAGGCAGTGGCTTAACTTGTTTCATTACAACACTGGCCCCAAGTGGCCAATTTTTAAAATTAATTTATAATTGAATCTTGGAAAGAAATCTGACATACTTGGGGCCGGCACTGCAGCACACTAGGTTAATCCTCCACCTGCAGCACCAGCATCCATATGGGTGCCGGTTCTAGTCCCAGCTGCTCCTCTTCCAGTCCAGCTCTCTGCTGTGGCCTGGGATGGCAGTGGAGGATAGCCCAAGCGCTTGGGCCCCTGCACCCGCATGGGAGACCAGGAGGAAGCACCTGGCTCTTGGCTCCTGGCTCCTGGCTTCGGATCGGCGCAATTCCGGCTGTTGCAGCCATTTGAGGAGTGAACCAACGGAAGGAAGACCTTTCTCTCTGTCTCTCCCTCTCACTGTCTGTAACTCTACCTGTCTAAATAAACAATTAATCTTTTTTAAAAATTTTAAAAAAAGAAATCTGACATACTGTCTTCAAGATCTTCCATTAGAATTGAAGTATCTATAAATAAATAAAGCAAATGTTGTCATCTTCATCTTGTACTTCTGAATCACACTGTACCTCTTCATACCTTACCCTGATGAACCGTGCTACATATTAGTTATTAAACAGCTAGAATTATAGATGTCTAGGAACCTGGGTAGTTCTTCTTGAGCCCAACATTCAAGCACCAGTTGTTTGCAGGTGCCAGGCTCTCACACATCTGGGTTTCTGGTACAATTAATCTGCCACTTTTCAACGTGTGATCAATTTTCTGATAATTGAAGTTTTAGAGGAATGGGTAGACAATGCATCTTTGTACTCCAGCTGTAAGAAAATGACACACAAACGAGTTTTCCGAGCCACAGCAGCTTCCATCGCCAGAACCGCTAATCATTTTAGGTGGAAATCTTTCTAAATATGTGAGTCTCATAACTGTGTTTTCCAAGAAAGCCTGGGTTTTTTTTTTCTAGAGAGCTTCATTTCACATCATGAAAAATATACCTAGTAGTTAGCACAGTGCTTCAGACTTCCAGATAGAACACGCACACACACACACACACACACGCCGTAGGTCCCAATTGCATGCCAGAAGGAAAGCCTCACAGACTGCAGTCACCGCCCTGTATCCGTGCATGGCTGCCCTTGTTTCATCCCCAGGCAAGGAGGAAGCTTCTGGAATCAGCCTCTCACAGCTCTTACTTCATGGCCTTCTAGCCTTCCAGTTTCATTCCCTTTTCCACCGTGATGCTGTCCACACTCACAACACATGTCTGCCCAACACGGATGACTTACAACTTTGCCTATCTTCCTCTCACTCCATAAAGTACGTTGGAAAGCAAGTGAGCAGGAGAGATGTTACCATATGGGTAGTCTCAAGTCTACTCTGAATTTTTTTAAAAAGCAAGTCAACTTGGGTTTATTTGCAAACTTGGATGTATTTTTGAAAAAAACAAAGTATAGACATGTGCCACATAAAGACACATTAGTTAATGACAGTTTGCATACATGACAATGATTTCATAGCAATAGAATGTCCTGAGAAATTTCTATCACCTAGTGACATTATAGCCAAAATCACAAATCAAGGCATTACTCACGTGTCTGTGGTGATGCAGTGTAAACAAACCCACTGTGCTTCCAGCCATACAGAAGTAGGGCACACACAAGCAAGTGCAGTACAGAACACTCAGGAGAGCTAATACACTGTTACTGATACATGTGCTTTGTGCACCAAGCGTTTATTTTTTTAATAACATTTATTTATTTATTTGAAAGGTAGAGTTACAGAGAGGGAGAGATAGAGAGATCTTCCATCTGCTTCTTCACTCTCCAAATGGCCATAGCAGCCACAACAGCCAGGCTTGGGCCAAGCCAATGCCAGGATCCTGGAACTCCATCTGGTTCTCCCACATGGGTGGCAGGGGTCCATGCTCTTGGGCCATCTTCCGCTGCTTTCCCAGGAGCATTGCTGGGAGCTGGATGGGAAGTGGAGTTGCAGGGATTTGAACTAGTGCCTCTATGGGATGCCGGCATCACGCCACCACACCGGCACCAGGAGGCTACATCTTGATGCAGGAAGAAATTTTGCCAGACAGACAAGAGAGGCCAGTCCTTCTTATGGCCACAGCCAAGCTCTGAAGCCCTTGTGCAGGCCTGAAGGCGTACTGCGGGTAATGTGGAGACGCACAAAAGTTAACAATTCTTCAAGAGGAGGAATGCCAGCTGTATTTTTGTTTTTCCTTAAGGAGTGAAGCCAAGAGAAAATAGAGATATGGGAGGATTACTGGAGTAGACAGAAAGGGTGTTAAGGACTGGAGCCCCTTCCTCTTCCTCACCTACCCACCACCTTCACTTACACAATTTTTCTCCCTGCACCCTCATCTCTTCAAAGCTGTTTGATCAAATCATTTTATTAGCTTTGGTTAAAAAATGAGATAATAATTTGGTTCCCTAAAATTTCTGAGTTGCCAAAGTGTTTCCTCTACACACAGATCTGAACCTGAAGGTTTCTGCCAATAGTATTTGTAAGTTGCCCAAAACATAATGGGTGGTACACCCAGATGATGAAATATTCCACATTTTTAAAAAGCAAAAATCTATTGATATTTGCAGCAACCATATAAACCACAAAACCTTATGCTAAGGAAGAGAGGCCAGATGCATATTGTATGCTGTACATAACTACTTGGCTTTTTTTCTTCCTTTTTTCCTAGAAAAGGAAAATCTATATAGAAAGTGGATCAGTGGTCTTCTGGGGCTGAGGGTAGGCATGGGGATTGATTGCTCATGCAGTAAGTTTTTGAGGTTATGCAAGTGTTCTGAACAGAATTGTGGGATTAGTTGTACAACTATAAATTCACTATAAATCATTTGTACAATTATTTATTTGTGTAAATAATCTATTTACAGTAAGCAAATGTTACAGTATGTGTACTATACCTCAAGGAGGCTACTTTACAATGTACTTGCCAGGGCTGGCATTCAGCTTAGCAATTAAGACAGGCTTTAAGACACCCATGACCCACATTGGAGTGCCTGAGTTCAATACCGATTCTGGCTCCTAACTCCAGCTTCCTACTAATGCAGACCCCGGGAGGCACCCGGCGATGAACAAAGTAACTGAGTCTCTGCCACTTATGTGGAGACCTGGATTGAATTCCCAGTAGCCAGTTTCAACCCTGGCAGCCAAAGCCACTACACACATTTGCAGTGGACCAGTGGTTGCAAGCTTTCTCTCTCCGTGTGTCTTTCTCTCTTTGCCTCTGAAATAAATACAGAAAAATAAGAAGTAAAATAAAATGTACTTCCCACTTCTCTGCCCTTTTAAAATATGTATTTTGGACATTCTCTTTTTCTTCAAGATCATCAGTATAAATATGCGGTGTTATCAGTACAAGGGAGTAAGTACTGGGCTGTGTAATTCCTCAGAAAGTTATAAAACCTCCAAAACCTCACTTTCCTCATCTGGAAAATGAGGTTCATAGAAGTATCCACCACAAGTCATAGGACTGTTGGGAAAATTAAGATAAACATGTAGGGGCAAGGCTGGCATTGTGGTGTAGTGGGTAAAGCCACCACCTGCAGTGCCAGCATCTCATATGGGCACCAGCTTGAGTCCCGGCTGCTCCGTTTCTGATCCAGCTCTCTGCTGTGGCCTGGGAAAGCAGTGGAAGATGGCTCAAGTCCATGGGCCCCTGCACCCATGTGGGAGAGTCCAGAGAAACTCCTGGCTCCTGGCTTAGGATTGGCTCAGCTCTGGCCATTGCAGCCATTTGGGGAGGATGGAGGATCTTTCATTCTCTCTCTCTCTCTCTCTCTCTCACTCTCTCTCTCTCTCTCTGCCTCTCTGTGACTCTCTGCCTTTCAAATAAATAAATAAAAATCTTTTTAAAAAATGTAGGGGCAGGTGTTTGGTTGAGTGGCTAAGCCACTGGGTAGGAAACTCATCCTATATCAGAGTACCAGGATTCTATTCCTAGTTCTGGCTCCCAAGTCCAGCTTCTTACAAACCCAGAGCCTAGGAAGCAGTGGTAATGGCTAAGTGGTTGGATTCCTACTACCTACAGGGGAGTCCAGGACCAGTGCATGGGAGCATGCTCTCTCTTTCTACCTGTCCCACTCTCTCTGTCTTTCAAAGTAACTAACTTTAGAAAACAGAAAACATATGAAATACTTAAGACAGTTAATGAAATCTCAGTAACAGTGGTTGAAATGGTGTTTATAATTCCCGTGCCATGATTAATAGATAAAAGGGGTTCAGCACATGATCAATCAGATTTACCCCTAATGTTAGTGTTAGTAGCTGATTAACTACTGCAAAGGGGACTTTTTAAATCAATATAGTTCTTTAATAAAAGCCCAGAGCCAAAAGAACTTATTGCTTTAGGGACTTTCCCACTCAGACAGAGGTCCAGGAAAGCACACTGCTCATTCTACTAATCCTCTTGAAATTTCCAACAGGACACACCTTGGGGACAACATTTCTCAAAGTTTTTGTGTGCTAGGAACTGGAAGTAGTTTCATTCTGAACAGCTGTAAGGAGCTGACATAAAAACAGCAAGATGCGGGCGGGCTTCTGGTGCAGCAGTTAAGTTACAACTAGTGATGCCAGCATCCCATATCGGAGCAGCTGGCGTGGGTCCCAGTTCCTCCACTTCGTGCAGCTTCTGGCAACAGGAGATCCAGGGAGGCAATGGGTAATGACTCCAGTACTTGGGAGACTCTTGGCTTCAGCCTACTGTGGCTATTGTGAGCATTTAGGGAATAAAGCAGTGAATGGACTATCTCTCCCTGTCCAACTCTCTGACTTTCAAATTTAAAACAAAAAAATACATTTTCTAAAAAAGCCAAAAAAGTTGGTCACTACCTAGCAGAGCTGGCACAAAGAGTGTGAAGACATTGCTTCCGACCCAGGGACCGGCTTTGAGGAGCACCTGTAGCTGGTGGCGGCAAACGCTCCGCGGCATTAAAGAGTTTCGCCACCTTTTCGCCCTTGCTCTGCAGATGGAGGACATTGCAAGGCTTGGCCAGACACAGGGTACCTGCAACGTGAAGAAAGAGGTAAAAATGAAACAAGGAGATCCTTGGTTGAGGATATGGATCTAAGGTAAGCACATCCCAGTTGTCATTCCTTTTTCTGTTTCTCAGTCTACCTGCACATAACCTGGCTATCCTGTCTGGAGAAAGGGATAGGCTAGCATCTGATATGTTAGCTCCAGCAAGGTGCCTCAGCACCTGCCCCAAAGTTGCTCAGTAACACATTTAAGCATGTGTGAAAGAAAAGAAAGACATAAGCCACCTGCCAGTTTGCTACATCCCAGAAATCTGCCTATTTTTCCATTAGAACCAGAGAGCTCCTAGACAGCTTTATAACTGCTAATTACATTTTTATCTCTCTAACAACAAATAGCTTCTCTAAATGTAATAGTTTTCGTTCATGAATACTCAGAGATTGCCCAAGATTGTAGTCACCAAAAACCTGCCGCTAACACATCTAAATAATTTCTTGAAAACATGTGGAGATGATTTTCACTGATTATAACTATTAATAAAAAACACCATAATCTTAAAAAAAGTTGAAATTAATCAGCAATATGCTGTGTTTTGATAATTGATTTGAGGAAAACTTGAATTCAATGTAAATGGGAAATGTACTGCATCACTAGGACTTAGAAATTATGAATACCCAGGGTCAGCACTGTGGCATAGTGGATAAAGCCTCTGTCTGCAGTCCCAGCATCCCATATGGGCATTGGTTCGAGTCCTGGCTTCCATTTCCGATCCAGCTCTCTGCTATGGCCTAGGAAAGCAGTGGAAGATGGCCTAAGTGCTTGGGCCCCTGCACCTGCATGGGAGACCTGGAAGAAGCTCCTGGCTCCTGCTTCAGATCAGCACAGCTCCAGCCGTTGCAGCCATCTGGGGAACAAACCAGCAAAATGAAGACTTTCTCTCTCTCTCTCTCTCTCTCTCTCTCTCTCTCTCTCTCTTTTTCTTCCTTTCTCTATCTGTAAGTCTTTTAATAAATAAATAAAAATCTTTTAAAAAATATATTTAATGATTAATACCTTCCTCTAACAGACGCATTTGCTTCCTTTGTAAGAATTTTCTCCACTGTTGATTCCTCATGAATGCTTTGCTGCTGCACCAGCCCCACCAGATGCACGGGCAGAGAATCATTTGGGAAGAACATGGAGCTGAAACGTGAGGCTATAGTGCCCATGATTTTTTATTCTTACTCTGGAAGAAAAGCCAAAGTCAGAGCAGTGAGATAGAGGCCAGAAGCCTGCTGAGACAGCTGCCACAGGTATTCAGCCAGCTCTGTAGTCAATACATATTGACTTGCAGTATCTCTACACAGAACAATGTAGTGGTTCAAGAATATGGGCTTAGGGGCTGGCGTCGTGGAATAGTAGGTTAAGCCACTGTCTACAATGCTGGCATCCCTTGTGGGCGCTGGTTTGAGTTTCAGCTGCTCTACCTCTGGCCTGGGAAAGCAGGTGGGAGACACAGATGAAGCTTCTAGTTTTGGCCTGGCCCAGCCTGGGCTGTTGCAGCCATTTGGGAAATGTCTCTTACTCTCCCTCTCTCTCTGTCACTCTGCCTTTCAAATACAATAAATAGGGGCCGGCGCTGTGGCGCAGTGGGTTAATGCCCTGGCCTGAAGCACCAGCATCTCATGTGGGCACCAGTTTGAGACCTGGCTGCTCCACTTCCAATCTGGCTCTCTGCTGTGACCTGGGAAAGCAGCAAAAGATGGCCCAGGTCCTTGGGCCCCTTCACCCATGTGGGAGACCTGGAAGAAGCTCCTGGCTCCTGGTTTCAGATTGGCGCAGCTCTGGTTATTGCGGCCAATTGTGGAATGAACCATCGGATGGAAGACCTCTTTCTCTCTGTGCAACTCTGACTTTCAAGTAAAATAAAATAAATCTTAAAAAAATACAATAAATAAATCTTAACAACAGCCTTTTGGCTTGGGAATCAGAAAGGATGGAATAATATCTCAACCTTATTTTTTTTTTTCAAGATTTATTGAAAATCAGAGTTAACACAGAGAGGAGAGGCAGAGAGAGAGAGAGAGGTCTTCTATCTGCTGGCTCACTCCCCAACTGGCCATCAACAACTGGAGCTGCGCCGATCTGAAGCCAGGAGCGAGGAGCTTCCTCCTGGTCTCCCATGTGGGTGCAGGGTCCCAAGGACTTGGGCCATCTTCTACTGCTTTCTCAGGCCATAGCAGGGAGCTGGATCAGAAGCGGAGCAGCCGGGACTTGAATAGGCACCAATATGGGATGCTGGCACTGCAGGCAGCGGCTTTACCCGCTATGCCACAGCGCCGGCCCCTCAGCTCTACTTTATTAACTGTGTGGCCATCATGAATGAATGACTCCACTTTCTATATCTCAATTTTGACACCTGTAAAATGCGGTAATGATAGCTATACGCATTGAATGAATTACCATGTGTTCAATGCTTAGAATCATCTTCAGTGAATGTTGCTAGGCACTAAGCTAAGTGCTGGAGGGAAAATAGTGAACAAGGCAGAAGTGCTCTCAGCCTAAAAAAGCCTAGGCTGCCATATTGCGGGGTGCAGACTTGCAAACAGCATTTACAATCACATATTTTATAAATTTTCAAAGATGGAGTCAGCTCTCTCTCTCTGTCTTTCCTCTGACTCTCTGTAACTCAGACTTTCAAATAAATCAATAAATATTCAAAAAAAAAAAATAGGGAAGAGTCCATTGGGATTAACCACCAGAAAAACATTGGGTCCTTATCAACAGCCTTGGAGTGGAGCAGAGGGAGGGGTGAGAGGTGTCAGGTGGAGGCAGAATGTACAAGGTCCTTACACAAGTTATGAAAGGGAGGAGAGAGTTAGTGTTGTGGGTTGGAGAGGGAGGTATTCTTGGAAGAGTTTGGAGTCTGTTGTTTTGTTGTGGTTTAGAGGCTAGATTCAGAGTTGCTGACAAAGTGAGGTGATAAAGGGGATAATGTTATCTTCCTTGTTGTTTGAGATGGGATGGCTAGAGAATGTTTGCTTTTTATTTTGTTTACTTGTTTTCATTTTATTTGAAATGCAGAAAGAGAGAAACAGAGGGAGCTTCAAATCATAGACTTACTCCACCCAAAGCCCACAACAGCCGGTGGTGGGCCAGGTCTAAACCTGGGAACTCAATCTGGGTCTCAGAGTGGATATCAGGGACCCATGTACCTGAGCCATTATCTGCTGCCTCCCAGGGTGCTCCTTAACTGGATTGGAGGTGGAGTAGCTGGTGGTATGCGGGCCACCCAAGCATCATCTTAACCCACAAGGTCACATGCCTGCCCCGTGAGAATGTTTGAAATGAAAGGAAGGAGGGAGACAGCATCGATCCTCAGGAGGGAGGAAGCCTAATGCAGAGCACACATGAGTCTGGGACAGAGCTTTCCCTTGTTTCCTGAGCATGGGAGGGCAGAGTGCAGAAGGCCTTTGAGCATGGAGGGGGCCACAATGTGAAGGCATCCTCTTCTGACAGCTGCTCTTCTCTCTGTGCTAGTGAGGTCAGGTCAATCTGCTGACTGCACTGGCAGAAACAGGATTCCTAGGACAGTGGCGTTTCGAAACAATCATGCTAAATGGGAAAGCAAGCTCATGGCATAAAGAAAGGATGGCAGGGGCCAGCACCATGGCGCAGCAGGTTAATCCTCTGCCTGTGGTGCCGGCAGCCATATGGGCACCGGTTCAAGTCCTGGCTGCTCCTCTTCTGATCCAGCTCTCTGCTGTGGCCTGGGAAAGCAGTGGAGGATGGCTCATGTACTTGGGCCCCTGCACCCACGTGGGAAATTGGAGGAAGCTCCTGACTCCTGGCTTTGGATCGGCTCAGCTCCAGCCATTGCGGCCATTTGGAGAGTGAGCCAGCGGATGAAAGCTCTCTCTCTGTCTCCTCTCACTGTCTGTAACTACATTTCAAATAAATAACATCTAAAAAAAAAAAAGAAAGAAAGAAAGAAAGAAAGAAAGAAAGAAAGAAAGAAAGAAAGAAAGAAAAGAAATATAGAATGGCAGGCAGTGTGAAGGAAGACCCCAATAGTTTATTCCTGACTTCAGAAGGTGCAGCTCACAGCCATGTCAGGAAGAAGTCCCTGGAATTCAGAGTGCAGAGGAAGACAGGACCCTGAGATAGGGAAATTAGGAAAGAGTTATTTGAAATGAAGGGAATTTCCAGTCAATGGGCTCTTATTGTCCATATTTATGGTATGAATTTCACGCACACACAAACACATGTTTTTTTGTTGTTGTTTTTTGTTTTGTTTTGTTTTTAAAGATTTATTTATTTATTTGAAAGTCAGGGGTACACAAAGAAGAGAGGCAGAGAGAGAGAGAGGTCTTCTATTTGCTGGTTCACTCCCCAAATGGCCACAACGGCTGGAGCTGCGCCAATCCGAAGCCAGGAGCCAGGAGCTTCTTCCAGGTCTCCCATGTGGGTGCAGGGTCCCAAGGATGTGGGCCATCTTCTACTGCTTTCCCAGGCCAAAGCAGAGAGCTGGATCAGAAGTGGAGCGGCTGGTTCTTGAACCAGCGCCCATCTGGGATGCCTGCACTGCAGGCCAGGGCATTATCCTGCTGTGCCACAGCGCCCGCCCCACAAACACATGTTTTTAAAGATTTATTTATTTGAGGCTGGCACCGTGGCTTAACAGGCTAATCCTCTGCCTTGTGGAGCCGGCACACCGGGTTCTAGTCCCGGTTCGGGCGCCGGATTCTATCCCGGTTGCCCCTCTTCCAGGCCAGCTCTCTGCTATGGCCCGGGAAGGCAGTGGAGGATGGCCCAAGTGCTTGGGCCCTGCACCCGCATGGGAGACTAGGAGAAGCACCTGGCTCCTGGCTTTGGATCAGCGAGATGCGCCGGCCGCAGCGGCCATTGGAGAGTGAACCAACAGCAAAAAGGAAGACCTTTCTCTCTGTCTCTCTCTATCACTATCCACTCTGCCTGTCAAAATAAATAAATAAATAAAATAAAAAATATTTATTTATTTGAAACGTGGGGAGACAGAGATCTTCTATCCATTGGTTTACTCCTCAAATGGCTACAAAGCCTGGGGCTGGGCCAGGCTGAAGCCAGGAGCAAAGAACTCCATCTGTGGCTCCCACATAAGTGCAGGGGCTCAAACACCTTCACTGCTTTCTCGGGTACATAGCAAGGAGGTGGATCAGAAGTGGAGCGGGGGCTGGCACTGTGGTGTAACGAGTAAAGCCGCCACCTGAAGTGCCGGTATCCTATATGGGCACCAGTTCAAGCCCTGACTGCTCCACGTCTGATCCAGCTCTCTGCTGTGGCCTGGGAACACAGTAGAAGATGGCCCAGGTCCTTGGGCCCCTACACTGCATGCGAGACACAGAGGAAGCTCCTGGCTCCTGGCTTCGGATCAGCACAGCTCCAGCTGTTGTGGCCAGTTGGGGAGTGAACCAGCAGATGGAAGACATCTCTCTCTCTACCTCTGCCTGTCTGTAACTGCCTCTCAAATAAAATACACACATACATGCAATTTTTTAAATTGAATATAAGGGTTTAAAAAAAAAAAGAAGTGGAACAACTGGGACTCAAACTGGTGCCCATAACGGATGCTGGCTTCGCCTGTGGTTTAACCTGCTGCACAACAATGCCAGCTCATTTGGTCTTCAAAATAAGCCTAAAAGTCTGGAATTACCCCCATTAAAGAAAAATTGTGTTTTTCAACAGTTGAACCTGAATTTACACTCTGGTCTTTCGTTTGTATCTCAAATATTATTATTGTTCCAAAGTCACTAGAAAGAATTAAACCACTTTCACATTTTTTGTTAAAGTAAATTTTTAAATAAAATATCAAGCTAGGGGGGCAATTGGCATAGTGGTTGGGATGCTGGTTAGAGCACCCACATCCCACACTGCAGTGCCTTGGTTCAAGTGCTGCCTCCACTCCCTACTCCAGCTTCCTGTTAATCTACACCCTAAGTGGGGACTCAAGTGGTCGAGTCCTTGACATTCGCGTGGGAGATATGGGGTGAGATCCTGGTTCCTGGCTTTGCCCTGGCTGGGTCCTGACTGTTGTGGGCATCTGTGGGGAGGGAACCAGCATTTAGAAGGTGTTTCCCGCCGGCGCCGTGGCTCAACAGGCTAATCCTCCGCCTTGCGGAGCCGGCACACTGGGTTCTAGTCCCAGTCAGGGCACTGGATTCTGTCCCGGTTGCCCCTCTTCCAGGCCAGCTCTCTGCTGTGGCCCGGGAGTGCAGTGGAGGATGGCCCAAGTGCTTGGGCCCTGCACCCCATGGGAGACCAGGAGAAGCACCTGGCTCCTTCCATCGGATCAGCGCGGTGCGCCGGCCGCAGCGCGCTGGCTGCGGCGGCCATTGGAGGGTGAACCAACAGCAAAAGGAAGACCTTTCTCTCTGTCTCTCTCTCTCTCACTGTCCACTCTGCCTGTCAAAAAAAAAAAAAAAAAAAAAAGAGAGAGAGAGAGAAAAAGAAGGTGTTTCCCAGGAAGGGACAGATTGACATCAGTGTTGCTGGTGATGAAAGAATTTACCAGTGCAATACAATAGGGGAGGCAGAGTTACATTTGTTGAACAAGCTGCAAGGGAGCAGTGGAGAGGCCAAACAGCCAGAGGCTTGCTGCTGCTGGAACATGGACTAGAATCTGATGTGTATACTTGTGACTGCAGCATCTTCTTGGTTAGGGTGAGTTTTCCCAGCCCACGTAATCTGCATTTCTGGGCAGACATGGAGCCTGCACTACACTTCACCTAGGAACTCCACCTGGTGCCCTGGGGCAACCTTCCATAGATCTTTCCATCTCCAGCCTCTCAAATAAATATAGAATAAATAAATAAATATATAAAAATTAAAACAATTCAAGCTATAGAGAGGAATATATATAAGGAGCACTCAATCTCTTCACCGTTCTCAGCTTCCTAAATAGTCTTGTAGAATATTTCCTTCCACTCGTGTGTGTGTGTGTGTTTACATAAGACTTGCCAGAGGGTGTTCTGCACCCTCTTTTTATATATTTTTTTCAGGTTAATATATAGTTTAAGGGAGCCAGTGCTGTGGCATAGCTGGTAAAGCTGCCTCCCACAGTGCTGGCATCTCATATGGGCACCGGTTCAAGTCCCAACTGCTCCATTTCTGACCCAGCTCTCTGCTATGGCCTGGGAAAGCAGTGGAAGATGGCCCAAGTCCTTGGGCCCCTGCACCCCATGGGAGACCCGGAAGAAGCTCCTGGCTCCTTTCAGATGGGCCCAACTCTGGCCATTGTGGTCAATTGGCGAGTGAATCAGCGGATAGAAGACCTCTCTCTCTCCCTCTGCCTCTCTGTAACTCTACCATTCAAATAAATAAGTATTTAATAATATATATGTAAGTGGAGAATGGGACTGGGAATGGGAGAGGGAGGAGGAGGAGAGGTAGGAGTGTGGGTAAGAGAGCGGGTATGGTGGGAAGAATCACTATATTCCTAAAATTGTACTATGAAATGCATGAAGTTTGCATTCCTTAAAAAAGATTTCTTTGGGAAAAAATATACTTTAGGTTAATTTTTTATTTTTATTAATATAAAGAGAACAGATTTCATGTATTTCATAGGTACAGTTCTAAGAAGATAACCATACTTCCCTCCTTGCTCCTCTCTTCCTCCCCTAGACCCCTTTCTTCCCTCCCTCCTTTCTTTTCATTAACTTCTTTAAAGGTTATTTATTTAAAAGTCAGAGTTACACAGAGAGAGGAGAGGCCTTCCATCCAATGGTTCACTCCCCAGTTGGCCTCAATGGTTGGATCTGTGCCGATCTGAAGCCAGGAGGTTCTTCTGGTTCTCACACATGGGTGTAGGGCCCCAACAACCTGGGCCATCTTCTACTGCTTTCCCAGGCCATAGCAGAGAGCTGGATCGAAAGTGGGGCAGCTGGGACTCAAACCGGAGCCCATATGTGATGCTGGCACTGCAGGCTTCGGCTTTACCCACTACACCACAGCACCGCCCCTCCCCCTATGTATTCTTGATCCCTTATGCATGTATCAATTCCAAACTGTAATTTTACAACACAATTTAATGCCTGTCAAAGCTAGGATTCCCTCACTCTTCTTATTTATTCTCACAATTTTGGCAGCTGATCTTGGAAAATAACATTACATTACATTACATAGAACACTTAATTTAGAGATATTGCCTTTTCGCATTTTTTAAAGACTTATTTAGTTATTTATTTGAAAGGCAGGGTTACAGAGAAGCAGAGGCAGAGAGAAAGACAGAAGCCTTCCATCCACTGGTTCACTCCCCAAATGGCTACAATGGCCGGAGCTTCGCCAATCCGAAGCCAGGAGCCAGGAGCTTCTTCCAGGTCTCCCACGTAGGTGCAGGGGCCCAAGGATTTGGGCCATCTTCTACTGCTTTCCCGGGCCATAACAGAGAGCTGGATTGAAAGTGGAGCAGCTGGGACTGGAAGTAGCGCCCATGTGGGTTGCAGGCAGAGGCTTTACCTGCTACGTCACAGCACCGGCCCCTCCTATTCACATCTTAATAAAACCTGGTAAATCTAGAGCAACTCAAGGAATCAGAGATTTGATTGGAGTAGGAAAAAAAAAAAAAGAAGGAGCATTCAGATAGTAATTAGTCAGTGAAACAGAGGAGAAAATATCAGACTTAGAAGTCAGAGCACAGGAAAGTATACAGTCAAACCAAAGAAAAGAAGAGGAAATTAGAAATCTAAAAAATGTTGTTGGGAATCTACAGGATACTATTAAAAAACCCAACATTCAGGTTCTAGGAGTTCCTGAAGGCATGGAGAGAGAGAAAGAATTTAGAAGGCCTTTTTAGTGAGATACTTGCAGAGAACTTCCCGGGTTTGGAGAAGGACAGAGACATCCTAGTACAGGAAGCTTATAGAACCCCTAGTAAACATGACCAAAAGAGATCCTCACCACAACACGTAGTAATCAAACTCACCACAGTGAAACATAAAGAAAAGATTCTAAAATGTGCTAGAGAAAAACGTCAGATTACTCTCAGAGGATCTCCAATTAGACCCACAGCAGACTTCTCAGCAGAAACCCTACAAGCTAGAAGGGAATGGCAAGACATAACCCAGGTACTAAGAGAGAAAAACTGCCAGCCCAGAATATTATATCCTGCAAAGCTCTCATTTGTGAATGAAGGTGAAATAAAGACATTTCATAGCAAACAGAAATTGAAAGAATTTGTTGCCATTCGTCCAGCCCTGCAAAAGATGCTTAAAGATGTGTTACACACAGAAACACAGAAACACGGTCATCAATATGAAAGAAGGTATAGGAAGGAAACCTCACAGCAAAAAATCACAGGAAGCTCAAAGTATGTATTAGAAAATATCTTTGGCAAATGGCAGGGCAAAGTTACTCCTTCTCAATAGTCACATTGAACGTTAATGGCCTGAACTGTCCAGTTAAAAGACACAGATTGGCTAACTGGGTTAAGGAACAAAACCCATCTTTTTGCTGTTTACAAGAAACACATCTTTCCAACAAAGATGCATACAGACTGAAAGTGAAAGGCTGGAAAAAGATATACCATGCCAACAGAAATGAAAAAAGCTCAGGCTAAAATTTCTGTTACCTTATTTAAAATGTTATCCTAATTGTGTTACTAGACATGATAGTTATCTTAAAGAGAAAGCCCCAGAGACCTAAAGGGTTAAATACTTGTAAAATCCTACAGGTGCTTTCAAAAATAATGTGAAGTAAGCAAGTGCCTCTTGTTGGTTGATGAGTTTATAATTTTAAACATGGCAACTTAAAGTCTTTTGTCATCCACATTTATATATGATTTGCTGCTCATAAAACTAAAGCATTGTTGGTTCTGTGTTTAGCTGTCCTCCTATAGGTTCCTATGGACTTTTCCCAACCACTTCTATTGTATTCAGTACTTTGGGATGGCTCTGTAAACAGATGAAGCCAATAATGTATTAACAGTACCAACTGAGAGAAAGTATGGTTAACTGAGGTTACTAAAAACAAAAAGCAATTCAAGTCAATTGGCAATTTACAAAAAGAGTTTAAAGACTTTAAAAGCTATTATTAAAATTGCTATATTGGTCTATTAGGTTATATGTGTGTACATATTGTATGTCCACATGGGGAAATTTTATTAAGAATTTTATTTTAATTGGCTTATAGATAAGATTGTCCATAAATTTAAGCTGCTAAAATTCATCAAAGATACGTTTTAATTTGTGTGGCCTGAATCTCTGTATCATATGTTTTAAACTTGTTGGTAGGAAGAAACTAAAAACATTTTATATGTTTGTGCTTAAGTTTATTGGTTAAACAAACTACACCATGTTAGATATTTAAGAGGTGTTTCCAAATACATGATTCTTAAAATTTATAGAAGGCATTGGACCTTCTGGTAAATGTTTTCTTAAGTTGTTACCTAATGGTTGAAACTGTTTGCTAAGTTTTCATGTGATATTGCTATTGTCAGCAAGCGATCTAGGACTTGTTTCCTCATTTCTCTATTCTAAGCCCAACTTGTTCTTTCATTTCTCTATTCTCCTCAAGGTAGGAAACTAATTCTATTATGAAGGAGTCTGTAGGACGCACAATTTAATCTTTAGACCTTATAAAAGAGATGGCTAACATTTTTCTGTAATAGCATAGCCAAAATAAGAGCTTAAATAAAAATCTCATAGCTAGATTTACTTCGCCATCAGCAAAGTAAACAGTAAGTAGAAAAAACCTCCCTTTCAGACCAAAGGGAAAGAAAGTTTTAAAGTGAGAATATAATTTTCCTCATGGGCATTGTCTACCTTAGAAAAACTGCTACAGAACATGCCTGTGACTATAGACTTGTAGTTTAGGCCACCGAAGATTAGAGATGGGACTTGGGTACTCCCTTGACTTGCATCCTTTGGTCTGCTTTAACAAAAACCAGGAGGAAAAGAAAGCTAGGCATCAGAAGCAATGGGTGGCAGGCCTATTAATGGCTGTTCTGTACAGTGATCTGCCCCCAAGGAGACCCAACAGGCCAGTCCACTGCAGTGGCTTTCAATGTGGTAAGCCTGGGCTTCAGCAGAAGTCAGCTTGTGAAGAGCCCTGGCAGCTCTGCCAAGAGTTGGATCACTGGAAATGGACCTGCCCTGGAGTCGAAGGATGCCCAGGTCAGAGCCACAGATCTTATTGGCTCTAAGCTGAAAAGCCCTTCACTCAGCCCAGCTTCCAAAGTGACCACTGCAGCTGAGGGGACGGCCAAGTAGGGTCAGCAACATTGCAGGCAGAACTATAAATTTCTTGTTAGAGATGCCCCCTGCCTTTACCTGGCTAGCTCTCCTCTCAGGCCAGCCAAGTAATGAAAGTCAATAGAGTGCCTTCCCCTAGGAGGTTCACACCTCCCTTAGGATGTACCCCATGTGAAGAGATAGATAGGGCTGGGCCTCTTAACTTACAAGGCCTAAAGCCCACCAGATTATTATCAAGCCCTTTCTGTCAGGTTCTATTTGCCTCTCAGTCAGAAAACTTAATTGTAGCTTAGACAGCACCTTTCTTAGCTCCTCTAATAATGACTCTGTCCTTTGTTCTAGACCCTGTCTAGTGCACTTGGGCCTCATTTCTTTGTAATCATAACCTCTACTCTACCACCAATGGCTCTACTCCCAACCTGTGTGTATTGATGGTCCTCTTCCCCACTTAATGCTGTATAATTGTTCAAAATTTCTCTACAGACAAACCCCTCTACCTAAAAGATGAGTGACTTTTCTCCCAGTCTTGGCTGGAATTAGCTTTCCGGTCAGTTGGGTGTTCCCCAATAAACCCTTTCCCCCCCCCAAAAAAAAAGAGGGAGGTGCCTTTCTCTGAAGGGAGGAGAGAATTTGGCAACTCATGACGGGAGCCTAGGGTGGTTACTGGCTCCATAAACTAGAGTGTCAATGTGTTGGGTCAACAACAAGAGTCACTGTGCACTTGCTCCTCATGTGGGATCTCTGTCCTTAATGTGCTATACATTGTGATTTAATGCTATAACTAGTACTCAAACAGTATGTTTCACTTTGTGTTTCTGTGTGGGTGCAAACTGTTGAAATATTTACTTAATATATACTAAATTGATCTTCTGTATATAAAGAGAATTGAAAATGAATCTTGATGTGAATGGAAGGGGAGAGGGAGCGGGAAAGGGGAGGGTTGCAGGTCGGAGGGAATTGATGGGGAGAGAAGCCATTGTAATCCATAAGCTGTACTTTGGAAAGTTATATTCATTAAACAAAAGTTAAAAAAAAAACCTTTCTCCTAATCTCCAAGATTTGCCTCACAGCATAGTTTACTAGACTAAGCCACTCTCTACTGTTCACGAGGTCCAAACACAGTGTCTAGTACAATGTTTGAGAGCAAGAGCATCCAGTGTCTGTTGAACCATCAACTACTGAATTATTTGTTGCTTATAAGTCAAAATTGCTGCACCCATTAAGGACAATGCAGGTTATCCTAGAGAACTCATTTCTGCAGAACCTGACAGAGACTAAATTTATACATAAGTATAGTTTCATTGACATCTAGTCCAGGGCAAGTAAATTACCCAATGAGGTGATTTATAAATTCATTCAACTTAATTCTCTGATAGGAAGCTGAGCAATGCGCTGTGGTCATTGGGTCTGATTTATAACAGAAAAGTGCACAAAAGAAAATGGAGGTTCTCTATCTTGCTCTTGTCCTCTCCTGGTCTCCTGTTACTATATAACAGGCATCCTTTTCCTTTAATTACCTTCTTCATGGCTTGAGAGCTTTGATGACTTGATTAAGCCTTGCAGTGCAGTTCCAGTCCCTACCCATCTGATTAATTAGCCCAAACCTTATTAACTTCCTAATTCTGATCAATAAGGCACTGATGCTAAACTGTGCAAGGGCAAACTAAGGAGGCAATTTTACTTTAAGACAGAGTCCCTACTGTTGTTTTAATCCATTTTTCTTTATCTCACATTTAAACACTAGCCAAGGTAGAATAATGTAATGCCATAATAGTTCTACAAAGAAGACACGCACAGCAGTCAAGCCACTTTCCCTAACTGCACTACTTGATGGCCTTATTGGGGGACTTTACACTAAGAGCATGAGGCCTCCATTATTCAGGATATCAGGTAAGTCTGTTCGGAGCAGAAACAAAAGATGATACTGATGTTGGTACCGATGATGATGATGATGATGATGATGATGATGATGATGAAATGGGCAAAAATGTATCAGGAAATACCTCTTCAGAGCAGGCACTTGGCACATGTGCTAAGATGCTGCTTGGGATGCTTGCACCCCATATCAAAGTGCCTGGGGTTTGACTCCTGGTTCTGTCTCTAAACCAGTTTCCTGCTAATGCACACCCTGGGAGGCGACAATGATGGCTCAAAGCCTTGGATCCCTGACACCCATGTAAGAGACCCAGAGTGAGTTCCTAGGTCCTAGCTTCAGCCTGCCCCAGCCCTAACTGTTCTAGATATTTGGAGAGTGAACCAGTGGTTGGAAGGCCTCACTGCTTGTCTTTCTCTCTACCTATATGCCTTTCAAATTGCTACAATCAATAAATATAAATTTTTAAAAAAGAAATTCTTCTTTCCTGAACTCAAACTGAGAATGCAGTTATTCAACATTGAGGGAATATTTCAATAATGTAGACTGGCATTAATAGAAATATTTTAGGCCGGCACCGTGGCTTAACAGGCTAATCCTCCGCCTTGCGGCGCCAGCACACCGGGTTCTAGTCCCGGTCGGGGCGCCGGATTCTATTCCGGTTGCCCCTCTTCCAGGCCAGCTCTCTGCTATGGCCCAGGAAGGCAGTGGAGGATGGCCCAAGTGCTTGGGCCCTGCACCCGCATGGGAGACCAGGAGAAGCACCTGGCTCCTGGCTTCGGATCAGCGCGATGCGCCGGCCGCAGCGGCCATTGGAGGGTGAACGAACGGCAAAAAGGAAGACCTTTCTCTCTGTCTCTCTCTCTCACTATCCACTCTGCCTGTCAAAAAAAAAAAAAAAAAAAGAAAGAAAAGAAATATTTTAAATTTTTCTAGTAGCCATCTTCTAAAATAAAACCAACAAGTGAGGTTGGTTTTAATAATCGATTTTATATAAGCCAGCATTGTGGCACAGTGTATGGTTAAACTGCTGCTTGATATGCTGGCATTCCATATCTGAGTGCTGGTTCAAATCCTGGCTGCTCCACTTCCCGTCCACTTCCCTCCTAATGCTCCTGGGAAAGCAGTGGAAAATGGCTCAAGAACTTGGGCCCCTGCCACCCATGTGGGAAAACAGGATGGCGCTCCAAGCTCCTGACTTTGGCCTGGCTCAGTGTAAGCCATTGTGGCTGTTAACCAGTGGATGGAAAATCTCTTTCTCTCTCTGCTTTTCCCTCTCTCTTGCTCTCTCTGCCACTCTACCTTTCAAATAAAGAAAATGAATGTCTAAATATAAATTATTGCGGGGGCCTGTGCCATGGCTCACTTGGTTAATCCTCCGCCTGTGGCACCGGCATCCCATATGGGTGCCGGGTTCTAGTCCCAGTTGCTCTTCTTCCAGTCCAGCTCTCTGCTGTGGCCCAGGAGGGCAGTGGAGGATGGCCCAAGTCCTTGGGCCCTGCACCCGCATGGGAGACCAGGAAGAAGCACCTGGCTCCTGGCGGCCATTTGGGGAGTGAACTAACGGAAGAAAGACTTTTCTCTCCGTCTCTCTCTCACTGTCTATAACTCTACCTGTCAAATAAAAAAAATTTTTAAATAAATAAAAATAAATTATTTTAACATGTGACCTAAATAAAATTAATGAGTTATTTGCTTTCTAAGGAATATATTAATGCATTAGATTCTCAGGGCAACAGCAAATGCACAATAATTGCTACAACACAATTATGTTAACGTGACATTAATACAAACAGAACAGATTCAATGTAGTTCATAGAATTCTAAGAATATAACAATACTTCAATTCCTTTCTTTCTCTTTTCCCTTTCCCTTTCTTTCTTCCCTTCTTTTTTCAATTTTTAAGATAGCATATTTTTAATTTACATCATAGTCAAAGGCTTAATGCTCCACTAAATCAAGAATTCAAAAGTCAAATATGAAAAACCTCCCCGCAAAACCTTTGACACCAGGTGTACGTTTCACACTTCCAGCGTGTCTACATTCTGACTAGCCACATTTCAAGAACTCAATAAACTCAGTTTGTTAATGGTTGCCATGGCATATGTGGATGGCATAGTTCTAGATCAGGGAAGCTCACACCTGTGCATGCGTCAGGTGTACCTGGAGGGCTGGTTAAAGCACACAGTGTTGGCCTCACTCCCACGGTCTGACTCAGGAGGCTGGGGTTGGGCTAGAGAATTTCTATGTCTGATAAATTCCCAAGTGACACTGATGCCACCAATTGGGAACCCTGTGTTAAGAACCACTGCTCTGGGGAGTGAGCCAATGGATGGAAGACTCCTCTCTGTCTCTCCTTCTCTCTGTGTAAGTCTAACTTCCAAATAAATAAATACATCAAAAGAAAGAAAGAAAGAAAGAAAGAAAGAAAGAAAGAAAGAAAGAAAGAAAGAAAGAGGAGGGAGGGAGGAAAGGAAGGAAGGAAAGAAGGGAGGGAGGAAGGAAGGAAGGATTTGACCTTGAGCTATGCAATCATTTTTGCATCATTTGTGCTGATGAAACAGGATACTTTATGTGTTCCTGGTCTGCTTCTCCTAGGAACGCCTGCACTTCCAAGGACAGGGAGTGCACCTCCTGGACGTCTCTGAGAAAGGATTCCCTTGCTTAAGGCCACAAATCTGTGCCAGGGAATCCAGCACCCAGACCTTCTGCCCTCACCACCACACTCCTGTCTCTCCTTTTCCTTCTCGGGCTGCCTTTCCCTTTATTGCCAGCTTAAGAAAGTCATCACAAAGTACAATTCCTTATTTTCGTCCCCAGTTCTTTTCTTTATTGAATGAAGTCAGCAGATAACATATTCACAAAGTTCAGACAATGAGAAAGCAACACTTCCTGAAGCCCCTGGTCTCCATTTTTTCCCAACCTGTTTTCCTCCTAGAAACTGAACCCTTCTGGGAAAAAAAATAAATAAATACATCTTTAAAAAGGAAAAAAAAAGTTGTTTTATGACCTTCTATAGTAAATAATATTTTCCATATTTTCAACAGACACCATTAGGATCCCAGGATTCTCAAATTTTTGACTTAATTTTTCCTTGATTTATATGTAATTTTGTGAAATCATTTTTATATAAACCTATATATATATATAAAACCATCTTTCAAACCCAGTTTTGTATTTTATCCCCTAATTAATGTGTAACATTACAATATTACTTGTATTCTACATAGGAACTCTGCCATAATGCTATTATTTCGTTTTTTGCTAAAGGAAGAGAATTTCCAGCATCATGCACATAATATTTCTTGGATGATTATCTGAATGGTGTGCATCAACATGCCAAAAAACAAAAAATGTATATGAGTTCAAAAGATATACACCATTATTTTTATCATTGGCATATAATGTGTCACTAATAATTGTATCTATAAAATCATTTCAATTTATACACAACAAAAAAAGAAACAACCCATATTACCATATTTTGATTGTCTTCTCAGATTATCTGTGCATAGATTTGTATGTATGCTCTTAAGCATATATACACATACATTTATATTTTCAGAATTTATTTATTTACTTGAAAGATTTTTATCTTATTTGAAATGCAGAGAAAGAGATATCTTTCATCCACTGGTTAACTTCCAAATGGCCACAATGCCAGAGCTGGGACAGGTCAAATCCTGGTATTTGTACACACATACACATATTCATAGCAGTATTGTTTATACTCTTGTTGTTGGCTTATTTCTTGTGATACATTGTCTTCGAGGCTCATCTCTGTCCTGGCACATGAAAAAATTGTCATACTCTTCAAATCCCAATAATATTCCATTGTACATTGGGATCATTTGAATGTTACTTGGAGGGTTAATTTTCCATTGTGAGGCATTAAGGGTAGAAAGCTAATCTATGGTCTTTGGAGGTGGAGCATTTTGAAGGCGAATAAGATTAGAGGAGAGTGTCAGGGTGGAACTCTCATGAATGAATGGTGGTGGCTTTTAAAGATGGAGGGAGACGAAGGAGACACATGCATGGTCCCTATCTTGCCATGTGACACCTTGTGCTGCATTAGGACTATGCCAGTTAGGAGGCAACCATCAGATGCAGCCTCTGACCCTTCATCCAGAGCTGTGGACCAAAATGCACCTCTTTATAACTTGCTCAGTCTGTGGTGTTGTGTTGTTAGCAATGGAGAAGACACTGATGCATATGCACATGCCACATATTGTTTATCTACTCTTCCTTCCCTGGAAGCTTGGGTTGCTTCTGCTTTTTGTCTATTATTAATAATACTGCTGTGAACATGTGTATACAAATACCTGTTCTAGTCTCTGCTTTCACTGTTTTTTTTGATTGTTTCCTCAGTGGAATTGCTGGGTCATATGATAATTTTGCTTAGTTTTTGTTTTTTTTTTTTTTTCCAGGAATCTCAGTACCTTCTTTCATACTGATTCCATTATTTTACATTCATAACAGCAACGCATTAGAATGTCAACTTCTCCAGCCTTACCAAACACTTACATTTTTCATAATTGTCATTGCAGTGGATGTAAAAGGATATTTTACTAAAAAAAAAAAAAAGATATCTTACTGTGTTTATTACTTGCATTTGCCTAAGACAAATAATGTTGAGGATTTTTGCACATGCTAAGATGTCATTTATATATCTTCTTTGTAGAAATGTCTGTTTCATCGATTATTCATTTTAAATGCTTTTAAATTTAAAATGTTCTTATATGCAATATATTCCCACTATTAATCTCTTATTAAAAAAAGAACAGTGCTTTGATCTGCAAAGTCTTCACCTATAGAGGTGTTCTCAGGGGCTGGCACTGTGGTGCAGTAGGTTAAGCCTCTCCCTGTGGTTCCTGCATCCCACATGGGTGGGCGCCACTTAGAGTCCCAGATGCTCCACTTCCGATCCAGCTCCCTGCTCCTGTCTGGGAAAGCAGGGGAGGATAGCCCAAATGCTTGGACCCTTGCACCCACGTTGGAGAAAGAATAATCTCCTGGCTCCTGGCTCTTGATCAGCCCAGCTCTACCTTTGTGGCCATTTGGGAAGTAAACAAGCAATGGAAGCCCTTTCCCTCTCTCTGTCTGTAACTCTGCCCTGGCCATTGTGGCCATCTGGAGGGTGAATCAGTAGATGGAAGAACCATCTCTGTGTGTGAGTGTGGGTGTGAATGTGGGTATATCCTTCTCTTTCTATCTCTGCCTTCCATATAATAAATAAATAAATAAATAAATCATATATATATATATGATTTATTTATTTATTTGAAAAGAAGAGCTACAGAGAGGCAGAGAGAGACAGAGAGAGTGAGTGAGGTCTTCCATCTGCTGGTTCACTCCCCAACTGGCCACAACAGCTGGAGCTATGCCGATCGGAAGCCAGGAACCAGGAGCTTCTTCCCTGTCTCCCAAGCGGGTGCAGGGGCCCAAGGACCTGGGCCATCCTCTGCTGCTTTCCCAGGCCATAGCAGAGAGCTGGATCAGAAGAGGAGCAGCTGGGACTCGAACCAGCGTCCATATGGGATGCCGGCTCTGCAGGCTGCAGCTTTACCCACTGCGCCACAGCACTGGCCCCTGGGCTGCTTTTCCAGAGGCATTGCCAGGGAGCTGGACTGGAAGCAGAGCAGTCAGGACCTGAGCTGGTGCTCATATGGGATGCCAGCACCACAGGCAGCAGCTTAACCCACTGTGCCAAAACACCAGCCCCTAAATAAATTAAATTTTATTTTAAGTAAAATAAAATATGTGTGTTATTTTAAGTGTATTTGTTTGAAAATCAGAGATGCAAGGAGAGAGGAGAGAGAGAGAGAAAGAGAGAAACAGAGTGAGATCTTCCATTCACTAGTTCACTCTGCAGATGGCCACGACTGACACTTGGCCTTGCCGAAGCCAGGAGCCAGGAGCTCCGTCTGGGTCTCCCAAGTGGGTGGCGGGGGCACAGGCACTTGGACCATCTTCTGCTGCTTTCCCAGGCACATTATCAGGGAGCTGGCTATTGGAAGTGGAGCAGCCAGGACTGGAACCTTTGCTCATTTGGGATGCCGCCAATACAAAAGGCAGCTCAACCCACTGGGCCACAACACAGCCCCAAGTTTTCTACTTCGAAATCACATGAATGTCTGGCCGATACAAGAAATTTAAAACTTCGAAAGAAATGGCATGTCTCTGTAAGAGACATGACTCTACTCCATACCTAGACAAATTCTCTCTGCTTCAATTCCTTCATCTGGGCAAAGATGATGATAAAATCCACCACTAGTGTTTAGAACAAGGCCTGACACATACTAGACTAC
The DNA here is from genome assembly GCF_033115175.1 of Lepus europaeus. Lineage (NCBI taxonomy): Eukaryota > Metazoa > Chordata > Mammalia > Lagomorpha > Leporidae > Lepus > Lepus europaeus. The sequence goes on along the minus strand of NC_084830.1, from coordinate 73,040,384 downwards.
TTCTGGAAGATAATTTTTTTTTTTTTTGACAGGCAGAGTGGACAGTGAGAGAGAGAGACAGAGAGAAAGGTCTTCCTTTTCCATTGGTTCACCCCCCAGTGGCCACTGCGGCCAGCATGCTGCGGCCGGCACACCGCGCTGATCCGAAGCCAGGAGCCAGGTGCTTCTCCTGGTCTCCCATGTGGGTGCAGGGCCCAAGGACCTGGGCCATCCTCCACTGCACTCCCGGGCCACAGCAGATAGCTGGACTGGAAGAGGAGCAACCGGGACAGAATTCGGCGCCCTGACCAGGACTAGAACCCAGTGTGCCAGCGCCGCAGACGGAGGATTAGCCTATTGAGCCATGGCGCCGGCCTGGAAGATAATTTTTTTGAAGAGTTATTTACTTATTTATCTGAAAGGCAGAGTTACAGAGAGGCAGAGACAGAGAGAGAGAGAGAGAGAGAGAGAGAGAGAGGTCTTCCTTCTGCCAGTTCACTCTCCAAATGGTCGCAATGGCTGGAGCTGGGTCTGTCCGAAACCTGGAGCCAGGAGCTTCCTCAGGGTCTCCCACGTGGGTGGGTACAGCGGCCCAGGCACTTGGGCCATTCTCCACTACTTTTCCAGGCCACAGCAGAGAGCTGGATAAAAAGAGGAGCAGCCGGGTCTTGAACCGGCGCCCATATGGGATGCCGGCGCTGCAGACGGCGGTTTTACCTGCTATGCCACAGCGCCAGCCATGATAGTGTGTTTTTTTTTTTTAAGATTTATTTATTTATTTGAAAGGCAGAGTTACAGAGAGAGAGAGACAGAGAAAGAGAGAGACCTTCCATCCACTGGTTCACTCCACAAATGGCTGCAATGGCCAGAGCTGGGCCACAATGAAGCCAGGAGACAGGAACTTCATTCATCTGGGTCTCCCAAGTGGGTGCAGGGGTCCAGGAACTTGAGCTATCTTCCACTGCTTTTCTAGGCACACTAGCAGGGAACTGGATCTGAAGTGGAGCAACAGGAACTCGAGTCAGCGCCCATATGGAATGCCTGTGCTGCAGGCAGTGGTTTAACCCTCTGAGCCACAGTGCTGGCCCCTGGAAGATAAAATTTTAATCAGAGTATTCAAAGTTTTAAAAATAAAGTATAGGGGCCAGTGCTGTGGCATAATAGGTAAAGCCACTGCCTGTAGTGCCAGCATCCCATATGGGCACTACTTTGAGTCCTGGCTGCTCCTCTTCTGATCCAGCTCTCTACTATGGCCTGGGAAAGCAGTGGAAGATGGCCCAAGTCCTTGTGCCCCTGCACCAGTGTGGGAGACCCAGAAGAAGCTCCTGGCTCCTGGTTCCTGGCTTCAGATTGGCGCAGCTCCAGCTGTTGTGGCTATTTGGAGAGGGAACCAGCAAATGGAAGACCTCTCTCTCTGTGTCTCTCCTTCTCTCTCTGAGTAACTCTTTCAAATAAATAAATCTTTAAAAAAATAATCAGGTATAACCCATTGTCAGAAAGTACTTCAACAATATCAACCATACAATCCAAGAAAAACATTCTGCTCTATTTGTATGAGATATTGTCCTAAGTACTAGTCATAAAATATAAGGGTATTTCAAACAGTTCATAGATAATGAAATTAAAAGATAAGTTTATTTTGGTGCAAAAAATGTTGACATTTATGCATGTGAGATGTCTTCAATAAGGTCATGGACAATGCATATCATGCAAAAAAAAATACACTTGGAGTAGCTGTTTCACTTAGAGGATGTTTTTAGCAATAAGGTATTGTCTTCATCTACTGCTCTGCATGAGTGACAGCCTCAAATGAAAGATTTCACAATTTGAGCTTCCTGGGCACCGATTTGGAGCTCTTAAAATTTCTTTCTCTTTATTCTTTCAGGGCCTTGTCAAATAAACAAACAAAAAAAATGTGTGAAAGTATTTTTGGAGAATTGAAGTTCTTTTTCCTTTGGAAGGATATGCGATCATCACCTTGTCCAGTTGGTCGGTCTTTCACCTAGTTTGGTCTGGCACAGAAATCAGCTTCATTTTCCAGCTCATCACACTCGGCATATGCTCCAACAAATGGATTCCTGTGTCCAGAGACCAGTAAAATCCCTGTGTCCCTTGGGGATTCTGCTACTGCATTTGTTCTAGGACATTAATGGATGTCCTAACCAGTCCACGTTTTCTCAAGCAATGACAACTCAAGGTCATACTTAAAATGAGGCATGTTCAATATAATGACTACAAAAACATTGTCCATATGCAGCACACAGACATGGCTGGTGACGTCCATCATATATATTGCTTCTTTTTCCAATATGAAATTTAGTGAGGATTCTTATTCTAAGAGGCATTTTAAAAATCAACAAATCAATTCCTAGTAAGAAGCCTTTGTATGAATTAGAGCAAATGTTCAATCAGTACCCAATTTTCACTCAAAGGCAGGGAACTGCAGGGAAGCATAACTAGGCACATGGGCCAGACAATTGACCCCAAATTGGTCACTATCGCCGGTTCTCTCAAAATGCATACCCTAAGCCACAAATAAAGATTTAAGTAAAGTCTGCACCACACTTCTTCAAATTGTAGGTCACCAACTCTGTCTGAAATTCTTTGTTAGCATTTTTGTCCGGTGAACTAAATTGTTCAGTGTGACTGAAGAATGACTGTATTTCTGTGTGGAGTTTGTGATTTTTCAAAAGGAAAAAGGGAAATATTCAGAATGAAGGGGAACCAAAGAAGAAAGGAGAATACAATTTAGAATTTGAAGGAATGTGCCAAAAACACTGTGGGATAAATCGCAGGAAGTTTTTCAAGAACATGGAGCAAGACCAGAATGCCACGTCCTCTTGCAGCAAAATAGCAAGTGATTAAAGCAATGGTTCCTGAGTATGAAAATTAGACTAACAGAAATATGTTATCACCCCTTGTAATAATACAATAGAAATGAACACCCATCTGACTGTATTGGAAGGAAGTAGGTGAATTTTCCCTGTTAGAGGCTTGAACTAACAGACACAAATCAAATTGTTTTACCCTGGTTTTAGACAAGCTACTAATCAACCAAATTATGATTATCTACACTTCACTTGATGTGCGTACTATAAATTAGAACACCATAAAAGGGCATCGACATATATAGTATTTATGTATGATTTTCACTTGAAACAACCTAGCATAGGATTCAAAGCTAAAACTAACAACCTAGCATAGGATTCAAAGCTACAACTAGCACAACCCATGGAAGTGAGCTTATCAAAGTGACCATTCCTCAGCTCCAGTTCAGCCGTTCCAGGATTCTGGATCTCAGGGCACCCTCTGTTCACCTGAATGGCACCAGGCACCATGCACTGCCCTGCCTGTTGGAATCCTTCACTGCTCCTTGCTTGGAGGAAGAGGTTCTTAGTGAAATCCAGAGCTATCTGAACAAAAAGAAAATAACACACAAAAATTATCTTAGCACAATTAGAACAACGTTCATAGAAATGGTAAAAAATATGATCAAAATCTTTATTTTCTCTTTATGAAATTGAAACAAAAGGAGCAAGGATTTTTAAAAGCTCTACCAGATAGATGATGTTTTACCCTGTGGCACAGTGGTTAATACACTGCTTGAGTCCTGGCTCCTCTCCCAACTCCAGCTTCCTGATAATGCACACCCTGGGAGGTGCTTATGTTGGCTCAAGTACTTGGGTCCCTGCCAGCCACTTGGGAGACCTGGATTGAGCAGTTGTCTCCCAGCTTGGGCCTATTTCAGCCCCAGCCATTGTGGGCCTTTGGGGAATGATCCAGCAAATGTGAGATCTCTCTATCTGATTCTTTCTCCCTCTCTCTCTCAAATAAATAAACATTTTAAGAAAGAAAAAAAAGAAAGCAGGTATAACAATAATATTGCTAGATAATTAAGTTAAAAATTTTAAAGGGGACAAGAGAGATATTTTATATTCATAAAAGTTATGATCCCAGGCCAGTGCTGTGGTATAGTGGGTAAAGTTGCTGCCTGCAGCGCCAGCATCCCATATGGACACTGGTTCAAGTCCCAGCTGCTCCACTTCCAATCCAGCTCTCTTCTATGGCCTGGGAGTGCAGTGGAGGATGGCTCAAGTCCTTGGGCCCCTGCACCCGCATGGGAGACCAGGAGAAGCACCTGGGTCCTGGCTTCTGATCAGCGCAGCTCCGACTGTTGCGGTCAATTTTGGAGTGAACCAGCAGATGGAAGACCACTCTCTCTCTCTCTCTGCATCTCCTTCTCTCTGTGTGTAAATCTGACTTTCAAATAAATACATCTTTTAAAAAAATGATCCACCAAGAATATATAATAGCTGGGAAACTTTGTATGTTCAATAATATAAATTCAAAATATATAAAGCAATACATGATAGGTCAAAGAGCTATTGACAAATCCCAAACATGGTGGGGTATGCAACTTATCACTCAAAAATCAACAGAATAGGATCTGGTGTTGTGGTGCACTAGGTTAAGCCACTGCCTTCGATGCCAGCAGCTCATATGAGTGCTGGTTGGACTCCAGGCTACCCTGCTTCTGATCCAGCTCCCTGCTAGTGTACCTGGAAAAGCAGCAGAAGATGGCCCAAGTGAAAGCAGTAGAAGATGACCAGAGTGCCATCACTAAACCAACCAGAGATGGAAAATATTTGGGGAAATAAATTAAATCTGGATGGAACATGCATGTAGACTTTACTTGTTGTCATTTTCCCCTGAACAATGCAGCATAAAAATTCCATACATAGCAATTACATTAGATTAGGTATGAGGTAAATCTAGAGATGACAAAGCATATTTATGGGAGGATTGCATAGGCGACATGCAACTATGATCCCATTTTATATAGGAATCATGGATTTGAGTATCCACAAGGAGTCCTGGAACCAATCCACACCACTCCAAACCATGCATCTATGAAGTCTTCAAGGAGTTCATGGAAAATGCACGTTACAGAAAAACTATGCTTGGATTCCAGCATTTTTGCAGCAAAATAAACCCATCTTTTCATTCCATTTTCCACGAACTTTTTGAAGTCGCTTGGTGCATCAGGGAACCAGTGTAAGAAGTCTAAGAGCAAGAGTGTCTTGCATGCAAGTTCACACAGCAGGGAAGGACAGCTTCCCACCTGAGAGCTAGGAAAGTAAAAGGTGAGAAGGCATCAGGAGCCACCTGCCGGGTGGTCGGACCCAAACTGGCACTTGAGGCTCCATTTCTTCCCTACCTGAAAAGCAAGCAAAACAGAAGGGCAAGGGTGGGGGAAAACCACCTGGATTACCTCTCCCTAACACCCAGGAACCTTCAGGCAAAAAAAAAAAAAAAACAGAATAAAACAAAAACCAGAAACGCTGCCGCCCAGGGGCCCGGAGGTTAGCCAGGCAATCAAACAGCAGGTTTGCACGACGGAGGAATCCTCTATCCTATTGCCGGGGTTCCTGTCCCACCCCTTTCCAATCCAGCTTCCTGCTTATGCGCACCCCTGGCGGCAGCAGGTGGTGGCTCAAGTACCTGCCACCCACGTGGACACCAAGATCGAATTCCAGGCATTTGGGGAGTGAACCAACAGACAGGCGCGTCCGCTAGTCACTCTCTCTGAAATAAACAGCTTAACTTTAAAAAAAAAAAAAAGCCCACACCCAGATGGAGATGGAATGCTGGGCTCCTGGCTTCGGTCCTGCTCAGCCCTGGCTGTGGCAGGTATTATGCAGTCATCCAGCAGATGAAAGATCTCTCTCTGTCTCTCTCTCTCTCTCTCTGACTTTAATATAAAATAAAGGCAAATTAAAACTAAAAATAAAAACAACCAGCACCACCCAAAAACCCCAGTCGCCTCACTTCGGTGTGCGGGTATAGACCCGAGGTGGGCTCTGGTCTCAAGCTGCTGCTGGGCACTCCCGAAAGTCAGAGGCGGAGCGGCTCAGCGACGGGGCTAGGGCGGCGGCAGAGCCGGCGGGTTTCCAGCCGGGCGGTTTCCTGCGGAGCGCGGCCCTGGGAGACGCGGGGTCTGCTGGCCCCGCTCCAGCCCCTCTGTAGCCGGAGTCAGGTCCGTGGAGTGGAGGATGGAGCCGGGGGAAGGGGTGGACGCCGGGTCTCTCCGCCACGATCCTGTCTTTCCTACCGAAGAAACCCTGGCGCAGGTTTTTTTTTTTTTTTTTTTTTTTTTTTTCCGGGTGCGATCGGCGCCCTGCTTTACCCAGGAAAACTCTGAATAATTATTATGGGGTGAGGATAGGGGGGGTGAGGGAATCAGGTAAATCAGAAAAGGAACGACAGAAACAGCCCCGGCAGGTGTCTGTGCGCCGCGCGGTCGCTGTTACACCGCGCCCCTGGCCCCCAACGGTTCCACTCCTGACCCAAGTTTGGTCCCCTTATTTCGCCTCTAGAAACAGATATCAACGAAAAACAATCCTGGATGTAAGCATACGTCTGTCGACACCGACGTTTAGCACAGCAACTTATAACGGTGAGACACTGGAAGCTACCAAAATAACAGTGTGGGCGGTTGATTCTCAATCGCGGTAATAATCCTTTTGGTGGAATTTAATGCGCACATTTTTCGGGAGACTAGCATGGCTCGGCAAACAAACAAAACAAAAAATCCTCTGTGTAGGAAGCAGAGGAGTCGCTTGCAAAAGTTTCTGATCGTCGGAAAGCAAACATGTAGATTTAAACTGGATGGACAGAGAACGGAAAAGTGTTTTCTCCGACTTGGCTAGTTGCTGAGTACAAATTTTCCTCAATGTTATTTTGGTATGGATGGAGTGGGGGGAGGTGGCTATTTTACATTTCTTGAATCTGCACCTCTCCAAATCGGCTTGCCCTCTTTCTTCCCTGGAGCTTGGTGGATTCCAGAGCCCCCAGCCCCGAGGGCTTCAGGGAGGGCGCGCGCCTGCACCACGGGCGGGGACCGCGCGCGCCCCAGGAACGTGGCCCGGCTGGGGGCCCGCGGAGCCTCGGCCTAGGACGCGGGGGACGTTGGCTACGCCGCGATCCCAAAGCGGGTTGGGGAAGAGGGATTGGGTCCAAACGTCCACACCCCTTCTCGCCTCCTTGCCCCTCTTGCGGCTGAAGGCGATTCTTTTTTTCCCAAAATGTGTTAACTTCGAGAGAATCGATCGGAAATTACAAGGCCAATTTAATGCCTCCGATTTAGAGTTCCGATTAGGCCTGAAAGGCTTCCAACAGCCCCTCTGCCCCTCAGGGGCGTCTGCCGCGGTGACCTTTCGCGTCCCCTCCCCCAGTAGTCTCCCGGAGGCTGTCAGTGTGCGTGGCCCGGGGGCTGTGCGCCTCGGCTCCAAGGCACCTGGCCGTTAGGGAGGGACGTTCGTGGGTCTTAGCGCACAGACCTGGTGGATTCCCACTCGAGGCCAGAAAACTAGCGAGAGGCAGAGCCCAGGGCTGGGCAAGTTCGCCAGGGACGCAGTCCGGGGAGGGCATGCGAGCCAAGTGTCCGGCCGCCGGGGTGGGGGCGGGGAGCTGCGAACGGATCCCTCAGCCACGTCCTCCTCCCCACCCCCAAGCCCCCAGGAAACAGGACGTCTCATCCGCCATTCTCTTCGCGTCAGTTACGCAGGTGGAGGCCTCCAGTTAGAAAAAAACGCCACTTTCCAGTTTAAGTGCTTACCAGCTTTGCGCCCCATTCTGCCTCTCCAAGCTGGGGTCGGGGGTCGAAACAAGAAGTTCTGATAATAGCGAAAAAAATAGATCCGCGCTTACCTTGCGTATTTGGTTCGTGGAAGACTCAGCAATGATGATATAACCCGACCTCTTCGTTTTACGTTTGTAAATGCGTGACCAGCCAGGCTTGATACCAGTCCTGATACCTTCAGCGCATACAGACAGACCTGAAAGAATTCAGATAAGGGCTGGGGGAGTTTGGAGGTTTCCTCGTCTAAGTCCTTCTGCCTGGCTCCTAATGCCTGGCGACCTGTAGTTACTTTTTTTTTTTTTTTTTAAACGTGTATTTATTTATTTGAAAGGCAGAGTTACAGAGAGGCAGAGAGAGGTCTTCCATCCACTAGTTCACTCCCCAGATGACCGCAACGGCGGAGCTGCGCTGATCTGGAGCCAGGAGCTTCCTCCAGGTCTCCCACACGGGTGACTATCCGTCTTGAATGACGAACTGTCGGTGAGGGCTCCTTCTGGACTCCGACCTGCTGTGGAGAGAGTTTGGATGCTCTTTGGCATAGTCTCATTATTGAGCTTTCACAGGTGTCATGCAGGAAATTCTCAAAAACGTTTGTGGGAAGACCTGTTTCAGTTCTTTCCATTCTAAGAGCGCCTTCTCCATCCCATCCTCCACTGTGTCCATGTGTCACAAGTCCTGTGGCTAAACATTTAGGCCCTCCATTTTCACTGTGCTAAGAACATCTTTGTTCATAAATCTTTGCCTTTCCGATTCTCTTTAGCCACTATTCCTTAAACTAATTACCGGGTTAAAGACTGTAGATCTGTTTGGTGCACGGTGCTTGATGGCTTCCCTAGAATGTGGTGCCAGTCTATAGATCCAGCAGAGTGAGTGTGCACACTTCATTGCCTTAGTGGTGAGGGTGAGAATTTGCTGTGTGTAAGTGGAAGTGACAATGTCTACTCAGGACACAACACCTTCCTTCTCTGTACCATCAGCCCACTGTAGTTGGCATTTCTGGTACACCCAGCACAAGGGTGTTGTCGACTGAATGAACGTGTTCCCAGCTTGCTTCGTGTTCCGCCCTGGCCCCCCTCACCACCACTCCCGTGGTCCCACTGTGATAGAACTGTGGGAATGTCATCTCTCCTTGCCTGTTGAGTGGGGAAACGGGAAGATCTATAATCTGCTAGCAGGGCGCTTAAGCTCACCCTTGTGTGGTCTTTCCCAGTCTTGTCTTTGCACCTGCCATGCTTTCTCAGTTGTTCTTTGGCTTTGTGTCCCTGTCATTCTTTCTTCAGGCTGTCACATCCCCTGGGTGGCTGCTGTCAGTCTTAACTTAGGGATGCAGTAATGACAATAAGAGGAAGGCCAGATCTCATCTTTCATACACTCCTTCATTTGACAACTATTTATTGAGCCGCCTAGTATACAGAGGCCAGGATGGTTGTTGGGGACACAGAAGGTGATGTTAATAGCTAGCACTTACTGAGGATAGGCTGAATGGCAGATACTGCATTAAAAATAAGATTATATATATAATCTTACTTAATCCTTATCAGAGCCCAATCAGATAAGGACTGTTATTGCCCCCATTTTACAGATAGTGCAACTGATGCCTACAGAGGGTAAAGTTCACACAGTGGCTACATCTTTTTTTTTTTTTTTTTAAGATTTTCAAAAAAAACCTTTTATTTAAGGTATACCAACTTGATGCATTTCATAAATGCATCTTTAGGGACATAGTGATTCTTCACACTCTACCCACCTTTTTTTCTTTTTTAAAGATTTATTTTATTTATTTGAAAGACAGAGTTACAGAGAGAAGTAGAGACAGATAGAGAGGTCTTCCATCCGCTGGTTCACTCCCCAGATGGCCACAACTGCTGGAGATGTGCTGATCTGAAGCTAGGAGCCAGCCAGGCCATAGCAGAGACCTGGATCGGAAGTGGAGCAGCCAGGACTAGAACCGGCACCCATGTGGGATGCTGGTGCTTCAGGCCAGGGCTTTAACCCACTGCACCACAGTGCCAACCCCGAGCCTACATCTTAATCCAAGCAGTTGGCCTTGAAAGCTAGATAGCAGAAGGGAGGGTTGAAAGCTGGATAACAAAAGGGAGGGGAGTATCCAAGGCAGAAAAGGTTTATGTGAAGGCCCTGGGGCAGAAGGTGTTTTGGCTTGTCAAAGAAACTAAGGAAATTCCTGTGGCCACAGCACAGTGTTCTAAAGGAAGCCTATCTCAGAGCAAAGTTAGAGGAAGAGGCCAAGGTCTTGTAACTAAGTGTTAAAGAATTTGAATCATGAAAGTGAGCCTACTAATGGCCTTGGGATGATAGGTTGTGCTCTGCAAAGATGCCTCTGGCCAGGAAGAGAAATATGTGGAGAGGGACAGGAACAGCAGAGGGCAGTGGCTGTTGTACTTAGCCCAGGTGGAAGCCATGGGGGCTGAAGGTGGACTGGATGGGAAGTGTGACAACCAGCTTCCTAGGGCAGTAGACATGGCCAGTGCCATTCCTGGGGTAGGGTCCTCAGTGGGGTAGAGAGGTGAACGAAGCTTGTAGGAAGCTCTTTTTATTTATTTTAGATTTATTTGTTTTATTTGAAAGGCAGAATCATAGAGAGGGGAAGAGAGAGAGAGAGAGAGAGACAAAGTTTTCCGTCCGCTGGTTCACTTCCCAAATGACAGCAGTGGCCGGAGTTGGGCCAATCCGAAGCCAGGAGCCAGGAGCTTCTTCCAGGTCCTGCAAAAGGGTACAGAGGCCCAAGGACTTGGGCTGTCTTCCATTGCTTTCCCGGGCCATAGCAGAGAGCTGGAGCAGCCAAGACAGAAACAGGCGCCCCATGGGATGCCAGCACTGCAGAGGCAGCTTTACTTGCTATGCCACAGGGTGGCTCCAGGCAAGCTCTTGAGTTTAGTTTTGAACATGTCAAAATCAGATGCCTCTGAAACACCCAGGTAGAGATTCCAAGTGGGAGAGTCAGATGGGAATTGAAGCCAGGGCCGGAGACTGTGCAGGGCAGCAGGGGCAGTGATAAGAAGCCAGGACACCAGCATTTACAAACTGGACATCACAGGAAGCCTGTGAAGGTACAAGAGGATCTGGAAGGTGAGGACATCAGGAGGAACCGTGTGTGGTGCAGGGAAAGCAGTGGAAACTGGCATAGTCAGGGGACGAAGGCTCGCGTGGGCAATGGAAGCCATGCTGCCTGCTTCTCAACTCACACACTCTCATGACAAAATCAGTGATTTCACAGTGGGATCCCAGGCAGTTGTCCTTCTGTCCATTTGGATTCATGTCCCAACAAAAAAAAAAGGTGGGGGGGGAGATAATATAGGCAAAGAATACTGTCAACATTTTTATTACTCTTATTTTCTGCTGTTTCAGTGTTCATCATCAACAACTAAATACAACTGAACGTTTAAACATAATCTTTGCAGCGGCACAAACAGAAATAGCGGATCAAGTTCTAAACCCCAATCTTCAGAGGACACCACGGTGCCCAGAACCAGGCCTAGATCGGTCAGAGACTGGTGGCATGGAGGCACTACTTTTGTACTCAAGGAGACTGATTCTGTCCACAAGCGTGGAGTTCCCGCTGTGCAGACACCGACTGTTTAATGAACAAAGGACCAGAGGGAGAAGGGAAGAAGAAAGCGAAAGAAAGAGAAGGTGGCCCTTGTCACGCCAGAGCCCAGAACGTGGTGGTGCAGATCTACTTTAAATAACTAGTGGATGTTATCGCTCTCTTTTGGTAAAACGATAACATGCTTATTTCCAAAGAATGTGGTTGAAGATAAATATTTGTGCATTTAGGATCAAATATGCATACAAATATAAAATACTAAAATACACATGCGATGGCTGAATTTAAATAGAGTGTAAAGCCAGTGTATTTGCACTTAAAATGACTAAAGAAACTTAACTCACCCTGCTTGATGACAGATTGCATAGAGCCCATGGCAGTCTATCTTCTTTTTAGCAATTTATCAGCCAATCATTAAGTGAGTTAACTCTACACTCGGGGAATGCTGATGGCAGCATTAGCCATAAATAAATAAGCTAATATGTACAATGGCTAAATGAATAGGCTTTGCCTTGTTGTTTTACGGCCCGAAAAGAACGCAGCTCTTCATTAAAGGAATCATTAGAAAATGTGGAAACTGATACTGCTGCAGTTCAGTGCTCTCTGCCCATTGATAATGGCCTCTGTATTCATTGTGGGGGAGGGAGACTGATGTCCACTTACTTTAGCAAGGACTGTTATTGAATGAATCCTTTAATGGGGACGTTTACGATTGCAGGCAGCTAAGAGCTTGGGGCGGCCTCAAACCAGTCTTTCCCTCCACCCTGCCAGCTCTTAGGGAATCAATACAGGTAGTGCATCAGTTGGTGGTCAGCGGGCCTGTGAGCAGAGAGGTAGGGCTGAAATGGAAACTGACAGGTAGCCACTTAGAGGGAGGCTAGGGGTAAACACTTTGAAAAGTGAAGCTTCTCTCGGGAGTTAGTGCCCGGGTTCGACAGGACCGGATTAGGAGCAAAGGGAAGGGGAATGGTAGGGAGGAGCCGCACAGACCCATAGCTTTAGAGTCTCCCAATTCCCGAGGTAGCATCTGTGGTGGCTCCCACTGAAAATTATTTAAAATTAATTGCTAAGAATTGTGATAAAACACACCTAGTACAATTTACCATCCAAAGCATTTTTTAAGCCAATGGTTCAGCGGTTCAGCAGCAGCAGAGCATTCACACTGTTGAGTGGCTGTCCCACCGCCTATCTCCAGAACAGTTGGAATTCTGTTCTCATGGAACAAACCCACCCCCCCACCCCCAGCCCTGCCCCCACGGTTCTACTTCCTAGGAATCCGACTTCCCTGGCTGGACTCACACAGTGCTTTTCCTTCTGTGACTGGCTAATCTCACTTAGCACAGGTTCTTCAAAGTTCTTGTGTCAAACTTTTCCTTCCTGTTTAAGGCTGAATAAGCCACGCTATGTATGAGCATATATATACACATATATGTTGTTTATTTGTTCGTCAATGCCCATTTGGGTTGCTTTCTCCTTTTGGCTCTTGTATGCTCTCATTTTTTTTTTTCAACCTTAATTTACTATTTTGTCATTATTCTAAGCACTATAAAGGGAAAACATTTCTTGTATTTCCTATATACAGTTTTAAGAGCAAAGTGATATACTTCTCATCTCTCTCTCTTTGTTTTCTTATTTGTTTTTTCATTTTTACAATGGCATACTTTTAATATTCTTTACACTCACAAGTTTAACCCTCCACTGAATAAAAAAATTCAACAAGTAGTAAGTAGAAAAACCACTGTTCCTCAAGACCATTTTAAGAGCCACCAAGACCCCAAAAACTTTTGTCTTTTTTTAAAGATATATTTGAGGGGCTGGCATTGTGGCGTGGTGGGTTGGGTCATCACCTGCTGCGCCAGCATCCCATCTGGGCAAGGGTTCAAGCCCTAGCTGCTCCACTTCCCATTCAGCTCCCTGCTAATACGCCTGGAAAAGCAGCAGAGGATGGCCCAAGTGGTTGGGCCCCTGTACCTATATGGGAGAGCAGGAAGAAACTCCTGGCTCCTGGCCATATGGGGAATGAACCAGCAGATAGAAGATCAATCTCTCTGTCTCTCCTTCTCTTTTGGTAACTTTGCCTTTGAAATAAATAAATAATTCTTTTTTTTTTTTTTAAAGAAAATGAATATTTATAAGTAATGTTCAGTTAAAATGATTTATTGTATTTGAAAAGCAGAGTGACAGAGAAAGACAGAAGATTCTTCATCTTCTGGTTCATTTCCCAAATGGCCAGATAGACCAGGACCATGCTGAAGCCAGGAACCCAGAACTCTATCCAGGTCTGCCGCATGGGTGCAGGAGCCCATGCACTAGGGCCATCTTCCAGTGCTTTCCCAGGTGCATTAGCAGGGAGCTGGACTGGAAGAGGAGCAGCTGGAACTCCGACATAGGATGCCGGTGTCACACAAGGCAGCTTGACCTGTTGCACCACAAGGCCAGTGCGCTGAAAACCTTGAAAAATATAAAAAAACAAGCTTTAGATTTGACGTGTCCCTTCCCCCACCCTTGACCCTCAGCATTTGCCATTGAGTTGTCACTGCAGCAATGGGACACAATATTGCCTTTTAGTGAGGATTAGTGTCTCCTAAGCTTCCAATCATAGTAAGTGTCCAGGTCCTCATTAAAATTTGAGTTTTTACCTAATATATACTAAACTGATCTTCTGTATAGAAAGAGAATTGAAAATGAATCTTGATGTGAATGGAAGGGGAGAGGAAGTGGGAAAGGGGAGGGTTGCGGGTGGGAGCGAAGTTATGGGAGGGGGGAAGCCATTGTAACCCATAAGCTGTACTTTGGAAATTTATATTCATTAAATAAAAGTTTAATAAAAAAAAAAAAATTTGAGTTTCTCGGCCAGCGCCATGGCTTAACAGGCTAATCCTCTGCCTTGCGGCGCCAGCACACCGGGTTCTAGTCCCGGTCGGGGCACCGGATTCTGTCCCAGTTGCCCCTCTTCCAGGCCAGCTCTCTGCTGTGGCCCGGGAGTGCAGTGGAGGATGGCCCAAGTGCTTGGGCCCTGCACCCCATGGGAGACCAGGAGAAACACCTGGCTCCTGGCTTTGGATCAGCGCGATGCGCCGGCCGCAGCGGCCATTGGAGGGTGAACCAACGGCAAAAAGGAAGACCTTTCTGTCTCTCTCACTACCCACTCTGCCTGTCAAAAAAAAAAATTTTTTTTTTTTTTAGTTTCTCCGAGGCTCAGCTCCCCCAGGACTGGGATTCCGAGATTCAGAGCGGCATCTCCAGGACGTGTGCTTTCAAGGGTATTGCAGGTGATTCTTAACTGAGGGGACGTTTGAGACATTCAGGCTTGTGCCTGATAGCGACCCCTTCTCTTTGGGAGTTAGATCATGACATCTTGGAAATGAATGGCTGGTTCTATTTCTTTCTTTCTTTCTTTTTTATTTGATAGGCAGAGTTAGACAGTGAGAGAGAGAGAGAGGGAGAGAGAGACAGAGAGAAAGGTCTTCCTTCTGTTGGTTCACCCCCCAAATGGCTGCTACGGCCGGCGCACTGCGCTGATCCGAAGCCAGGAGCCAGGTTTTTCCTCCTGGTCTCCCATGCAGGTGAAGGGGCCCAAGCACTTGGGCCATCCTCCATTGCCCTCCCAGGCCACAGCAGAGAGCTGGACTGGAAGAGGAGCAACCGGGACTAGAACCCGGCACCCATATGGGATGCCGGCGCGGCAGGCAGAGGATTAACCAAGTGAGCCATGGTGACGGCCCCCTAGTTCTATTTCTTTCTAAATATTGACTCACAGTCGTGCACAGTACAGTGCATTACTAGAAAGCTAAGGGACAGGCGTTACCGAAGGAATTAAATAAACGAACCGTTCTAACCACGAGCCTGCTACACCCGGACCTATAAACTCCTGGATGACTTGAATTTGGGTTGTGGGGCTAAGTTTCCTGAAGAGAATTTCCCCTATCCTGCCTCTCAGCATTTCTGTAATTATTATAATTCACAGAGAACCCCATTTTAAGGAGTATGTGTTATTCAAGACCCATTGCTTCCTTTCCCTTGCAAATCCTGCCACACCCTGAATAAGCAATTGCATGGAACTGATCAACCGGGAGAGGTCTTGGCAATGGGCATGGCAGTCACTGCCAAATTTCCTGGCTGGCTGTGCTTAAGGATCATTTCCCAAACCCCAGCTCTTGACGTCCAGCCTTAACCGAGGCTCCTGGTCTACGTGAAAGATTTCAAGACCCTCAGACCTTCCCATTATTACTGGGAACAGATAGACCTGCCTTGGGCTTGGCCGACAGCTGTGGGAGTGGGGGAGAGGTGAATTGCTGAGAGGATTTGGTATTTAAGAACTGGGAAAGAGAGCAAGTTCCTTCCAAGGGAGAAGAACTTGGTTAACAACCTAAAACCTAAACCCAGTCCGGTTTTAGTGAAAGAGAATTTGGCCTTGGCACCATTAAATCAGACAGCCTGGAGCAGTGGAATTCACCAAGCACTCCTGAGGGTCTTCCTTGGTTCAGGTCCCACAGCCTTGCCAAAAACATTTTCCATCCTCAAAAACAATTTCAAAAGTGAGTGATCTTGTTGTGTACCATTTTCCCTCTCAATTCTCTTGCTATATCTCAATAGATGAGTTGATTTCAAATGAGTAAATGTATCTTAAAGGAAAAAAGAATGGGAAAGATCACATATTTGATCCTAAGATATTTCTCAATATTTTTATTGGCACTTAAAGATAATCGATATAAATGCCAAATAGAACACACATAGAAGGAAATAGAATATTTGGCATTTTTGTAAAAGCAAGGAGGAGATTCAAATCCCTCTCACATTTATATTTACTTGATGGTAAACTGCTGTCAACACCAAGTACTGTGCTAGAAATAAACTTGGAATAAATTTTAACTCTCTATATATTTATATAATATTAAAGCACTTTTTCATATATGGTGAAAAAATCCTGAAGAATCTCAAGAATCTAAAAGAAAATTTTTTTGACAGGCAGAGTGGACAGTGAGAGAGAGACAGAGAGAAAGGTCTTCCTTTTTCTGTTGGTTCACCCCCCAACGGCCGCTGCAGCCGGTGCGCTGATCCAAAACCAGGAGCCAGGTGCTTTTTCCTGGTATCCCATGGAGATGCAGGGCCCAAGCACTTGGACCATCCTCCACTGCACTCCCGGACCACAGCAGAGAGCTGGACTGGAAGAGGAGCAACCGGGACAGAATCCGGTGCCCTGACCGGGACTAGAACCCGGTGTGCGGGTGTTTATTGAGCCGCGGCGCCAGCCAAGAATCTGAAATTAAGTTGAAAAAGATGGGACCAGGTGTTGTGGGTTTTGTGGTATAGCAGGCTAAGCCACTACCCGCTGCTCCACTTCCGATCTAGCTCCCTGCTGATGCACCAGGGAAAGCGATGGGAGATGATCTAATTAGTTGGGCCCCTATCCTCCTTGTGGGGGACCTGGCTAGAATCCCTGGCTCCCAGCTTCAGCCCAGCCTAGTTCTACAGTTGCAGGCATTTGCCTAGTGGATCTCTCCAAATGGAGAATAAATGAACTCCATCTCCAGATGGGAGCTCTTTACATCTCTCAGATACATTTTTGGAAAAGTTGGATCCACACATAATAGATGCTGTAGGATAGTGTTTGGTGACTTTACTTCTATTCTGTGAATGGGAGTTCCTCACAACCCCAGCATGTCCTATATTTTGCCTGGAAACAAACTGAGCTGTGACTTTATGGCCTCAACAAGGAGCCTCCTGTGTCCTCACTGAGGTCCCAAACATCTGTCAGTTTTGATAGCTTTGTTCTGCCAGCCCCCCCCACCCAACCTCGGGACACCCTGAGGGCCCATTAAGAGCTCTATTGATGTCATAAATACCACTTTACTTTGAGCCTAGAGATCCCCCCCCTCCTATTTTCAAATGTCCCTTTCTAAATATTTATTTTTAGTTTTCCTGATTAGGTCGTTATCCAAAATAAGTTGCCTAAACCTTTAAGTAAGAAAATTTTTTTTATTGTAATGAATGACCAGATATTTATCATGAGACGATTATTCCGGTAAGGACAAGAAGTATGAGCAGAGAAGCTGCCTCACACCGTGTCTGCTTTCCCTCCCCATAAAGCTTTGAAGCTGCACAGTTGTGCATTTCTAACAAATATGTCAACTGTGGTCTCTTGATTCCCAGTAAGAGAGCTCCTCTGCCTGCAGTCTGTATTCTAATGGTTCTCAAGTCAACACCCTCTTGATGCTCATTTTCACCCACTGGTACCTTACAGGGATTGGGAGAACAGATAAAGCAATGGCTCGGAAATTTTCCCCCAGACTATAGGATTCAGTAGATCATGGTTACAGCCAGAGAGAGAATTTGCATTTTTAACAAGTGCCTCAAAGCCACTTTGGGGAATCACTATGTCAACAATAAAATCTGTGTAACTCTGTCTCCCTTTTGTTTAACCGATAGCATAAGGGAAAAGAAATATTTGTGAGGTATCATTCCATATACATGTAATCTCATTTCAGTTAAGTCTAACAGCCTAGAACATGGCTACATTATTTTCTGGATGAGGATGTTAACCCTCAGACACTAAATGACCTTCCTAACATTACACAGAAAATGGTAGACAATTTTTTTTTTTTTAACAGGCAGAGTTAGAGAGAGACAGAGAGAAAGGTCTTCCTTTTCTGTTGGTTTACCCCCCAAGTGGCTGCTACGGCCAGCGGTGCTGCGCCAATCCGAAACCAGGAGCCAGGTGCTTCCTCCTGGTCTCCCATGCGGGTGCAGGACCTCTATGTGGTGATTTGCCTGACTTTGTCTTAGTCTTTTTTATTCCTGCTGCAAGTTGATCCAAATCATTTTTAGAGACAGAAGAGATCCACACTTAAAAGAAACAAGCAAGAGTTTCAGGTAATCACTCAAGGATGATGTTAGGGGGGACATATCAGGATGTGATGACTCACATTACCATTTGATTCAAAAAAATATTCAAAGCCTTCAACAGCAAGAAAATGTCTCAAGTAATATATTTTTGAGCTAGCAGTCGAAGAAAGGCTGCTTAATTACCTGGTGAGCCCCAGTCTTTCCAGAAGACCATTGTTTGACTTAATTAACATGAGCTTAAACAGTCCTAAAACAACAGGGCACATTCCCATTAGGATAAATTGCCGAATTCCCCAGAGGGAAATCTGTGCCTGCTTGTCCACCTGCCGTACATCTCTTCCTAAGGATTCTGCTGAAGCTCAGAGCCTCCTTCTGCAAGACCATCTGTTCCATGCCGAATTGCTCCATTTGGGGAGCATGGGCCATGGATACAGGGTGAAGCAATGCCCTAAGTAGCCAATAGAAACGAAGCTAGGGGAGGGACACGATCTTAGTAGCTAGGGCTGCCCATCAAGCACTTTTCTGGGGGGACTGGGCTAACTGACCTTATTAGAGAAAGCCAGGATTACAAAGGAATTTAAGAGTTGCCTTCTTCCCAAAGGTGGGTACTACGTTGATAAAGTGCCACTTGTACTGCATTCATCACCACGGTCTGACCTCTCACCTCCCCAGCAGTTCTGAGTGATGGTCAGGGATTTCACCCCGCACTGCCCCAGGCCAGCTTCATCCTCCAAGGGAATACTGCCAGGAGCTCAGCTTCATCTTCCCAATGAGGCTGCACAAGTCCGGTGGGTCACCTTGAGGCTGTGTGGTTCCCAGATGTGGACAAGGAACTGCACATTGGCAGTTAGCTCCTGGTAGTTGCTATCACAAAGAGTGGAGAAAGCACTGTAATCCTAATTCTGGTCTTGGATTCTCCATGTTAACACTTAAGTTTGTTGTTGCTTGCTTTGAGAAATGGGACACTAATGGGAAACGCTCTATTGCCTTAGGAGGATTCAAGCTGAGGAAATGGTGAGTTCGAAGGTTGGGCTTTGTAGTCTGACTCTGGCAGGCCTGGCTTTGCCCCTTTGAGGTAGATGACCACTCACCACTTCCTTCATCTCTCAGCCTCAACTTCCTCATCTGTACAGCAGTGAATATCCTCAGATCTAATGTCACCCACACCTGAGATGAGTCTCCTGTAGCAAAGTGAATTCTCAGGGCAGGTATTGTGTTTGTTGCAGTAGCCTAAGCTGCCATTTGCTTAGGATGCCCCACATCCCAAATGGGAGTGCTGATTCCAGCTATTCCCTTCCAATCCAGCTCCCTGCTGATGTACCTGGAAGACAGCAGATGATGGCCCAAGTACTTGGGTGCCTACCACCTATGTGGGAGGCCAGAGGGACTTACAGGCTCCTGGCTTTGGCCTGGTTGAACTTTTTGACTGTTGCAGGCATTTGAACCAGTGGATGGAAGAGCTCTGTCACCCTGCCTTTCAAATAAATAAATTTTTTAAAAAATTGCATTTCCCCCACACTCACACCAGCCTGGTGATCCCTTATACAGTACATTTTTCCTTCCAGTGGGATTATTTGTTTCTTTTTGCTCTCTGTTAGCATGAGTCAGCTAATTAGAAAACAAAAATCCACTTGCTTATCCATCAGGAATGCAATCAGCTTTGAAAAAAAAAAGAGCAGTATAAATGTTTAGTTTTTTTAGGCCTTTCTTCATTTGGTTATGAATTTTCCTCCCCAAGTAGAGTTCACAGATGGTGGAATAAATAAATGGTGTGCTCTCCAAGTCATTTTGTTTGGCGTTAAACATTTGTCATGTGGTGGGGGAGGGGTGTGAACAAGAATTTAAAATGAATCCAGAAAGAGGGAAGATTAGTTCAAGGAGCCAGCACTGTGGTGTAGGTTAAGCCTCTGCCTGCAACACCCACATAGGCAACAGGTCACATCCCAGCTGCTCTACTTCCGATCCAGCTCCCTGCTAATGTGCCTGGGAAAGCAGCAGAGGATGGCCCAAGTGCTTGGGCCTCTGCACCCATGTGGGAGACCGGGAAGAATCTCCTGGTTCCTAGCTTCAGATTGGCCCAGCTCCCATCCTTGTGACCATTTAGGGGGTGAGCCAGCAGATGGAAAATCTCTCTCTGTAACTCTGCTATTCAAATAAATAAATGAATCTTTAAACAAAAAGATTCATGCCTGAATACTTAGTTTCAATAGTAATGAAACATTAGCTTGGATAGATTTTTTTTTAAAAGATTTATTTATTTATTTGAAAGTCAGAGTTACACAGAGAGAGGAGAGGCAGGAAAGAGAGAAAAATCTTCCATCCAATGGTTCACTCCCCAGATGGCCACAATGGCCGGAGCTGTGCCTATCCGAAGCCAGGAGCCAGGAGCCTCTTTTAGGTCTCCCACATGGGTACAGGGGCCCAAGAAGTTGGGCCATCTTCTACTGCTTTCCCAGGCCATAGCAGAGAGCTGGACAGGAAGTGGAACAGCCGGGCCGGGTCTCGAACCGGCGCCCATATGGGATGCCGGCGCTTCAGGCCAGGGTGTTAACCCGCTGTGCCACAGCGCTGGCCCCAGCTTGGATAGATTTTTAAAGAATTTTTTTATGCAGAAATAGAGCAGGTGATGGCCACAAACAGAACAGTTGAGGGTCCAAGGCAATGAACCTGTTGAAGCATAGGCTTCCTTCCCTCTCATCACAAAATCTGGAACCCTGTACTACAGGGACTGCGAGTTACTCTCAGAGTATGTGCACAATCACCCTCCAGCTTTCATCACTTCTTGTTAAGTCTGCCAAAATTCCATTTTTGTTAAAAGCTCCAGGAACCATTTCTGTGAAACCTGTAAAACCAAGGTCAATAGATCCGGCAAATCCAGCAGACGGGTCAGTTGTACTTTTCTGCTTCTCATTCAATATTGCCATCACTTGTTCATTCGACACACCTTTCCCGGGACATTTTGACAGAGAAGCCGTGTCCCCAGTCTCCACACTGCCCACGCTGTGAGGGCTAGTAGTGTTCGTGAGACTTCATGTGCGAGCAGGCAGCGTCCTGACCTGCGAAGGTCTTTCCACAAACACTGCAGGAGCAGCCTTCATCCTCCTTGTGGGAGCGCCGGACATGGCTGTCATGGGCCGCATGCGATGCAAAAGATTTGCCACAGTACTTGCATTTGAAGGGCTTCTCCCCGGAGTGCTGTCTGATATGTGTGCGGAGTATGCTGGAGGCAGTGAATTTCTGCAGAGAACAGAGAGCAAAAGTCAGCTTCCAGCAGTTGGACACCAATTAAACAAAGGGGTTAAAGCCCGGTGTTGTGGCATAACAGGTTGAGCCACCACCTGCGGCTTATGGGTGCCATGAGCACTGGTTCGAGTCCCAGCTGCTCCATTTCTGACCCAGTTCCCTGTTCATGCAAACACCTATGCCAACTTTAGTTTAATTCACTGAATTTTAATTAACCTTAATTAAAATGGTCCCATGTGGTTAACAGCTAACTATGCATTAGACAACACAGATGTGTATCTATCATCAAAGTGCTATAATATCTCTCAGGTGTGCTCTGTTTCAGCAGCCCCTAACCAAATGATGGCAGTTCAGAAAGTTCATAGAAATGAAATTAAAAGTCAAGTTAATTGTTGAAATCCATGGATGACAGGGGTCTTTGAAATGTTCATGGAAAATGAGCAGTATGAAAAACTATCCATGAACTTCAAAATTTTGTGCACCAAAATAAACTTTTTTTTTGAAAGATTTATTCATTTATTGAGAGGACAGTTACAGAGAGAGAAGGGAGTGTGAGAAAGAGAGTTCCTCCATCTGCTGATTCACTCCCCAGATGGCCAAATGAAAGCCAGGAGACTGGAAATACGTCTCCCTCGTGGGTGCAGAGGCCCAAGCACTTGGGCCATCTTCCACTGCTTTCCCTGGTGCATTAGCAGGGAGTTGGACTGGAAGTGCAGCAGATGGGACTGGAACAGGCACCCATATGGGATGCTGGCCAGTGTTGTCACAGGCCACAACACCATGCCCTAAGCTTATCCTTAATTCTATTTCTCCATGAACTTTTTCAGCGTTCTTCCAATTTAAGTCTTCTAGATTAAAGCAGTAATAATGGTAGCTACCATTTTAGTAGCAGTTACTATGTTTTGGGTGTGGTTATGAGAACTTGACCTATTGACTCATGTAATACAACAACTCTATAAAAACTACTTTCCCCTATTTTGGCAATGAAGAAACTAAACAATAGAGAACGTAATGGACTGACTTAAGGTTGCACACCTAGGTTAGGAGTCAGAAGTTGTGTCACAATGGGTTCAGCTGCCTCTCAAGTTGTCTGCATCCCATATCAGAGCACCAGTTGGAGGCCTGGCTGCTCATCCTCTGATCCAACTCCTTGCTAATGTACCTGGGAGTCACTGGGAAATGGCCCAAGTACTTAGCTCCCTGACAACCACATGGGAGACCTGGATGCCATTCCTGGCTCCTGGTTTCAGCCCAACGCAGACCCGGCTGTGTGGCCATTTGGGGAATGAACCACTGGATAGAAGATCTCTTTTTCTTTCTCTCTCCCTACAACTCTGCCCTTCAAATAAAAAATAAATCTTTTTTTAAAAAGTAAATCTATGGGGCCCTCACTGTGGCGCAGTGGGTTGAAACCCTGGCCTGAAGCACCGGCATCCTATGTGGGTGCCGGTTCTAATCTCGGCTGCTCCTCTTCCGATCCAGCTCTCTGCTATGGCCTGGGAAAGCAGTAGAGGATAACCCAGGTCCTTGGGCCCCTGCACCCATGTGGGAGACCCAGAAGCTCCTGGCTCCTGGCTTCAGATCGGTGCAGCTCCGGCCACTGTGGCCATCTGGGGAGTGAACCAGCAGATGGAAGACACCTCTCTCTGCCTCTGCCTGTCTGTATCTCTGCCTTTCAAATAAATTAATTAATTAAAAGAAGAAAAACACATCAGTTCTTAAACATTAAAAACAAAACATAAAAGAACAGAGAAGACAAGTCAAAAGTGAGCTTTGAACATTGGTCAAACCTCTGATCATCAGGTTCCTATGTATTTGGACATTGTTTCATGACACATGCCCTGAACGCCAGCTTAGTAAACAGGTCATATCCGGGAGTAGAAATTGAGAATGAGCTGATAATTGACTAAGATTTACTGAGAACTCAGTATAAGCCAGACTTTTTGCTTTAAATCACCTATGGGCACCCGAGTAGGGTTCAAGACGGATCCTTTGAAGGTGGTTCTGCTTACCTTTGTGCAATACACACACTGGTACGGTCTGTCTCCAGAGTGGACACGCATGTGTTTGTTCAGGCTGGAAGACTGAGAGAAACACTTCCCACAAGTGGAGCACTGAGGGAGAAAACCATTATGTTGAAATTGCATGTTCCGGCCGGCGCCGTGGCTCAACAGGCTAATCCTCCGCCTTGCGGCGCCGGCACACCAGGTTCTAGTCCTGGTTGGGGTGCCGGATTCTATCCCGGTTGCCCCTCTTCCAGGCCAGCTCTCTGCTATGGCCCGGGAAGGCAGTGGAGGATGGCCCAAGTGCTTGGGCCCTGCACCCGCATGGGAGACCAGGAGAAGCACCTGGCTCCTGGCTTCGGATCAGTGCAGTGCGCAGGCCGCAGCGGCCATTGGAGGGTGAACCAACGGCAAAAGGAAGACCTTCCTCTGTCTCTCTCTCACTATTCACTCAGCCTGTCAAAAAAATAAACAAATAAATAAAAATTTTTAAAAAAGCCGGCGCCATGGCTTAACAGGCTAATCCTCCGCCTTGCGGCGCCGGCACACCGGGTTCTAGTCCCGGTTGGGGCACCGGATTCTATCCCGGTTGCCCCTCTTCCAGGCCAGCTCTCTGCTATGGCCCGGGAAGGCAGTGGAGGATGGCCCAAGTCCTTGGGCCCTGCACCCACATGGGAGACCAGGAGAAGCACCTGGCTCCTGGCTTCGGATCAGCATGATGCGCTGGCCGCAGCGGCCATTGGAAAGTGAACCAACGGCAAAAAGGAAGACCTTTCTCTCTGTCTCTCTCTCACTATCCACTCTGCCTGTCAAAAAAAAAAAAAAAAGAAATTGCATGTTCCCCTAACCAAGTCTCTCCCAACCTTTACGCTGACCTGGAGGTGCGAGGGGAGCGCTTGTGTTTATTTTGCGTCCATCTGTAAGCAGCAGATGCCCCTGCCCAGGCTGAGCACCTACTGAGACAGTAGAAAGACATCCTGGGGATTCAGTGAATAATCAAGCAGCATGGGCACTGGCGCTGGCCCAGACCCTGCCAGTATCACCCCTAATGCTAATGCTGTGACTTTGGGTAATTCACGAGTGTCTTTGGGTATCAGTTGTTTCAGATGTGAAATCTGGAACCCAAGAGGACCGTGGTATATGAAGGAGATCTGAACCAGCCCTGCTCTGTAAACTAGCAGCTGTGTAACCCCAGCAAGTCTGCTCTATTTGCAATCTTTTGTGCCCCTGATTCCAACGGAATCTTTTCCAGGAATTTCACACCAGGTAAAGGGGAACAATGAGAGGTGGCCAAGGACACCTGTTGACTCTGACATCATTTTTGAAGCAGTCGCACAGACCAAGCAGGGAAACCTGTGTCCTCTGGAGAAGGCATGCGTGCTACCGTGGCCTTGTCCCCAGGTGTGCTCAGGTGCAGAGAGAGCTCATCTTTTTAGATGGTGGGATTTTAGGGCTTCCCTAATTTTCCTCGATGGCTTGGAGTTTGAATAATGAACACCTACAAGAGTGCTCCTAAAAGTCTATGTAAAATAGAATTAAATTTGGGTTGGCATCGTGGTGTAGCAGGTAAAGCTGCTGCCAGCAATGCCATCATCCCAGTTCCCTGCTCTTGGGAAAGCAGTGGAAGACGGCCCAAGTCCTTGGGTCCATGCACCTACCTACATGGGAGACCCAGAAGAAGTTCCTGGCTCCTGGCTTTGGCCTGGCCCAGCTCTATGCATTGCGGCCATTTGGGGAGTAAACTAGTGGATAGAAGATCTCTCTATCTCTCTCCATCTCTGTAACTCAGCCTTTCAAATAAATAAATCCTTAAAAAAATCTTTTCAAAAGGGACTCAGAAAATGTTTTACCCTGTATTTTTTTTTTTAATTTATTTATTTACTTGAAAGGCAGAGCCACACAGAGGGAGAGGCAGAGGCAGAGACAGAGAGGTCTTCCATCTGCGCTACCAGCATCCCAAATGAGTACTAGTTCCAGTCCAGCTGCTCCACTTCTGAGCCAGCTCCCTGCTAATGTGCCTGGGAAAGCAGCCATGGAAGATGGCCCAAGTACTAAGGACCCTGCCACCTATATGGGAAACCCAAATGAAGCTCCTGGCTCCTGGCTTCAGCCCAATCCAGCCCCTGGCCACCATGGCCTTATCTGGGGAGTGAACCAGTGCATGGAAGCCCACACTCGCTCTCTCTCCCTTTCAACTAAATAAATAAATCTAAATATAAACAGGAAAAAAAAATAACAACCAAAAAAACTATGGCACTCTATCAACTGCAGAACACAGCCCAGTTTCTAAAATATTAAAATGTGAAAAGACCTTAAATCCTAAAATTCAAAATATATGACTTGCAAAATATTATCACAAAAGCATGTAATGACAGAAATACCTACTAAGGACATAAATTGATATATTACAAGACCAGTATAAATGGCAAACAATAAGTTATCTTACAAACTGAAACTTCATGAATAATGAGGATGCAGGGGGCTGGTGCTGTGGCGCAGCGGGTTAAAGCCCTGACCTGAAGCGCCAGCATCCCATATGGGCATCGGTTCTAATCCCGGCTGCTCCTCTTCTGATCCAGCTCCCTGCTATAGCCTGGGAAAGCAGCAGAGGATGGCCCAGGTCCTTGGGCCCCTGCACCCACGTGGGAGACCCAGAAGAAGCTCCTGGTTCCTGGCTTCTGATCGGTGCAGCTCAGGCCATTGCGGCCATCTGGGGAGTAAACCAGTAGAAAGATCTCTCTCTCTGCCTCTCTTCTCTCTGTGTAACTCTGACTTTCAAATAAATAAATAAATAAATCTATAAAAAAAACCCAGTAGTTGAAAAGAAAATTATTGGCAAGACAGCCAAGTCCAGGTGCAGGACATGGATTACTGCCACCTCTGGAAAGTGATGTAGCACTTTCAGAATTCAAAATTCTGAACACTGGACTCACTCTTTGACTCAGTTTTTTCTATTCCTAGGAGTCTATCGCAAAGAAGTAATCAGCAATATAAAGCAGAGACAGCAGCCTCCACACAATACTGTTCACGGCTGCAATATTGGAGTTAATGGCACAAAATAGGGGATTAAATAAACAAAATATGGCACATCCATCTGATGTAGAGATATAGCACTTTTTTTTTTTAAACAGGCAGAGTTAGACAGAGAGACAGAGAGAAAGGTCTTCCTTCCATTGGTTCACCCGACAATGGCCGCTGCGGCCAGCGTACCGCACTGATTCGAAGCCAGGAACCAGGTGCTTCTCCTGGTCTCCCATGCGGGTGCAGGGCCCAAGCACTTGGGCCATCCTCCACTGCCCTCCTGGGCCACAGCAGAGAGCTGGACTGGAAGAGGAGCGACCGGGACTAGAACCTGGTGTGCCGGCGCTGCAAGGCGGAGAATTAGCCTATTCAGCTGCGGTGCCGGCCAAACACCGTTATTTTTACACTTAGCTTGTGATATATGTAATGTCAAATCAGAACAGTACCCTTATCATATTCAGTAGGATCCCAATTACACACATATATACACAAACAGAAAACTATTCCTAAAATGGCTCAACTTTGAATCACAGGGTGTCAGGTGTCTTTCATACGTTTATTCTCAAAATCCTGTGCACCCAGCATATTGTTTTCTCACATTCAAAAATAAAAGTAAGCCGGCCCCGCGGCTCAATAGGCTAATCCTACGCCTTGCGGCGCCAGCACACTGGGTTCTAGTCCTGGTCGGGGCACCGATCCTGTCCCGGTTGCCCCTCTTCCAGGCCAGCTCTCTGCTGTGGCCAGGGAGTGCAGTGGAGGGTGGCCCAAGTGCTTGGGCCCTGCACCCCATGGGAGACCAGGAGAAGCACCTGGCTCCTGCCATCGGAACAGCGCGGTGCGCCGGCCGCGGCGCGCCTACCGCGGCGGCCATTGGAGGGTGAACCAACGGCAAAAAGGAAGACCTTTCTCTCTGTCTCTCTCTCTACTGTCCACTCTGCCTGTCAAAAATAAAAATAAATAAATAAATAAAAGTAAATACTAAAGACATTTATCAAGTACAAACATAAGTCACTCCTGGCTTCACTCTCAGTCATACTCCAAAACATGCAGCTGGTGGCTTTTTGTACTTCACTCTTAACTGTTTTTCATTTATATGCAAATCATTATACATATTTTAAATAACACCATTCTATACATATTCTGTAACTTGTTTTTTGCTTAATAAGTTTATGCATCAGAATACTGAGTAGTTTAATTGTACTTTTGCCAGTCTGATGGCAAGAAATAACTTCACTGTCTTAATATTTTTAAATCCATTTAGAATGATACAAATCATAAATGATCATTGGAAAAGGATGCAATCTTCAAAGGGCTGTTACCTATGACCACACACATGCCAAGCTTTTTCCCGCAGGAAATGTCTGAACCCTTTCCTTGCAGACTAACCCTGTCTCCAATATGAATCAAACCCCTCCCTAGCCCTTCCAGACTCTGGTCAAGGCCACCTCGCCTATGGTGCTTTCACATTCTTCCTTCTGCCTGGTGTCTGTCTGTCCTCTCGCATGTGCGTTCACTGCCCCTGTTTGTGTCTGCCTCTTCCATGGCTTAGTAAACCTGAAGTTAGCCACTGGGAACCCAAGCCAGGGAGGGAGGGTGGCAGCAGGCCTAGGGTCAGCCGGTCATGCACCTGCCCAGTGCTCACCTTGTGAGGCCGATGCTTCTCATGAACATGGAGGATGTGGATCCGGAGCCGGTCCCGCTTCTCAAAGGACCGTTTGCAGAGAGAACAGGGAAATTTCCTATCACCCTTGTCCACGCAGGGGGTGTACTTGAGGTGCTTATCTCTGTAGTATTTGTAGGTAAACACTTTTCCACATCTCTCACATCTGTAACCTTCTGCAGACTCTGTCAAACACAGTGGGGTTAAAGTGTCAGTGCCTTTTCCAGCCTCCTTCTCTTTTCTCTCTCCAAAAGAATTCGTACCAAAGTCAAAATAATAGTGTTAAGAAGCCCTCATGTGCCCAATACCCAGCTTTGATAAACATCAACTCATAGCAAGTTTTGTTTTCTCTTGTATCACTTCTCTCCATAAAGGGTTATTTTAATACTAATCTATCATTTGATTTACAAACACTGAATCTCAAATTGTAATCTTTGGAATATTTTTAAAGCATGACCATAATGCTATTGTTTTCCCTAAAATATTAGCTGATTCCTTATTAGAAATATGTACATACATATATGCATATGTATTTAGCTACTTTATAAAAGAGGGAGGGGAAAGAGATCCACTGCTTCACTCCTCAAATAGACTCAACAGCCAGTGTGGGCCAGGCTAAAGCCAGGAGCCCAGACCTCATCCTGTCGCCCACTGGGTGGCAGGGGCCCAGAAACGTGAGCCATCAGGTGCTGCCTCACAGGATGCGCATTAGCAGGAAGTGCTGGATTCAGAAGCAGAGTAGGTGGTACTAGAAACCAAACTCCAGTATGGGATGTTACAAGCACTGGGTTTAATCCCTCTCTCTCTCTCTCTCTTTTTTTTTTTTAATTTTTGGACAGGCAGAGTGGACAGTGAGAGAGACAGAGAGAAAGGTCTTCCTTTGCTGTTGGTTCACCCTCCAACCGGTGCACCGCCGGTTCCGAAGGCAGGAGCCAGGTGCTTCTCCTGGTCTCCCATGCGGGTGCAGGGCCCAAGCACTTGGGCCATCCTCCACTGCACTCCCAGGCCACAGCAGAGCTGGCCTGGAAGAGGGGCAACCAGGACAGATTCCGGTGCACCGACCAAGACTAGAACCCGGTGTGCCAGCGCCGCAAGGCGGAGGATTAGCCTGTTGAGCCACGGCGCCGGCTCTAACCCCTCTCTTAAGTGCCTTAATCTATAAGCTCTCCTTCCCTTTTCCATGAAATATACTCAAAGGAACCCTTCCTGCAGCATGGGTAAGGTTCTTGCACACGCTTCTGTCCAGCACTTGTTCCAAGGTTAATGCACTCAGACATCCGGACTTTCTCCCTGCAAGATCAGCCTGAGCTGTAAATGCAAAACACTCACCAGGACACCCACAGCTGGCTTCCCAGTGCTGTTTGCTCAGTTTACAATTCACTTTTCCAGGGCTACCATCTTCACATACAGAGCAATGGGGAAAGCATATTGACTTCCTCAACACAGTCACCTAATTCTGGTCCGTGCTGAGTCTCAATCACGTGATGCTACGACTGCGTGCCAGGCAGCCCCCCACCAAAGGCTTGTTGTTTTCAAAGGATGTTTTGGGGGGGAGGTTAGAGAGGGCACAGCGGACTCTAGCTGAGGACACTGCAGGTCCAGAGGTGTCTATGTGTTGAGGGCAAGAGAGGACAGAGGCCACCTACAAAAGCACCCCCACTGAGGCCTCCCTGGATTCCAGAGGATAAAGTGGCTTTGACTATGAATGTCCCACTGAGACCTCATTGTCTGCTGGCTGAGAGTGAGAAGAGCCAAGAGCCAGACCATGCAAGAATCTGTAGATAGAAATCTCTTAAGCATCAGGACAGCAGGGAAGCTGTCCATCAGGAACTTTGTTAGTTGACAACTACTTCCCAGGCACGTTTAACAGGTGGCTAAGGAAATAAACCCTTCATTAAGTAAATAACCAAGAAGCCAACAGCCAACCCAGTGAGGATCTGTCCTGCTTTGTCTATCACTTTCATTGAGGTGCTTAAAACTCAGAATTCCCCTGGTGGGGCTGCTTCTAGCTCAGGGCTAGAGTTGCATTGGTCAGAAATACCGGGCCTTCCTGCTTCCTGGCCCAGGGGAGACGAAACAGGAAGGGGAGTCAATGATTTTATAAGCTGAAGCATCAAAACGCACCAAAGTTTAGAATAAGAGTTCAACAGTGAGTCTGCCTAAGAACCACTCAGGCAGTAATGAGTCAGGATCTTTAGTAATTAGGCTCCGGCGGCCTACATTTTCTGCCCAGGTTGTAGGAAATTTATCTTCACTTCATTTAATCCCAGTCCCTTCTTCCCTTTTTCCACTCCCTATCTCTATAGTTTTTTTGACAGGCAGAATGGACAGTGAGAGAGACAGAGAGAAAGGTCTTCCTTTACCGTTGGTTCATCCTCCAATGGCCGCTGCGGCCGGCGCACTGCGCTGATCCGAAGCCAAGAGCCAGGTGCCTCTCCTGGTCTCCCATGCGGGTGCAGGGCCCAAGCACTTGAGCCATCCTCCACTGCACTCCCGGGTCACAGCAGAGAGCTGGCCTGGAAGAGGGGCAACCGGGACAGAATCCGGCGCCCCAAACCTGGTGTGCAGGCGCCGCAGGCAGTTCCACTCTCAATCAGCTACTCTTTTAATCCAAGGAGTTTCTAAATACTGATAAGGATACTTTCTGTCCAAACCCAGTTTAGACAATTTGCCAAAGACTAAGAGTTGTCTTTCAGATAGCAGATCACATGTTAAAGTGTTTTCATCACAACTGAGAAAAAAAAAGCTCTATCTTCACATTCCACACCTCCATCCCCCAAAACACACACACACTTGCATATTCAAATACCCCGCCCACATAGAGTCCAGAGCCTTCTCTCCCCACTCCAGCCAAACCTAAAAGGGAAGGCCTCTGCCAAATCCCTTCTCAATGCCAAAATGTCCTTAAGAAAAACACATTTGAGATTAACTTCGAACTTCCTTTCCTTTTCGGTCATATCCAGATCCGATCACAGTAACAGAAGGCAAATGAATTCACTGAGAATTCTTTGCAATGGATTAAGGTGTATACAAGTTTCTTTCCCCACATGGGCCAAAAGACATGCTGTCATCTCAATGCCAAAAGCATCAGATGTCATTTTTGCAAAGGTGAGTCATGTTAGGTTCCCCCTGCTGATCATAGTAAGCTCTCATCCCTGGTGCTTGCCATGGTTACGATCTTTGATATCTGCAAGTGATTCCACGTCAATAATGTATCAGGGGCCAGCGCTGTGACAAAATGTGTAAGGCTGCCGCCTGCAGTGCCAGTATCCCATACGGGCACTAGTTCAAGTCCCAGCTGCTCCACTTCCGATCCAGCTCTCTGCTACGGCCTGGGAAAGCAGTAGGAGATGGCCCAGGTGTTTGGGCCCCTGCACTCACGTGGTAGACCTGGAGGAAGCTTCCGGCTCCTGGCTTCATATCGGCCAAGCTCCAGCTATTGTGGCCACTTGGGGAGTGAACCAGCAGATAGAAGACCTCTCTCTCTACCTCTCTGTGACTCTGTCTTTCAAATAAATAAATCTTAAATGTATGATTTATTTAATTTTTCTACTCTTGAGCACTTAGTTTGTGATTTTCATGAATATGGATAGTGCCATAGTAAAAATCCTCACACGCAAAGTTTTTTTTCCCTCTTAGGCTACTTTTCTTTCTTTTTTTCAATGTTTACTTATTTGAAGGGCAGAGCAATAGTGAGAGGAAGAGAGAATCTTCCATGTGCTGGTTCATTCCCCAGGTAACCTCAACACCCACGGTTGGGTGAGGCCAAAGCCAGGAAACATGAACTCTGAGTCACCCACATGGGTGGCAGGGATCCCAGCACTTGAATAGTCATCCCAGGTTCATTAGCAGGGAGCTTGATTAGAAGTGGAGCAGCTGTCACTCACTAAGCATTGCAATACAGGATGCTGCTAATCAGGTGGCAGCTTAATATGCTCCACAACTCCAACAGTTGACTGTTTCTAGTGACAATTTGCAGAAAAGTATTACTGAGGTATCAAAGGTTAATAAATATTGTATTAGTTTGATGCATATTATTAAGCAGAACGCTTAATAATAACCAAATAAGTGACCAAAATGGACTGAGTTGGCTGGGGGAGTAAGACAACTCACCTAAATGACATGGAGAAGCCCTGGTTATCCAGGCTGTGGGAAGAGATTGCTCCTCACTTACCTCCTAGCTCCTGTTGCACATTTCCCTGCCTTTGGCTCCCCTGTTTTCTGAAATTGGGTTGCTTTCCCTCTCTCCTGCTGCCCTACACCTCCCTTACTTCACTTCACCCCAAAGCAGCCTGTCCCAATTTAGCTGTAGCTCTTTCTCTTCCATTCAGTTCACACCAGGATCCAGGGGGGCATGGGGTGTGGAGGGGCTCAGGGTCATTCCCCATCCTAAAGGGATCCCTGTAGGAAGGAGACAAGCACCCAGCCAACCACCATGGGGTACGATGAATTCAAGCCAGGCTTGGCCAGCGCCATGGCTCAATAGGCTAATCCTCCGCCTAGCGGCGCCAGCACACCAGGTTCTAGTCCCGGTCGGGGCGCCGGATTCTATCCCGGTTGCCCCTCTTCCAAGCCAGCTCTCTGCTGTGGCCTGGGAGTGCAGTGGAGGATGGCCCAAGTGCTTGGGCCCTGCACCTGCATGGGAGACCAGGAGAGGCACCTGGCTCCCGGCTTTGGATCAGCACCGTGTGCCGGCTGCAGCAAGCCGGCCATGGCGGCCATTGGAGGGTGAACCAACAGTAAAGGAAGACCTTTGTCTCTCTCTCTCACTGTCCACTCTGCCTGTCAAAAATTTAAAAAAAAAAAAAATTATAAAAAAAAGAATTCAAGCCAGGCTTTTTTTTTCCTGTTGCTTAGCATATTTATTAGACCATAACAGGGTTGCTTTTCACCAGACTACACATATTACAATGGTTTACACGGTCTTGTCCCACCTGCTGGATGACTAACTAGTCCCAAAACTTTTATGTGTATAAAAATCGCTTGGCGATCACTTAAAATGCCAAATCCAGAGACTCATCCTTCAGGCTGCACTGGGGTTCCTCCAGCTCCCTGCTGCTCAGATGTGATCCAGGGACAGCAGCATCACAGCCCTAGAAGCGTGATAGAAAGTGGACAGGTGGGCATTTGGTACAGCAGTTAAGACACTGCCTAGGAAGCTCACATACCTTATTGGAGGGCCTGGATTCAAGTCCCGAATCTACTCTTGATTCTTGCTTTCTGCTAAATGCAACAAGTAATGGCTCAAGTGGTTGGGTCCTGGCCAGCCACATGGAAGATGTAGATAGAGTTTTAGGCTTCTGATTTCAGCGTGGCCCAGCCCTGGCTATTGCCAGCACTTGAGAAGTGAACCAGCTTCTCTTGTCTGTGCCTCGATCTCTCAAATAAGTAAGAATTTTGAAAAATTAAAGAAAAATAAACAAGGCAAAAGAGAGAGAGAGAGAGAGAGAGAGAGAAAGAAAGAAAATGAAGAATCTGAACTCCAACCCTGAATGAGAATCAGCATCTTTACAAGATCTCCAAGTATGCATACTCAGGCTAGTTCAAGGTCAAGAGCAAGAGTCCAGTCCAATGTTTCTCAGACTTACCTGAGATCCACTTGACATCCAGCACTGCACACGCATCCATTTGAAACAAAAACTTCACAGACAATACTTCCTACTTCTTACATGATTCCAATCAGTGTTTTCTATTCTACTTTATTCTGCCACCCTCTTCTTCCCCACAACCCACCACCTGAAAAACACTGCTCTAGCACTTCGACTGCATCAACTGTGGCAGCCTGAGCAGATGACACAGAAAACTGGCTCAGCAAAGGCACAGGATTGAGAGGGGTGAAGGGATTGGGGGAAAAGGATGTCCTTATAAACAGAAGTAGTTTCAGCAGGTTGGGAGCTGAGAGCTCTTTTCCTTCAGCCAGGTAGTGCCGCCCCCGGTTACAGACATCCTCAATTGAGTCTCTGCATAGCCATGCCTTAGCCTCAGGGGAGAGGCCCCAGCAAGGAGGGCTTTATGGAAAAGAGCCCAGTCCTTCCAGTGGGAGGCCCTCCTGGGGAGGCAAAGCCATACACTCACCTTCAGAGGGCCCGGATGGCTGCTTGCCCGGCTCTGTGACCTGGAGACTCACAGGAATGTCCAGAAACTTCTCATAGCAGTCGCCATACCACACAAGGAGCTCTTGGTTCTGGTAGATCTCCTTGCAGCTCTCATAAAATATCTGCCCTTGGCACTGCACGGCAACTAGGTTCTGCTCCTTGGGGAAGCGGGCACAGTTGACATAGGACATCCAGTTCCCAGTGCCTTTTCCATCTATAAAGTGGCTTAAATGACCATCTTCAAAGATCTGAATAAAAATTAAAAATTTATAGATTTCTATTACCAAAGTAAGTAGCATATAATTCTACTTAAGCCTAAATAGATTTATTAGTTTAAGGAGTTCTCTAATGGTGAAGTAACAGATTTCCATTAGGCTAACCATGTACCCCTAACACATATATTTTTTAAAAATATATTTATTGGAAAGTCAGTTACAGAGAGATGGAGTGAGGAGAGACAGAGATCTTCCTGGTTCACTCCACAAATAGCAATGGCCAGGGCTGGGCCAGGCAAAATTGAGGACCCAAGAGCTTCTTCCAGGTTTCCTACGTGGGTACAAGGGCACAAGCACTTTGGTCATCCTCCGCTGCTTTACCACGCTCATTTGCAGAGAGCTGGATCAGAATCAGAGCAGCTGGAACTTGAACCAGTGCCCATATAGGAGGCAGACAATGGCTTAACCCACTGTGCCACAGTGCTGACCCCTCCCCAGCATGTATTTACAAGAATCCTACTTTTATCCCTTTCTGGATACCAAAATTTCTGTAGTAAGCACATTTAATTTCATAAGCAAGAGTCATGGAAACAAAGAAGAGATTCTATTTAATTCTATCTCTGAAAGACAACCAATTAGTTTTGTGTTTTATGCCTACTTAGTTTTCAGCCATATACACTGAATCATATTACTTAATTCTTTCTCCACTGGTAGAGATCTCACTGTCTACAACATTTTGTTATTATAAACAACCCGGAGATTAACATTGTCTGCATAACCTGAAATTTCAGTTTCCTAAATTAGATTCCTAGAAGGAGAAATTCAGGATCAGCGGTTTTGCACATTTCAAGGTATCTGATACACACTCTGGCGACAAACATACTTCAATCCTACCAGCATGCCCTATACACCAGCACTAATTTAAAGCCTGCCAGATTTTAAGAATCCTTGGCTAATTTCAGAGGCAAACAATACAGAATCCTAAAATTCTGTGTCTATTTCCTCTGGCATCCTTTCAGAACTTTAGAATAGTAGAAGGGGTTGGTTTTGTCCATAAACATAACACAATGTGTTCAGCTCTCTCAATGGATAGTCTAAGGCTGGCCTTCACAGACTCAAATGACTTAGGGCACCACAAAATACAGAAGTCGTGCAGAGGCACTGTCCTCACGCAGGGAACACCCGCTGTTCCCCCCTTTACAGGCAACACAAACAGCAGATAGCTGCTGGGATGTCCCCTCCCCGCGCCAGGAACCCGCCCCGCCTCAGCTCCCCCTCCCCCACCAGAAGCCTGTACCTCCCACATCACAGAATTGTCTCGGCAGGTCTTGACTTCGCTGGCTTGGACCACTTTGCCTTGAAAGGGCCCGAACCTGACTCCCTTGGCAATGAAGCTGCTGCAGAACACCCCAAAATGCGAGACTTTCCCGAACATTGTCCGCAGGAGGCGGAGACCTGGGGGACAAATCCAAGGCAAGGAGAGAATGAGAAAAGGGGGACCGCACAAGTGCCACGGAGAAATCCGAGCAATGGGTTCTGCCCACCTTCTGGAAGTTGAAGGGAGTCTTTGTCCAGAGTTTGAGGAAGCGAATCGGACCCTAGAAATAGGCAGAGGTAGACAATTTAAGTTAAGATTATGAAATGCTTTTAAAGGCATTTTTTTCTCCATCCCTCCCCTTGCCCTGTGTTTGATGTTTTATCCATACATTGCATTTTTCCTGTTCCTTTCACACTTGATCTTCAACTGACAGGATGACCCTTTGCAGGTTATTTCGCCCCTGCGTGAACCATTTCTCTCCTGGTCCTCAGCGCTCACTAATACCAACCTCAGGAGCCATGCGGTTAAGCAGGGCTTCTTCCCCAGCGAGCCTGGACCCTCCAGCTTCTAATAAAGTCCCCACCCCCATCTCCACCCCGTCCAGCGACAGCTACAGAGCCGCCCTGCCGCGCCCTCTCCCCTACTCTTGTCCCACCCAACTCAGCTCCCAGAAGTCATGCATTCCGGTTACCTGAGGCAGCGCTGTCTGCGGGGACCGGGACGCCGGAAACGGCGTGCTGCAGGAGGGCTGGGTGCTCCAGGCTGGGAGTGATCCCATACAGAACCAGCTGCAGGTCCTCCTCGGTGAAGTGGAAGCGTTGAGGCGACTTCCTCTCCGGGCTCGGAGCTTTGGGGCCGTCCTCAGACTGCTTTGGCGGGGAGCAAGACGCTAACTGAGCAGACTTCAGCCCCTCAGGGACCAGGGACGCCTCCGCAGAGGCCGGCAGCATTACAGGCTCGGGGCCACGGTACTGGGCCCCGTCGCTGCGGCCCAAATCCTCATTGCTGGCGCCCGTGTACTCGCGGCCGCCGCTCATTAAGTATGGCACCTCCCCAGGGAGGTGGGCGATCGGGTACCATGGCGGCCACTTGCTGTACCAGGGCACATCGTAGAACGGTTCCCGCTGGAGAGCCAGACTGGGACTCAACAAGGGAGGTGCCATCCGGAAGGCGAAGGAGGCCATGGCCTGGGGCGCGGCCACGGCGCCGTCCAGCTGCGGGAAAGGTTGGAAATCCTCCGCCGCGCTCAAGGCGCTCCTGTAGGGACCGTAGGCGGCAAAAGGTGCGTAGTAGGCAGCTAGGGGTTGGGGGCTGCTCTGCAGCCTCTCCGGTGGGTAGCACACCTTGTCCTGGAGCTCGGTCTCATCCGGAGGTCGCAGAGCCATCCTCGGGGCGCAGTGCTCGGCGGCTCTGCGGGGAAGCAAGCCGGACTGAGCGCGCGCCTCCCCCGGGGGCTGCGCCTGGCCGCCCCTGCCAGCCCCAAGTTGAGGGAATCGGATAAACCCATTTCGATCCCTCCTCCAGTCTTGTTTCCACGATAAAGGTAAAACAAGAGAAAAAAAAAAAAAAGCAGCAAACCATAAATAGCCCCAAACGAAAATTTGCCAGGATATCTGCCGACTTCAAGTTCTTAGTTAATGTCACCTCCCCCTTCCCGCTCCACACCCATCTACACCTAGCGCGGCTGATTTTCAACACCCGCTCCCTACCTGCGGCCCCTAACCCGGCTCCTGCAAAACCTCTTTCGAGTTCCCTACCCTCCGCCTTCTCCGTCCGACAAAACTCCTTCAGGCAGTCGCTTCCAGCCACCCGACCTTCCCGCGCCCCGGGCGGAGGCGGAGAACCCACTGCGAGACACCCCGAGGGCTTCGGAGCACGCGGCGGCTCCAGGCGCCCCTGGGCCCGCTGCAGAGCCCGCGCAGATGGAGGAGGACCGGGAAGCCCGCGTCTGACCGTGCGGGTCCTGGAAATGCGGGCTGCACCGAGGGGAGAGGCGCGCCACCTCCCGCTCCCGTTTCCCACGCCGGCCCAGTCCCGCCACATCCCGCAAGTCCTCTGGCCAACTCCAGTCGCCTCACCTGGGGAACAAGGGGTTTAGGGCCGCTTCTCGGGCGTCGGTGGGGGCGAGCTCCCAGGCCAGGTAGGACAGAGAGACCTCGGCGGCCGCTGGGGTCGCACCGCCCGGAAGGTTGGCGTTGAATGGACACGTAGCAAGTTCACCAAGGCTGCGGAATGAAGCCCCTTGAGTGTCTCTGCGTCCTGAGGGCAAGATCAATGAGTCCAATAAGAAAACCCAGCCGGGTCGTGACTCAGAAATTAAAGAACACGAGGTCGGGAGCAGAGGTCAGCCGCGACGCAGGCATCTGCCAGTCTCTCTCTGGCAGCGTCTCGGAAGGCGCGCAGCTCTCGGCCTCAAGTTGAGGGGACACTGAAAGAATAAGAACTCCCCGGGAAGGCAAAGACGATCACCCGAAACGAACTGCGCCAGAGACAGCTGCCCGCACTTGCCAGGCGCCCGGGAAGACGCCGGCCAGAACCGGGGTCCCCCAGGCGCGCCCCGCCGGGCACCTACCTCGGCCACCGCCACGAGTGCACGCCTCCCAGACCGTGTATGGGGCCCTGTAGGCTTCGGACGAGCTCCGAGGGCCGAGCTGGGCTTAAGAGGGAGGGTGGGTGGGCGGGCGGGGCACGCGGCCGGCGAGGGTGTGGAAGGGACCCGGCCCACGCAGGTCCCCAGCTCCGTTTTCTCCCCGCCCACCGCAGCTATTGGCGGGAGCTCGAATCGCCCCCGGGCCCCCAGAGGTCGCCCACCCAAACTCGTCAGTTCTCCCAACGCTCCGGGACCCTAGTGGAGGGCGCGCTCTTCGCCTGTCTCCGGTGGGCTTTTCTGTCGCTCTGGACTACCTGGATCCAGGTGGGGTGGGGACAAAAGCCGGGCAGGGCCCCCTAGGGAGTCTCCTCTGCGCACACACGCACCCTAATCGGGCGTCCAGATCGCGGGGGTCGCGAACCTGCCGGTGGGCTTCTGGTTCCCAGGCGATGAGCCTGCCGGAAGGCGGCGTCAGAGCCGCCCGACGTCGCTGACACCCGGCGAGGAGCCGGGCGCCACCCTCAGGGCTGGAGAGCCGCGCCTCGAGCAAAGCGACTGCAAAGACAGGCCCTCCGCTCTTCCGAGGTTTGGGAGCTCTTACTGAAGTGGCTTTCAGTGACAGAGGAGCGTCCACCGCGCCGCCACAGCGGTCCCTTCCCTCGGGAAAGCTCGCGACCTTGGATGCGCAGAGCACAGAAAACCCCAAGGTCCAGACACACACCCGGTTCTCAACGACCGCATTTTTATTCTCGGGACCGGTGATTGAAGGAGAGAAAAGAGCGCTTAATTCCATTCACATTCACAGGGGAAGCACCTGGGGAGGGGACCCGCTGGAACACCAGGTGACCTTGGCCGGGGCCCCTAGCCACCCCGGGCCGCGGCTTCCTCTTTGCAGAGGGGTGCGGCTGTGAGAGAGGGAGAGACAGGCTCACTCCCCGCACCGCTCCTGCACGAGGCTAGGCGGCCAAACGGGCACGAAGGAGGAAGCGAGAGAGAGTCCACCTGGCTACCAGACGCCACCCAAGTTCCCAGAGCTGGCGGCCACGGCACCGCCCCAACCTTCCACGGCGGCCGCCGCCTTCCTTCTCGATCCCGGGAACCCGACGCTGCAGCCTTCGCCCTCGGCGCGGCCGGTCAAGGGCGCTCAGAAAGGCGCAGGGCCCCGAGGAGGCGGGAGGGGCGCGCGCCCGCCAGGCCAGGCGTGGGTCCTGGCTCCCGCCAATGCATGGGCCCGTGCTCTCCTCGTCCATACCCGTGTGAAGTCGCAAGGAGCATCTGAGCTAAGAGGTGGCGCGCGTTCTACGATATTGACCAGCAGGTTGAAGGAGTGAGGAGCACGCGTGCAATCTCGCGCCCTGCACCTCTGGGGGAGGATGGCTGACCTGGAAACCGATTCCTCCCCGAAGCATCCCCGCCCGGGGTCGCTACGACTCGGTCCATTACAGTGGCTTCCTTCCTGCCTCCGGAACTTTACCTGTAGGATTTAATGACTGCTGTGGGGACACATGGGTGGTCCGGGGAGGGGGGGGGGAAGCCCTCATGAGCACTTTTTTTTTTTAAGCCTCCAAAGGCTGTAGCTTTCTCTGCTTCCCTCTTCTCTTCCTCTCTCCCCCATCTCCATCCCTCTCCCCTTTCTCCAGGAGCAACATGAACCTTATCTTAGAGTCTTCTTCTGCAAACAAGACAGAGTGTATATGTTAAATATTGCAAACATTAGTCTGCTTAAATGGTTTAAAGAAATAGATGAAATCAAACTGGAAGTTCCTGCTCACTCCAACCCCACTCTATGGAGGTAATCCTGATCAGCAGTTTGCTTCATTCCCTTCCTCCATTCCTTTTAGTTTTCGTTAAAGATTCATTCATTCATTCATTCATTCATTTGAAAGGCAGAGTGACAGAGAAGAGAGATCTTCCCATTTACTGGCTCACTCCCTAAATGCCCAGCAGAGCCAGGGCAGGGCCAGGCTGAAGTCGGGAGCCAGGAATTCCATCTGGGGCTCCCACCTGGGTGGCAGGGGCCTTAAGCACTTGAGCTGCTGCCTTCCAGGGTGCATTATCCGAAACACATAGCAGGACTTGAGCTAGCACTCCAGTGCAGGCTTTGTAAGTAGCAGCTTAATCACAGTGTCCGCTCTTGTTCCTTTTTGAAACATTCTATACTTTTAAATGTACTTATAAATGTAGAATTTTTAAAAACGAGCTTGTACTTTTCTGCAATTCACAAGTACATAGTTAATATTCTCTATCAATATCCTAGGAGTAACTTTATTCCTTATAATGGCTGCATGGAACAAAATTTCATTTTATGAATGTGCATTTCTTTTTTAAGCTTTATTTTATTTATTTGAAAGGGTAACAGAGAGAGAGAGAGACAAAGAGATCTCTTCCAGACCTGCTGT
The DNA here is from genome assembly GCF_033115175.1 of Lepus europaeus. Taxonomy (NCBI): domain Eukaryota; kingdom Metazoa; phylum Chordata; class Mammalia; order Lagomorpha; family Leporidae; genus Lepus; species Lepus europaeus. The sequence goes on along the minus strand of NC_084830.1, from coordinate 72,999,808 downwards.
TCCCTCCCCCAGTGTCCACAAGAGTTAAGGCTGGGGCAGGCTGAAACCAGGAGCCAGAAACCTCATTCTGTTCTCCCAGATGGACTGGAGGCAGAGTAACCAGGACTTGAACTGGCAGGGCAATAGGGGATGTGGAAGTTGTAAGCAGTGGCTTAACCCACTGTGCTTTGGTTTTGTTTTCTTTTTGATATTTATTTATTTGAAAGGCTGAGTGACAGAGAGAGGAAGAGACAAGAGAGAGGAAGAGACAAGAGAGAGAGAGAGAGTACGCACTTCTATCTGTTGGTTCACTCTATAAATGGCTACAACAACCAGGTCCAGTCGAGTCTGAAGCCAGGAGCCAGGAACTCCATCCAGGTCTCTCATGTAGGTAGGACAGGCTTGGGCACTTGAGCCATTCTGCACTGACTGCCTAACCAGACACATTATCAGGAAGCAGAGCAGCCAGGACTGGAACCAGCACTCTGATATGGGATGCAGACATAGCAAGCCGTGGCTTAACCTGCTACACTACATGATTGCCCCCTACCTTTCTTTTTGTGTTTTCTTAAGGTAAAACATATGATAAAATACACACATCTTAACTGTACCACTTTTGAGAGATGTAACTTCAATCCCTATCAAAATATGGATGGCAGAGCGGGTGCTGTGGCTAAACTTCAGCCTGCAGCGCTGGCATCCCATACAGGCACCAGTTTGTATCCCATATCCTCTTCCGATCCAGCTCTCTGCTTATGGCCTGGGAAAACAGTGGAAGATGACCCAAGTGCTTGTGGGAGATCTGGAAGAAACTCCTGGCTCATGGCTTTGGATCAGCCCAGCTCCGGCCATTGTGGCCATCTGGGGAGCAAACCAGCGGATGGAAGAGCTTTCTCTCTGTCTTTCCTTCTCTCTCTCTGTAACTCTACCTCTCAAATAAATAACATACATCATATATATATATATATATATACACCCCTCCCCCCAGCAACCCTGACAAGTTGGTCTGTTTTTTCTCTCCCTACAGGTGGTGGAGTTACCTGTTCTCTGACTTTATATAAATGGAACCACATATTATGTCCTCTGTAGTGTACCGTCAGAGCTGTAGCTTTTTGATAGGGACAGTTTTGATGCGCCCTGAAGAAAGCAAATAGTAACCAGGACATATTCACCCCGCAGTGCTGGCCGGATGATTAAAGCGTTCCCAGCCCACCTCCAGGGCTGATTACCTGAAGCTCCTTTGCAAGGAGTTCCGGCAGATCTGCAGTTGGTTCCTGTGTATGTCCGACTTCCGCAGTTTGCCTTTGCCGCGAGTAGGTGGACGGCAGGTGAGACATCCTTAGCGTTTGCAGTGGCAGCTGATGTTCCACCTGGGGTCCCAACAAGGTCCTCCCCACTGGAGGGGCTCCGATGCATCCCAGGGGCCTTCCTGAGGGCGTGAGGGAGCATTTTCATGGAACTTTCTCTTTGAGATTGGGGCTTAGATTTAGCATTCCACATGGCTACCTTGAACCTCTCTAAGGTTGTGGGTGTTTTGGCTGTCTTACTAAGCCAATAATTTTGTAAGAAGCCCTGCTTAGGGTAAATTATCAGGGCCCTTCTGTTAGCATTAGGATCACCCTCGATGCTACCTTTTTGATTGGCTTTAGGATGTTTGAGGTTCCTTAACCGTTAATTTCACTTTTTCCAGAGTACATAGATTGTTGGATGACCCGAAGATGAATCTACTGTCTTGTGTTTATTAGCATTTTTTTCCCAGCTGGCCAACAGGCTCCAGTTCTGCCATCTGGGCAATAAGGAATCCTAAGGGCGCGCTGAGATCCACTGTGGCAAGTCAGCCTGATCATTTCCTGTTTCTGTGTGCAGATCTGACCCATGAACACAACCAGGGCCAAGTGTAGGTTGTCCAAAGGAATTCTAGTAACTCTGCATGGGGCACGAATGACTCTTGGACAAATGCCGATTTGGCATTTCCCCCTCTTTTGGGAGAGTGCAGAAAGAATGGCAGCGATGGATGGCGTCCTATTCAGGAGAGAGTGACAGTAGCTCATCTGGCGTAAGCTGGCTCAGCTACATGTTGTACATCTTATTAAATAGCAAAGAGTACACAACTTGGGGCCAGCGATGTGGTGCAGCGGGTTAACGCCCTGGCCTGAAGCACTGGTATCCCATATGGGCATGGGCGTCGGTTCGAGATCCAGCTGCTCCACTTCCAATCCATCTCTCTGCTACGGCCTGGAAAAGCAGTAGAAGATGACCCAAGGCCTTGGGCCCCTGCACCCACGTGGGAGACCTGAAAGAAGCTCCTGGCTCCTGGCTTCGGATTGCCACAGTTCCAGCCGTTGCGGCCAATTGGGGAGTGAACCAGTGGATGGAAGACTCCCCCCACCGTCTCTCCTCTCTCTATGTAACTCTTTCAAATAAATAAATAAATCTTAAAAAAATATTCTTCAATACTCTTAAAAAAAAAAAGAGTACACAACTTGAGGACCACCAGGTTCAAGGAAGATCCCCGAGCTGGACAGAGACTAAAGCCTTTGCCTCCAGAGTGGGGGAAAACTGTAATAAGCTATGGTCACTTTGATGCACTTGTGTTTCAACATCAAGCTCCTGAGAAGACCATTGATAAACAACCCTGTGGAAAGATTTATAGTAAGTTACATCAACTAAAACCAGGGGATGGTTGAGGAGTTGGCTGTAATGAAGAGAATGCCTGTTCATGCTGTGTTCCTAGGAAACAGGGCCTGTCCTCAAGGGTTCAGTCAGGTCCTAAAGAAGAGGTCATTTTGGAGACCTAGCAATCATGCATCAGCGGTAGGCCCAGAGAAGTACTGCAGGGCATATAGTCAGCCAATCAGAGGCAAGGGGCTTGTCTGAGACAGATCATACCCTACTTAATGAACATTTTGCTGAAAAAATTACAGATGTTTTGGCTCCTTTTGTCCTGAAACCATCAGAAGGGAATTAAATTCATCTTAGTGCTTTTCCAGTCTCTAGAGCTTACTGAAATTTTGCTCATCCTACAGAGGAACATTAAGTGGAGCAGCGGCGACTTGAACTGGTGCCCACATAGGATGCTGGCGCTGCAGGCAGTGGCTCAACCTGCTATACCACTAACATTGGCCCTGTAAGTTTCTCTTTTCTTTTTTAAATTTTTATTTATTTTTATTTTATTTCAAAGGCAGAGAGAGACAGGCAGGTAGGGATCTCCAATACTTTGAATCACTCCACAAATACACACAACAGTTGACGCCGGGCTAGGCCAAAGATGGAAATCCCAGAACTCAGTTCAGGTCTCCTTTGTGGGTGACAGGGACCCATGTACTTGAGCCATTACCACTGCCTCTGAGAGTGTGCATTAGCAGGAAGCTAGAGTCAGGAGCAGAGCCAGGAATGATAAGCACTGGTTCCTGTCATCCTTGGTCTCCTTGGTTACATGGTGCTTTCGTGCATTGGTTGTTTTTGATGGGCCTTACTGTGTGATTCCGATGTCCTCCAACAAGGTACCCATTTCCACATGCCCATGTATGCACCTCTTTCCCAGAATTCCTGTCTCCTAGGCTCTTTCCTTCCAAGTTCCGGACCAAGCCAGACCGTTGGCTGTGAGCCAGGAATCCATATGTATTCTCACCTTAGGCCACAATTCTTTACACTCTATGCGATGACCATGTATATATCCCTGCTTGCAGCTGCCCCCAATGAGAAATTTGTTCCCTCTTTTCAGATCACCCTGAAAGCTGATGTCCACTTTGAGCTGTATCCACTCTTCTGTAAGCCAAGTTGGGGCTTTTTCATCCTCTTTTTAGCTGGTCATTTGGGATTCCCTTATGTAACCAGGCAAGGGGACATTTGTGCTTCTGTGGTGGGTGCCATGGGCCTCCTGGCACTGCTGCTGTTAGTCCTGGGTGCCTCTCCCATTTCACAACTGCTGCTGGGCACGTGTGACTTAAGGACTTGTTGGGGCCAACAGGGCATAGTTCTTAGCAGTCAGCTGGTGTTTTTGATTTGATCACTGATATTTGTTGGACAAGGATTCCATCTGTCCTGGGACCCAGTAACACACAAGCAGCTGTTTCTCAGCATGTCTCCACTGCTCTGCTGTGGATGTCATGGGCTTGTTCCAGGAGCCCAGGAGCCCATGATCTGATTCTTCCACTGGAGCTCACCACCAACCCCACGCTGCACTTCTCTCATCCCCTGACTCCTGTACCGCTGTAGGGCCTGAGGCCAGGTGGTCCACGGCCTGGGCCTGCTGCAGAGGTCTTTCCTGCTGTGGGAGCCGGGAGCCTGCTGTGTCACCTGGCATGGAAGGTGTGGACCATAGTCCCACAAGTGGAGGGTGGTGCCTGCAGAACCCTCAGGGCTCTGCCTGGTGCTGGGCTTCTGAGTCTGAGGTAGGAGAGTTGAGATACAGCAGTTTGTCTTTCACTTTGGAGTCATTATCCCTGCACACCCTCAACTACTACATGTCAAAAATGAGCCCTGAGGAGCCAGTGTTGTGGCGGAGTTGGTAAGGCCACTGCCTATGATACCAGCATCCCATGTGGGCACTGATTTGTGTCCCAGCTGCTCTGCTTCTGATCCAGCTCCCTGCTGACGGTCTGGGAAAAGTAGCAGAAGATGGCCCAAGTGTTTGGGCCCCTGCCACCCACAAGGGGGACCTAGATGAAGTGCCTGGCTCCTGGCTTCAGCTTGGCTCGGCCCTGGCTGTTGTGGACACTTGAGGAATGGACTGGCAGATGGAAGATCTTTCTCTGACTTTCAAGTAAAGAAATTAATTTAAAAAAAGCCTCAAAGTGAAGAGGCCAGTCCCCATCTTCATAGATTTACTTCCCATGAGTCTTCGCTTCTCACTCGTCCTATCCAATGAGTACAATGCCACTGATGTAACAGGTCAGTGTGATGGTCTGGGTGACATCCAGGTCCCCTGTGGACTATGTCAAAACCCTGAGGTAGACTTCACTCAGAAACAAATATTTTCTTAAAATTAATAATTGTACATCATACACAATAATTGTACACATCAGTGTGACATTTTGATACCTGTATACAATGTGCATTGATCAAAATAACTCTCTTTTTATCACAGCTATTCTAACAGGGCTGAAGTGATATCTCACTGTGGTTTTGATTTGAAGGAAATGAATATTCTTTTTTTTTTTAAGATTTCTTTATTTGAAAGTCAGAATTACACAGAGACAGAAGGAAAGGCAGAGAGAGAGAGAGAGAGAGGCCTTCCATCCGCTGGTTCACTCTCTAGATGGTCACAACAGCCAGAGCTATGCCGATCCAAAGCCAGGAGCCAGGAGCTTCCTCCAGGTCTCCCAGGTGGATCCAGCACCCCAAGGACTTGGGCCATCTTCTACTGATTTCCTAGGCCATAAGCAGAGAACCGGAGTGGAAGTGGAACAGCTGGGACTCGAACCCATATGGGATGCTGGCATTGCAGGCAGTGGCTTTACCTGCTACACCACAGCACCGGCTCCGGAAATTAATATTCTTGATTCTCTTGTTTGCATGCAGACATTTCTGGTCCTCTTTTCTGATTACAATGGGAGAGAATGCACTTGTCAAATCCATGTCTGTGTCAACACGGACCTGTTGACTTAATGATCTGCCACAGCAGCAATGCCAGGACCAGCTGTGACCACTGTCACCAGGATTAAAGAAGTTAAATGCTGGCAGTCTACATTTTTCAGAGGTGTCAACACGGGCTGTACCAGCAACTACTGCCCCGCATCCAGTAGGTTTTTTTTTTTTTAAATTACAGCAATTCTTCATATATAAGTTACCTATTTATTTGAGGTGGTAAGGTGGGACAGGGAGAGAGACATAGGGTGGTTGTAGGCTCCAAGTGCCCACAACCACCAGGGCTGGGCCAATTTGAAACCAGGAGCCAGGAAGTCTAAGTCTACTTCATGGGCGGAAAGGACACAATTATTTGAGATGTCACCAGCTGCCTCTCAGAGTGTGTGCATTAGCAAGAAACCCGAATCAGGAGCAGAGCCAAGACTCAGACCAAGGCACTCCAATATGGGGTGCAGGTGGCCCAAGCAGTGTCTAAACTGCCAAGCCAAACTCTGCCCCCGTAGTCTTGAATGGTGGCGCTCATCTCTGCCATCTCTCCTGCCCCAAAGCAAGTTTATTTTTAATTTACTGTTGTGGTTGGAGGGTGGTTTTGAAGTTTCTCTTGGATTTTGACAGAACTGGGAAAGAAAAACCTCAAGCCCCAGATCAGAGATTTTGGTAAAATTACCAGGCCAAATTACAGGAGTCTGCCAAAAGCTGTGAGCAGAAAAACTGAAAGCCTTGAAATACAGAGAGAACAGAGGTCACACATTGATGAACTAGTTATACATTCTCCAGAAGCTAGAAAGAAAACACAAAGCCCATCCAAATAAACCTGAAATGAGCACAAGCTAGGGGAGAAAGAAAAGTACGAATGCTTAGCAAGTAGACTAATACAGAGGACAGGTGAAAAAAGAACAGACATTATAAATATTAAAGTGGAGGCTGGACATCTCCAGTCATCTGGATTCAATGATGATCTCTGTCCAAGATTCACAGAGTAAATCCTGGGGCCAGCACTGTGGTAATGCGGGTTACTGCCGCCTGCAGTGCCGGCATCCCTTATGGGTGCAGGTTTGAGTCTCAGCTGCTCCACTTCTAACCCAGCTCTCTGCTAATGCACCTGGGAAAGCAGTGGAGGATGGCCCAAGTGCTTGGGCCCCTGCACCCACATGGGAGACCCAGAAGAAATTCCTGGCTTCTGGCTTCAGACTGGCCCAGCTCTGGCTGTTGTAGATATTTAGGGAGTGAGCCATTGGATGGAAGATCTGTCTCTCTTTTCTGTAAGTCTGCCTTCAAATAAGTAAATCATTTTTTAAAAAAGATTTATTTATTTAATTGAAAGGCAGAGTTACAGAGAGGCACAGGCAGACAGAGAGAGAAGTCTTCCATATGCTGGTTCACTCCCCAAATGGCTACAATGGCTGGAGCTGGACCGATCTGAATCCAGGAGCCAGGAGCTTCTTTCAGGTCTTCCACATGGGTGCAGGGGCCCAATGATTTGGGCTACCCTCCACTGCTTTCCCAGGCCACAGCAGAGAGCTGGATCAGAAGTGGTGTAGCTGGGGCTTGAACTGGCACTCACATGGGATGCTAGCACTGCAGGTGGTGGCTTTTCCTCTGACACCACAATGCCAGCCCTGTACATTTTTTAAAAAAATAACAATCTTTACTTAATGTATACTAAATTGATCTTCTGTATATAAAGAGAATTGAAAATGAATCTTGATGTGAATGGAAGGGGAGAGGGAGCGGGAGAGGGGAGGGTTGCAGGTAGGAGGGAAGTTATGGGAGGGGGAAGCCATTGTAATCCATAAGCTGTACATTGAAAATTATATTCATTAAATAAAAGTTTTAAAAAAATTAATAAAAAGAGGCCGGCCCTGTGGCATGGTGGGTAAAGCCACTGCCTGCAGCCTCAGCATCCCATATGGGCACCAGTTCGAGACCTGGGTGCTCCACTTCTGATCCAGCTCTTTGCTATGGCCTGAGAAAGCAGTAGAAGATAGCCCAAGGCCTTGGGCCCCTGCACCCATGTGGGAGACCCAGAAGAAGCTCCTGGCTCCTGACTTAGGATCAGCGCAGCCCTGGCCATTGCGGCCAAGTGGGGAGTCAATCAGCGATGCCTCTCCTCTCTCTGTGAAACACTGACTTTCAAGTAAAATAAATAAATCTTTTTTTATAAAGTTTATTTTATTTATTTGGAAGAGTTACAGAGAGGCAAAGAGAGAGGGAGAGGGAGAGGGAGAGGGAGAGGGAGAGGGAGAGGGAGAGGGAGAGAGAGAGGGAGAGAGAGAGAAAGAGAGAAAGAGAGAGAGAGAGAGAGAGAGAGAGAGAGGTCTTGCATCCGCTGGTTCACTCCCCAATTGGCCGCAACGGCCGGAGCTGCTAAGATCCTAAGTTAGGAGCCAGGAGCTTCCTCCGGGTCCCCCCACGTGGGTGCAGGGGCCCAAGATCTTGGGCCATCTTCTACTTTCTCAGGCCATATTAGAGAGCCGGATCGGAAGAGGAGCAGCCGGGACTAGAACCGAAACCCATATGGGATGCCAGCGCTTCAGGCCAGGGAGTTAACCCGCTGCACTACAGTGCCAGCCCCTCTACTTACTTTTAATAAGGTTTTACATTTTTTTAAAAGATTTATTTATTTGGGGGCGTTGCTGTGGCTCAGTGGGTTAAAGCCTTGGCCTGAAGCATCGGCATCCCATGGGTGCTGGTTCTAGTCCTGGTTGCTCCTCTTCCCATCCAGCTCTCTGCTATGGCCTGGGAAAGCAGTAGAAGATGGCTCAAGTGCTTGTCCCCTGCACCTGTGTGGGAGATGGGGAAGAAGCTCCTGGCTCCTGGCTTCGGATTGGCCCAGGTCAGGTAATTGCGCCATTTGGGGAGTGAACCAACAGAAGGAAGACCTTTCTCTCTGTCTTTCCTCTCACTGTCTGTAACTCTACCTCTCAAATAAATAAATAAAATCCTTTAAAAAAATGCTTAGTGAGAGAGAGAAAGAGAGAGAGAGAGAGAGAGAGAGAGAGAGAGAATTTTTTTCTATCTGCTGGTTAATTCCCTAAATGCCTGCCAACAGACAGACCTGGACCAAACCCAAAGCCAGGAGACCCAATCCATGTCTCCAGTGTTGGTAGCAGAGACCTATGTATTTGAGCCATCATCTGCTGCCTTTCCGTGTGTATCAGCAGGAAGTGGATTGGAATCAGAGCTGAGATTTGCACTGGGTACTTTGATATAAGATGCAGGCATCAGAGCATTATCATAACTGCTGCAAAACCCACCCCAATATAGTTTTAATATTTATTTGCTTAAAAGGCAGAGAGACACAGAGAGGGAGAATTTTCCATCCACTGGTTCACTCCCCAAATATCTGAAACACTCAGGTTGGTCAGGGCACAGTCAGGAGCCAAGAACTCCATCCTGGTCTCCCATATGGGTGGCAGAAAATCAGGTATTTGGGCCATCATTCGCTGCCTCCCAGGAGCATTAGCAGGGAGCTGGATTGGAAGCAGAGCAGCCAGGACAGGAACAGGCACTGATATAGGATGTGGGCATTCCAAGTGGTAGCTTATCCCAGTGTGCCACAACACTTTTTTTTTTTTTTTTTAATTATTGATTTGGAAGTCAGAGAGAGAGAGAGAGAGAATCTTTTATCTGCTGGTTCACTAACCAAGTGGCACAAACAGCCAGCACTGGACCAGGCTGAAGCCAGGAACCAGGAGCTTCTTCCAGATCTCTTGGGCTGGGCCCAAGCACTTGGTGGCCATCTTCTACTTTCCTAGGTGCACTAGCAGGGAGTTGGATCTGAAGTGGAACAGCTGAGACTCAAACCAATGTACGTATGGGATGCTGGTGTCGCAGGTGGCGGCTTTACCTGCTATGCCACAGTACCAGCCCCTGGCTCCAACTTTTAAGATTACCTTGTTTCTTAGCATTTTCCGTAGAATAAATTTTCACTCACATTTACCCTTTTAACTTTTAAAAATGCTTTTGCTTTTCCATTTGGCAGTCAACACCCCAAATGTCACAAACTGTCTGAATTTTTTTTTTTTTTTTGCAATAGTGATTCCTATGGATTACATATGGAAACTCTGGGGGCCAGCATTGTGTCATAGCGGGTTAACCCACTGCCTGCAATGTCAGCATTCCATGTTGGAATGTGGATTAGAGACCCTGCTGCTGTTTCTGATCCAGTTCCCTGCTAATGTATCTGGGAAAGTGGCAGCAGATGGTCCAAGTGTTTGGGCCCCTTCCACCCACATGGAAGACCTGGATGGAGTTCCTGGCTCCTGGTCTGCCTGGTTTTTGCAGCCATTTGTGAAGTGGTAAATAAACTCTACCTTTCAAATAAATACATAATTTTTTTGGATTTATTTTATTTATTTGAAAGACAGAGTTACAGAGAGAGGTAGAGACAGAGAGAGAGGTCTTCTATCTACTGGTTCACTCCCCAGATGGCTGCAAAGGCCGAAGCTGCGCTGATCTGAAGCCAGGAGCTAGGAGCCAGGAGCCAGGAGCTTATTTTGGGTCTCCCAAGTAGGTGCAGGGGCCCAAGGGCCTGGGCCATCCTCCACTGCTATCCCAGGCCATAGCAGAGAGCTGGATCAGAAGAGGAGCAGCCAGGACCAGACCCAGTGCCCATATCAGATGCTGGCACTTCAGGCCAGGGTTTTAACCACTCCACCACAGTACCAGCCCCATAAATACATAATTTTTAAAAAAGATTTATTTATGGGGCCGGTGCTGTGGCATAGTAGGTTAAGCCTCCACCTGCAGCACCAGCATCTCATATACTCATACTGGTTTGAGGCCTGGCTGGTCTACTTCTGATCCAGCTTCCTGCTAATAGCCTAGGAAAACGGTGGAAGAAGGCCCAAATGTTTGGGCCCCTGCACCCATGTGGGAGACTTGAAAGGAGCTCTTGGCTCCTGGCTTTGGATCAGCCCAGTCCTGGCTGTTGTGGCTATTTGAGGAGTGAACCAGCAGATGAAAGACCCCTGTCTGTCAGCTCTTTAAAAACAATTTACTTTGAAAGTCAGAGAGAGACAGAGACAGGGAGACAGATCCACTGATTCACTCCCTAGATGGCCACAGCAGCCAATGCTGGACCAGGCTGAAGCTAGGAGCTTCTTCTGGGTCTCCTATGTGGATGCAGGACTCCAGTGAGCACCCACATGGGATGTCAGTGTCACAGGTGGTGTCCTAACACACTATGCCACAATGTCGGCCCCATAAAATCCTTACAAAATAAAAATCAGAATTCCTATCACAAATTTATACAGCAATGTATCTCTGAGTATGTATCCATTTCTGTGTAAGTATTTTATATTACTGATCAATACATTCTAAATGTCATTAGAAGTTTCACATTGGGATCAGAGCTGTGGTGCAGAGGGTTAAAAGCCCCAGCCGACAGCGCATCCCATATGGGCACCGGTTGAATGCCGGCTGCTCCACTTCCGATCCAGCTCTCTGCTATGGCCTGGGAAAGCAATAGAAGACGGCCCAAGTCCTTGGGCCCCTGCACCCGCGTGGGAGACCTGGAAGAAGCTCCTGGATCCTGATCAGCTCAGATCTGGCCGTTGCAGTCATCTGGGGAGTGAACCAGTGGATGGAAGACCTCTCTCTCTGGCTCTACCTCTCTCTGTAACTCTCATTCAAATAAAATAAATCTTAAAAAAAAAAAAGTTCCACATCTTTTCTTTTTCAAAATTTCTGACTGTACATTTTACCTCCCAAACACATTTTATGTTTTGGGCTTTGATTGGAATTGCAATGAGGTAGGGAGTGGGTGGCTTTGCAGGTCTGGACTCCTTGGTTAATGGCGTGTCTTCATCTTCTCACGTGTTTTAGGCATAGCTTGGAGTTTTCTTCAAGGTCGTTCACACTTCTTAGTAGTTGTAATTCTACTGGGTAAGTACTCTATCATTGTTATTGTAAATGGGACTATTTAAAAACACATCTAAAAATGGGTTGTTAGCATGAATATGAGGCATTGATTTCTGTGTATTCTAACCAGCTTGCAGAGCTTTTTCACTCATTCCAAGAGGCAGTCAATTGATCTGTTTTCTCCTGACAGATGGTAGGAAACATTTTCTCTCTTCTTTTTTTTTTTTTTGACAGGCAGAGTGGATAGTGAGAGAGAGAGAGACAGAGAGAAAAGTCTTCCTTTTTGCCATTGGTTCACCCTCCAATGGCCGCTGCGGCCGGTGCATCATGCTGATCCGAAGCCAGGAGCCAGGCACCTCTCCTGGTCTCCCATGCGGGTGCAGGGCCCAAGAACTTGGGCCATCCTCCACTGCCTTCCCCGGGCCATAGCAGAGAGCTGGCCTGGAAGAGGGGCAACCGGGATAGAATCCGGCGCCCCACGGGACTAGAACCTGGTGTGCCGGCGCCGCAAGGCGGAGGATTAGCCTGTTAAGCCACGGCACCGGCCTAACATTTTCTCTCTTCTACTCCAGGACCAGCATTTCCTTTGTTAGCATTAGCCGTGGGCCTCCTAGCTTCGCAGACTCTAATTTCTTAGTAGTCCTTTAGATAAGATGTCTCATCTGATCACATAGAGAACTTCAAATAAGTTTAGGACATTTATTTATTTATTTACGAACGAGGGCTTAAATTACTCCTAGACAAACCTGCCAAACAAAAACTATTAACTTAATCACACAGGCGCTTCTCTTCCTCTAAACTATTGATGTAGCTAAAAGCGTTGATATGTTTTTCTAATCACCTGTTTTGTTTTGGTATCCTTTGTAACAATTCCAGATTGTATTGACTAATATTTGTTGTATTTTAAGGCTTGGGTCTTAGGTATGCTACTTGTACTGTTTAACAGCTGTTGCCAAACCACACTATTAAACCATTATGCATACTCTCGAGTGGATCGCATCATCTTAACAAGCTAGCTGGAAGCCCACATACTTCTCAGAAATGTTTGTGGAGACTTGGGGATGGGGACCGGCACAGCATGCTGAGAAGGGTGGTGGCACTGTTTAGGACTCAGTGGAACCAGACCCGACCTGCATTTGCCACGAAGTAAACTGTTAGATAACCTGACACAAGAGAGGCTTCCTTGGCTTCAAACTGAAAATCTGTAAAATGAACAACCGGGACAATCAAACGCAAAAGTGCTGTGAATTGTGCCAAGAACCATATAAATATACGAAATGATGAGACTGAAGTAAGGTAATTTTAATTTAAATGCAATTATGAAAGAAGATACAATATAAACACATTAAAATCTCTAAAGCCATGTAAAACCCGAAGGCATTAAAATTTATTAAATGATGCAATAACAACAGAATTCTTTATTTACAATAGCATTATTTAACATCAAATAAGCAAATAGCATCAGCAAAGCAATATTAACTTGCATAAATGTCTTTAAAATTTCTCTGAATATATCTACCTTTGCATAAACTGCTCACACTAGGAATACAAACATCAATGCAGGTGAACAAAGTGATGCTCAGAGTCAACTCCATTTGGAAAATAAATCACAACCTGAAACACTGTAAGCTTTCTCCTGAAGAACCGTAGTTAATATATTGCTTAATTTTACCCTTGTATAATCTTTTCATATACACACATCTCAGATGCAACTTCATGAGGAACTGTACAAATAAAACCCACAAATGACAAAGGAAAAAAAAATGACAGTTAAATGTCTGAAGAAATGTATCATCATCACCGCTCAACAACATAAAGGTTTAGTGATGATGCACTTATTCAAAAATTGTACACAATTCACTATACAAATATAATACATCGGACAGCTATGTAGGAATATACAAGACTTAAAAACAGATCTAAGGCATTATGCTAGATTTTAGCATTTTGAGGTTCTTGCACATAGCTTTTACCTGTAGTAAGAAACTTAAAAGATTTTGTTTTAGTCTATAAAGAAACACCAGGGAGAAAATTCTAATTAAAATCGAAGCCACTACAGTAATTTTCTTTTGTGCAGAGAATGCTTTGCTTTTAGGCAGCATACTACCATACAAACACTAGAAAATTTTAAATTCACACCAACAATTAATGGCTTAAGTTGCATTTCAAAATTGATTGTGTATCTTTGGGTTCTGCAAGTGGATCTGTGCCACCCATTTCATGTGTTAAGCCCATAGGAACTCCATTTTTAAACACAGATTAAAAATCGCATCATATAAACTGCAAAAACATTGCTTTCAATGATCACAGGCCATAAGAGATACACGTGGGGGGGGGAGGGGCATTTTTATCTTTGAGTCAAACGAATTCATTGTAGTAAAACAGCTCACTTCACTTTTTAAACTTACCACGTTACATGAACACTTAAATGAGTTTTACAACCAAGTTAATGTATGTATACTTTTCACATTATGTTTTTCACATTTAGTAATATAAGTAAAACACTGATTATTTGTTCTATTCAACAAAAACCAAGTATTCCGTCTAACAAATTTATTGTGTACAGCATGAGAAATACTGATAACGAAAGGAACGGATTTGGCTTTTGCTGCTGTGGTGATCAATATGATCAGAGCACTCATTCACTTACTTTTCTCCTAATGGGATGGGAAACAAAATCCATTACCTGACCTGAACCAGAAGAGCATTTGTAATCTCTTTCCCTTCTAACAGTAAGGATCGCCAACCACTCGAAATGACCAGCATCACACGTTTGCAGACTTATCTCAACTGGGATCGACATGAAAACACAGTGGGCCAAAGAGGGAAACAACAAAAGATACATGGATATTTTTGGATGGTGTTAAGAGTGAAAAGGGACTTACAACTCAAAACAAAACAAATCCAGTTTGCACTCTATTTCTCTCTTGTGCTGTGTGAAGTTAAAAGTCATTCTAATTCACAGATTTCTAAAGAGTAACTTAAAACCGGTCACATTACATGGTGTGCACGTGTGCCTCATCCCTGGGGTGAGGTCCTGGAGTTCCGGGCCAACACCTGCACGGCTGGGCAACCCAAGGGTGTGGTGCAGAAGTCGCGCCTTGGAGGGGACGTGAACTGGTGGCCGCTGAGAAGTGCTGTTCTGTGGCCACCTCCCTGTACTGAGATCCCTCTCAAGTGGAAAAAGGTCTCGAAATGCAAATTTCCAGGTTTCTTTAGTAAGGAGCAACACTCCCAGACTGTCTATTCAGCATTTATCTTTGGGCTATATCTCTCTCTGTACTTCCACAATCTGCACGTAGAGAGAGAGATATCAATATAAATAGGGGAGGTTGTACATTTTTCACCCTGCCACAAATAAACAAACACAGTTCAAGGAAAAAAACTTCTTTGTTCCTAAAAAGCCTGGCTAATGAGATATTATAAAATGCTTTGCTTTTTAGACATCAAAAAGATATCCCTCTGAAATTTAGGTAAGAAAGTACTGTGTCGGGGTTTGGGGAGAAATACCTCAAAAAAAGGCTGTCAGTTTCTAGGTATTGCAGTTGTCTGAAACCGACGCCGAGGAATACAGGGTCATTCCCCTACCAGAGTGGGCAAGAAAAACAACCATAAAAGTGGCCTGCTCAGTAACGTGTAGTCTTTCTAAGGTCATTAAGAAAGAATATAAACATATAAAAATCAAGAGTTGGTTCCTACAGCGGCTGCATATCCTATAGATAAATGATTTATGAGCAGAATCACAAGGTTTAGAAAATAAAAAGTCTTAAGTCTACAAATTAGATCTAATCAAGGCATTGATATCCTTTACAAAACACCTTTAGGAGACATTGCTATGAAGATATCTAATTTAATACTGAAGTACCTCATTTTTTAGTCAATTCCACAATATGTATACCTCACAAAAATTATACAATTAAAACACTTAAGTTCTCAACTTAAATTATTGCTTGTTTACATATAAATTGGATTTTATGTACCTTACAAAACTTCGGCTTAGTCAGCACTGCTAAAAAACAAAATAAAAAAGCCCATGGCAGAGGTTAAATCTGTCGTGATGTCTGCTGTCAATTTAAACCCACTAGTAGTTAGTTACACCCTCCTGGTGCGGAGGCCAGAGTTGCTGGGGACAGAAACAAACATGCTTCCAAAGCAGGCGTCCTTAGCTGGACTGGAATCCAGTCTTCACTTGGCTCCTCTCCTTGCCAGGAAATGCATTTTTCTGAAATCCAATAGTTAGCAATTGGTAAGTGGCTAGCCGGACACTTACGGCAATACAGGGCTTACCTGGTTTCTGCAGCTTATTTTAAAGAGGTGAATGGAAGCCAGGAGGATGGGTGGGGACAGGAGAGCAGGGAAGGGCAGGGTCAGGATTGCAGCGAGGTGGGGGGGGGGGGGGAATGCTAATTCAAGCTGTCTGATTATTCTGAAAGGAACTTAATTTAGAAATTGAAAGCATTTCTTCTTGATTCATGATTTAGGTGAACTAGTTTGGTTTTAACAAACAGAAAAAAAGAGGAACACAGACGCATAATGTTAACAGCCCTCTCACAGGCTCCTTTTCTTCTGTTCAGTAACTGCAAGCTCTTTCCAGTGTGGTCTCCAGAGTTTTCTACAGAGATACAACCACGACGTGTTGGTCTTTCCTTCTTGGGTGTTTCTGCACACACAGCGCGGTCCGTGGCGTCTGCCCTGTTCCATCCCAAATGCAGGCTTTAGCTTGAAACACTTTTTAGTTGTTTGGTTTAGTTTTTTAATTCTTTTCTTTTCCCCCAGATGAAATCTTAAATCTTTTGTACTAGACTGATTAGCCAGGGAAAACAAAGCAAGAAACCAGTGTCTGGAACCGAACAAGAGCATGGCTCTCCTTAAATACATACATTTAAATACATTCAATCTGACATGGGATGAAATTTGCCTGTCGACACTGACTTTGCAGGAGAGATCTAAGTTGCACTAAGGTGAATGCAGTGAACAGACGGAGCGACTGTCTGCGCGCGAGCTTCAGGCTGTCCAGGAGAGAGGCCGCTCTGCCTGCCGCAGCCCAGGGGCTCCGCGCAGGGAGGGGCCCAGGCCCGCCTGCTGATCTTGCCCTGGCAGAGCTGGCTGGTAGGTCAGTTGAGTCAGAACAAGTAGCCACAGCTCTCCAGACGAGGAGGTGTTGTGAGCAAGTGAGCCCGGTCAGCCGAAGCAGCAGCAACCAGCGGCCTTCAGCGTCAGCAGTATTTCTGAAGGGAAACAGAGTTGAGAAACACCACTGAGTGTTCCACGGAGCCGACAAAAAGCCCATTACGAAAACACCAAAATGCCCGTTTTAAATAATGCAGATCACAAAGGCTGTATCTGGATGAGCATGCTGGGTTTTGACTGGGTGCTGACAGGGCCAAGCAATGTTTCCGAGGGCACAAGATGGAGTTTGATAGCATCCCACCTGCTGTCTCCCGCAGGACAGTCTGCAAATGGATCGCCAGTCTCTCCAGAATGCCCCCGTCCTCTTACCAGTGACATCCTAGCCCAATTTCATTTCCTCCACCATCTCAACAGAGATCACTGAGAAACACCCAGCTGCTGACAGCTCTTGCTTTCTGGCAGCTTCCAGTCCAGCAGGGGCCACCACTCCCCAATCCTTTCTCAGATTCATCCAGCACAACCTCCTGTAAGATGGCGCTCTTCATTCTCCCTGATGAGAGCTTCCTGGCTTCAGCCAGCTGAATAAACCCGTTTTTTTCTTTAAGACTTATTTGAAAGGTAGAGTAAGAGTAACAGAAGGAGAGAGAGAGAGAGAGAGAGATTGATTGATTGATTCCATCTGCTTGCTCATTCCCCAGAATTGGCCACGATGGTTGGGGATGGGCCAGGCCAAAGAACTCTACCCAGATCTCCCATGTGGGTGGCCATCCTGTGCTGTCTTCCCAGATGCTTTAGCCAAGAGCTGGACAGGAAGTGCAGCAGCCAGGACTCAAACTGGTACCTATATAGGATGTCAGAGCTGTACCCACTGCTCCACAATGTCAGCTACTAAATCTGGTCTTGACTCCAGGAATGTTCTTGAGAGTTTCTGGCTGCTATATGCTGGTGATCTGAATGAATAAATGTCTACAGCTGCTATGAGCAAGAGGCGTTTCCTTGCTTGGCCCAAGTAGATCTGTCAGTGACTTTCTCTGTTTATTGACCGTTTTCCCCCTTAGTCGCGTCCATTCACTTAGTCAATGTTAACTGAACATCTACTGCGCACCAGGGGTTGGAGTCATAAACATAAGATATTCCTGGTTATCATTAACACCAAAATGGTGGTACAGGCAAGGCACACTGAATAGTGTGATCTGAGTACTGTGAGGGGAAATACTGGGTGCTATGGGAACATACAGCAATTGCTTCTGGGAGTTAGGTATTCAGACACAGAATTCTAGCACACTCGACCATTGCAGATCATCTTGTTCAAGTCAGATTGGAGAGGAAGCCAGCCCCGAATAATCTATTCCACCTTGGCATCCTAAAAAGAGTTCTGGGAAACTATTGCCAGGTTATGAGTCTGGGTGGTCAAACGCAGAACTACATTAGCCCCTGGTCAGGTGCACAATTCTCCTGAGGAAAAACAATTGCCTAGGGAGCAGGTGTTTGAGTCCTAGTTCCACTGCTGATAAAAGCTTCCTGTATTGAGTACCCAGGGAGACAGTCGGTGATGGCTAAAGTACTTGGGTCCCTGCCACCCATGTGGGAGACCTGAATTGAATTCCAGGCTCCAGGCTTTGGCTTGGAGGGTGAACCAGCAGAAGAATGATCTCTCTCTGACTTTCAAATAAATTTTAATAAATTAAAAAAATTAGCTTAGAATATTATATTTTAAAGAAGGACATTTATTGTACTTCATATTATAAAGCTGAAAATATATTCATTTCTAACAAGCCACTCTGATTTCATATGAAAATACACCATGGTATGGATTAAAATATAAAAAAAACCCTCAATTTTCCAGTTTGTCTACAAAAAGAGAATTCTGTTGAGAAGTATTAATATCCTTCTAAATGTACCAGGCTTACATGTAAGGTGGCATTCTTTCCTGTGAACTCCCACCAGTGAGCAGCTACTGGCTAGAATCTGTTTGGTGATCCATTTGGTGAAAGAGAGCATCAGGCACGGGGTGCACCTGTGGGGCCCACATCGTGGAGTGGCATCCTAGCTGCATCACCTTAGGGATGGGAGATCACTCAGCCCTCTATACTTAACCCTTCCTCTGGCTGATGTACAGAGGAAACAGCATGATGTGTGTGAGGTGTTGGAACAAGTCTTGGGACCCAGAAGTGCTCCGTAATGTCATCAGCACTATCATCATTACCATGTCAAAGTCGATTCTAACCAGTGACTGATTTTCTTAACTCTAGTAGACACAGGCAACTACGTTACACTTTATGTTTATCTTTTACTTCTTGAAAGGCAGAGACAGACAGACAGACATAACTTCTACCAGCTGGTTCACTCACAAAATGCCTGCAACTGACAGTGCTGGGACAAGCTGAAGCTAGGAACTCAACTGGGCAGTGGGGGCCCAAGTACTGGAGCCCTCATGTGCTACCTTCCTGGGTACACATCAGCAGGAAGCTGGAGCAGAAGCAAGCCAGCCAGGACTTGAACCTATGCACTCCAAATTGGGGTGCAGGCATCCCAAGCAGCATCTTAACCACTCTGCTAACCCTCTGCCTCACAGAATGTTTTGGTAAATCTGCGGCTGTATATACTAACTCTGCCTAAGGCAAGGTAGAATGATAATCTTTTTGTCAAGAAAACTGGAACACAGAGCCAATTAATGATGAATCACAGTGCATTTCTAGTTCAACATATACAACCAGATTACCATCAAAATTTTCGAAAAGAGTCATAACAGCAGCAGGACATATTCCAGAAACAGGATGGAGAGGACAGGTCCCCTACCTGGGCACACTAAATGGCATACTGATTAATGCAGTGATTTTGAGCTACTACTCAGGAATTAGAAGGGATATATTGTACCTATTATTCTCTGAAGGAAACAAAAGTATCTACAACAGACTGCTTTTTGGCCTTATTAAGTAGCTTGAATGAAGCAGAGATGGAAGATCCAGGTTCAAGAGAGACGGGAGGGGCCGGAAAGGTGGAGTAGGTTGAGCCACTGCTTGTAGTGCTGACATCCCAAACTGGAGGGCCACTTTGAGTCTCAGCTGCTCTGCTTCTGATCCAACTTCCTGCTAGAGCACCTAGGAAGGCAGATGCTAATGGCCCAAGTACTTGGGCCCCTGCCATCCATATGGGAGACCAGGATGAAGTTCTTGGCTCCTGACTAAAGTCTGGCCCAGAACTGGATGAGGGGCCATTTGGGGAGTGAACCAGTGGATGGAAGATCCCTCTTCCTGTGTCTCTCCCTCTCTCTCAGTTGCTCTGCTTTTCAAATAAATAATAAAACAAAAAATGAGAGGATAACTGAAAAAAACAGTCAGTGTTCCCTTTGGAAAATGAGCAGCAGGGTGCAAGAGTCAAGAATGTACAGTGAGGGGGCCTGTGCTATGGTGTAGTGGGTCAAGCTGCCTGCCTGCAGTGCTGGCATCCCACATGGGCACCAGTTAGAGTCCCGGCTATTCCATTTCTGATCCAGCTCTCTGCTGTGGCCTGGGAAAGCAGTGGAGGATGGCCCAGTCCTTGGGCCCATGAGAAGACCCAGCGGAAGCTCCTGGCTCCTGGCTTCACATTGGCACAGCTCTGACTGTTGCAGCCAGTTGAGAAGTGAACCAGCAGATGGAAGACCTCTCTCTCTCTCTGCCTCTCCTTCTCTGTGTAACTCTGACTTTCAAATAAATAAATAAATCTTAAAAAAAAAAAAAAAAGGACAGTGAGATGGGTTGACACTGTGGCACAGTGGGTAAAGCCACCACCTGCAACACTTGCATCCCACATGGGTGCCTGTTGGTGTAATGGTTGTTCCACTTCTGATCCAGCTCCCTGCTAATGGCCTGGGAAAAGCAGTGTAATGTGGCCCTAGTGTTTGGGGCCCTGCCACCCATGTGGATGACCTGGATGAAGTTCCTGGCTCCTGGCTTCAGCCTGGCTCAATGCTGGCCATGGTGGCCATTTGGGGAATGAACCAGCAGATGGAAAACCTCTCTCTCTCATCCTGCCACCCCCCCATAACTGAAAGAAAGCTAAATAAATAAATCTTAAAGGAAAAAACAAACAAACAAAAAAACAAACAAGAATGTGCAGTGAGAAGGGTGGATCAAGACCGCCGCTGAGGGGCCAGTGTTGCAGTGCAGTGGGTTAAGCTACTGCCTGCAGTGTCAGAATCCCATATCAGAGCACCAGTCTGAATCTGGCTCTTTCATTTCCGATCCAGCTGCCTGCTAACACACTTGGGAAATCAGCAAATGGCTCAAATACTTGGGCCCCTGTCACCCACATGGGAGACCCAGAAGGAGTTCCTGGCTTTGGTCTAGCCCAGCCTTGGCTGTTGCAGCCATTTGGAGAGTGAACTAGCAGCTAGAAGATATTTTTCTCTCTTCCTTTCAGATAAATATTTAATTTTTTAATATGGCAGCTGAGTCAGATACACTGGACAGCACCTCCACACAGATACCAGGAGGTCAGGGAAACACCTCTTCCACCATCTCCCCAACCCCTTGGAATAGGGCAGATGAGGGAGCTTAGGACCTTGCTTTGGAGCTCAGAGGGACCCAGATCTTGGTAAAACACAGAGACCTCTACCCTATGCTGCTTCTTTTAGGAGCCTCTAGACCTGCCCCAGCAATAGGCAGAGGCCTGTGCTATAGTAGGATGGACTGGTTTTGGTGTCACTACCAGCCTCAGCAGGCCTGGCATACACCAGTGAGACCCTAGGTGGGACCAGGCCTACCGCTAGTCTGGGCAGCCTTGGGGCTGCTTTTATTACCCTCTTCAAACCTTGGCATAGCAGCAAGGCAACAGAGATCCATCCTTAGGCTAGTGTGGTGTTTCTTCATGTATGACTGCCATCTAGTGTTGAAGTTGCAGAAGTGTTCACTGGCTCACTGGAAATAGACAGATGGCCTAGGATTTCTGGAAGCACAGCCAGCCACAAATGAATCCAGGTTAGTCTAACTGATGCTTCAATGTGCCGACAATTTTGTACATCACTGAGCAAAGAACCTACAGGAAACCATCACCTCCCCTAATGAGCGAAAATAAGATGTAAAAAACCATCCATCTAGGAACTGAAAGTTTAAATGCTCGGATGAAGATTTAAACAGGCGTTTTGAGGAAACACAACAAACCTGAAGAACACAGAGAAATGATCTAATACTACTAACAGAGAGACTTGACAGGGGGAAATAAATAAAATATATCAACAGAAATCCTTCAACTGAAAACTGCACTAAGCTATATTAAAAACATGTAGAATGCATGAACAGATCAAACAGGTGAAAGAATCCGTGAGAGTGAAGACAGGATATTTGAAAATATATAGTCAGAAATAAATTAAAAAAAAGAAAATATATAAT
This sequence comes from Lepus europaeus, assembly GCF_033115175.1. NCBI lineage: Eukaryota > Metazoa > Chordata > Mammalia > Lagomorpha > Leporidae > Lepus > Lepus europaeus. The sequence goes on along the minus strand of NC_084830.1, from coordinate 72,977,873 downwards.
CAGAGGAAAAAAAAAGAAAAGAATGAAGAGAGCCTACAGGAACTTTGGAACAGCACAAATGTCTCAAGTTATTTGGGTTAAGGAGAAATCTGGGAATGCCAAAGGAGTAAAAAGCACATTCAGAGTTAACAGCAGGCAGGCCCTGTAGCACAGTGGATCAGCCACTGCTTGGGATCCCCGCATCCCACACTGGGGTGCTGGTTCAAGTCCTGGCTACTCTGCTTCTGACCTAGCTTTTTGCAAATGCATCTGGGAGGCAGCAGATGATGACCTAATTACTTGGGTTCCTGAGTTTGTGCCATCCACAAGGGAGAAATGGATGGAGTTCCTGGCTCCTGGCTTCAGCCTGGCCCATTTGGGGAGTATCTGTGGGCATTTAGGGAGTGAACCAGTAGATGGATGCTATCTCTCCAACCCTCTTCCTCCCTCCCTCCCTCTCTCTCTATCACTCTGACATTCAAATAAATAACAATTTAGGGGCCAGTGTTGTGGAATAGCAGAATAAGCCTGTAATGCCAGCATCCCATATGAGAACCAGTTTGAGCCCTGGCTGCTCCACTTCCCATCGAGCTCCCTGCTAATGCACCCAGAAAAGCAGTGGAATACTTGGGGCCCTGCCTCTCACACGGGAGACCCAGATGGAGTTCCAGGCTTCAAGCTTTGGCCTGGCCCATGGTTGTAGCCATTTGGGGAGTCAGCCAGTGGATCAAAGGTCTCTCTTGCTTCTGTAGCTCTGTCTTTCAAATAAATAAAAATAAATCTTTAAAAACAAATAAATAGGGCCAACGCAGTGGTATAGCAGGTTAGGCTGTTGTCTGCAGTGTTGCCATCCCTTATGGGTCCCAGTTCAAGTCTCAGCTGCTCTACTTCCCACCCAGCTCCCTGCTGATGAGCCTGGGAAGGCAGCAGAAGACTGCCTAAGTGCTTGGACTCCTGCACCCATGTGGGAGACCTGGAAGAAGAGCTTGGCTCCTGGCTTTGGATCAGCTCAGCTCTGGCTGTTGTGGCCATTTGGGGAATCAACCAGTAGATGAAAGATCTCTCTCCGCCCCTGCCTTTCAAATATATAAAAATAATAAATCTTTAAAAATAAATAAATAGGAGTCAGCATGGTGTAATGGGTTAAGCTGCTGCCTGCAATGCTGGCATTCCATATGGGTGTGCGTTTAAGTCCCTACTGTTCTACTTTCTTTCTTTTTTTTTAAAGATTTATTTGAAAGAGTCACAGGGAGAGGTAGAGACAGAGAAGTCTTCCATCCGCTGGTTCACTCTCCAGATGGCTGCGATGGCTAGAGCTGAGCGGATCTAAAGCCAGGAGCCAGGAGATTCCTCTGGGTTTTCCCACGCGGGTGCAGGGGTCCAAGGACTTGGGCCATCCTCCACTGCTTTCCCAGGTCATAGCAGAGAGCTAGATCGGAAGAGGAGCAGCCAGGACCAGAACCAGTGCCCAGGCCAGGATGCCAATCCGCTGCACCACAGCGCCGGCCCTTGTTCTACTTTCAATTCAGCTCCCTGCTAATGTGCTTGGGAAAGCAGAAGGTAGCCCAACTCCTTGGGCCTCTACCCACTTGGGATAACCAGATAAAGCTCCTGCTTCCTGGCTTTGGCCTGGCCCAGCCCTGGCTTTTGTAGCCATTTAGGAGAATGAACCAGAAGATGGGTGATCTCCTTTTCTCTTCTCTCCCATTCTTTATCTGTAATTCTAGCTTTCAAGTGAATAAAATAAATCTTAAAAAATTCATTATAAAAAAATTTTAAAACCACAAATGTCAAAATGACCATAATACCTATCAATAATTACCTTAAGTGTAAATGCATTAAATTCGCCATTTAAAAGACGTAGAGTGACTGAGTAGATTAAAAAAGACTCAATTATATGCTAAGTAGAAGAAACTCATGTCATTGCTAAGGACACACAAAGGCTGAAAGGGAAACAACAAAATAAGATATTCCATGCAAGTGGAACTCTAAATAAAGCAGAAGTAGCCACATTTCTGTCAGATAAAATAGATTTTTAAATAAGAAAAGAGTAAAATGAGACAAGAAAGGTCATTATAAAATGACAAAGGGTTCAGTACAACAAGAGGAAGTAACAACTGCAAATATACATACACCCAGTACTGTAGCGCCCAGATACATAAAAGAAATATTTTAGACATAAAGGAAGAGTTAGATTCCAGCACACACTACTTGCAGAAGTAGAAAGCTCATCCAGACAGAAAATCAATAAAGAAATAATTAAATTGCACCTGGATCAATCGTATCTAACAAATATCTACAGAATATTCCATCCTACACCTGGAGAATACACATTCTTCTCAACAATGCATGGAATATTCTCCAGGAAAGACCATATGGCAGGTCACAAAACAAGTGTTAATAAATTTAAAAGACTAAAAATGTTGAGCATTTTTTTCTGAGCACAATGCAACAAAACTAGAAATTGATAACAAGAAGAACTGAAAACTACATGAACACATGGATATCCAACAACTTACTCCTGAACAACCAACCAGGGGATCGAGGGAGAAATTGAGGAAATTTAAAAAATCTCCTGAAACAAATGAAAATGGAAACATAACAACCCAAAGCCTATGAGATGCAGCAAAAGCAGACTAATGGGTAAGTTTATAGTACTCAGTGCTGGCATCAAAAGAGGAAAGATCTCAAATAAACAACTTATTGATGCATCTCAAGGAACTAGAAAAAGAAGAAATCAAATCTAAAGTTAGTATAAGGAAAAAAACAATAAAATCCAGAGGATAAGTAAATGACAGACTAAACACACACACACACACAAACAATAAATCAAACTAAGAGCTGGTTTTTTTTAAATCAGAAACAATATTGACAAACTCTTAGCTAGATTAGGAAAGAAAAAAAGAGGACTCAAATACATAAAATCAAAGATGAAAAGGGAGACAATATGCTTGACAGCACAGAAATAAAAAAGACTGTTAGAGATTACTATGAGCAATTACAGGATAACAGATTTGAAAACCTGGAAGAAACGGACAAATTCCTGGACACATACACCTCAACAAGATCGAACTGTGAAGATCAAAATATTTAAACAGACCAATAACAAATAGTAAGATAGAATCAGTAATAAAAAGTCTTCCATCAAACAAAGGCCCAGGACTGGAGTTTGACTTCTAAATTTTACCAAATATTTAAATAATTAACACCAAATCCTTCATAAATTATTTAAAAAACAGAAGAGGAGGGAATTCTTCCAAAGTCAACTCTATGTGGCTCATATTACCTTGATAACAAAATCAGATGAGAACAACAAGAAGAAGCTATAAGCCAATATCCTTGATAAACATAATGCAAAAGTCCTTAAAATAATACTAGTAAATTAAATCCAACAGCACCTTAAAAAGATTATTTTTCTTTTTTTTATTTTTTATTTTTATTATTATTTTTTTTTGACAGGCAGAGTGGATAGTGATAGAGAGAGACAGAGAGAAAGGTCTTCCTTTTGCCGTTGGTTCACCCTCCAATGGCCGCCGCGGTAGGCACGCTGCGACCTGCGCATCACGCTGATCCGATGGCAGGAGCCAGGTGCTTCTCCTGGTCTCCCATGGGGTGCAGGGCCCAAGGACTTGGGCCATCCTCCACTGCACTCCCTGGCCACGCAGAGAGCTGGCCTGGAAGAGGGGCAACCGGGACAGGATCAGTGCCCCGACCGGGACTAGAACCCGGTGTGCCGGCGCCGCAAGGCGGAGGATTAGCCTAGTGAGCCGCGGCGCCGGCTTAAAAAGATTATTTTTCAAGAACAAGTGGTATTCATCCTAGGATGCAAGGTGGTTCACATATGCAAATCAATAAACAGAATACATAATAGCCACAGAAAAAAAGACAAAATCATATGATCATCTCCATGTATGCAGACAAGGTGTTTGATAAAATTCAACATCCCTTACTGATAAAAACTCTGAACAAATTAGTCACAAGGAATATATCTCAGCATAATATAGGACAAATATAACAAGCCAACAACTCATATAATACTGCACAGGGAAAACCTGAAGGCTTGCCTTCTCTCTTAAATATTTTATTTATTGGGCCAGTGCCATGGCTCACTTGGTTAATCCTCCCGCCTGTGGTGCCAGCAACCCATATGGGCGCTGGATTCTAGTCCCAGTTGCTCCTCTTCCAGTCCAGCTCTCTGCTGTGGCCCAGGAGGGCAGTGGAGGATGGTCCAAGTGCTTGGGCCCTGCACCCACATGGGAGACCAGGAAGAAGCACCTGGCTCCTGGCTTCAGATCGGCACAGCGCCGGCCATAGCGGCCATTTGGGGAGTGAACCAACAGAAGGAAGACCTTTCTCTCTGTCTCTCTCTCACTGTCTATAACTCTACCTGTCAAATAAAATAAAATAAAATAAAATAAAATAAATTTTATTTATTTATTTGAAAGGCAGAGTTACAGCAAGAGAAGAGAGAAAGAGGTTATCTTCCATCTGCCTGTTCACTCCCACAATGGCCACAGCACAGAGGCCTGGGCAGGGCTAGGCTGAAACCAGGAGCCTGGAACTATATCTGGGTCTCCCACATGGGTACAGGGGCCCAAGTACTTGGGTCATCTTCCACTACTTTCCCAGGAGAATTAGCAGGGAGCTGGATCAGAAGTGGAACAGCTGGAACTTGAACCTGTGCTCATATGGGATGCTGGTATTGCAGACAGTGGTTAATTTGCTGTGCCACAATGCTGGCCTCTGAAGGCTTTCTAAGATTTGGAACAACACAGGGATGCACATTTTCACCACTTTATTCAACATGGTACTGGAAGTCCTAGCTAGGGTAATTAGGCAAGAACAAGAAATAAAGAGCATCCAAATTGGGAAGGGGGAAGTTAAATTGCCACTGTTTGCAGATGACATGTTCATATATAAAATATATAAAACTCCAAAGACTGCATGGAAAACTATTAGAACTAATGAGAAATTTCAGCAAAGCTGCAGGATACAAAGTCAACATACAAAAATCAGTATTGGTGGTATACATCAACAGCAAATCATCTGAAAAATAAATCAAGAAAGAAATCCCATTTCAATAGTTACCCCAACCAAACAAAAAAATACTTCCAAACCAAAACAAAACCCTAAGAATAAATTTAGCCAAAGAGGGGAAAGATCTTTATAATGTAAGCTACACACCACTGATGAAGGATACTGAAGAGGACAAAGAAATAGGAAGACATTCTGTGTTCACACATTGGAATCAGTATCATTAAAATATATAAACTACCTACCCAAAGTGATAATATATTCAATTGTAATCCTTATCAAGATACTAATGATGTTTTTCACAGAACTAGAAAATACATTACTAATATTTGTATGGAACCACAGAAGACCCCAAATAGCCAAAGCAATCTTGAGTAAAATAACAAAGGGGAGGCATCACACTGCCTGACTTTAAATAAGTAGATCAAAAAGCTATGAAAAAAAAAAAAAAAAAAGCATAGTACTGATATAAAAACAGATCCATAGATACCAGAGACACCAGACGTAAACCTCCACACAATTTATGGTCAACTGACCTTTGGCAAAAGTGATAAGAACATGCATGGGAAAAAAAAAAGTTTTTTTCAATAAAAGTGCTAGGAAAATTGGTTACTCACATGCAGAAAAATGAAATTAGACTCCTATTTGTCATCATCCACAAAAACTCAACTCAAAATGGACCAAAGACCTATATGTAAGACCTGAAACTTTGAAATACAGGAAACAAAAGCAAAAATAGGCAAACGGGATTTCCTCAAATAAAAGAGCTTCTGCATAAGCAAAAGAAACCATCAACAGAGTGAAGAGACAATCAATAGAATGGGAGACAATATTTGCAAATTACATATCTGGCAAGGGATTAATAACCACAATGTTTAAGAAACTCAACCAAATCAACAGTAAAAAACAACCTCCAAATCATCCAGTTAAAGATGGGCAGTAGATCTAAATAGACTTTCTCAAAAGGAGATATATAAATCACCAACAGGTACATGAAAAGACAGTAAACATCACTAGTCATCAGGGAAATCAAAACCACAATGAGGCATTATTTCCCTGTAGTTAGATGGACAAAAAATGAGTGTTGAGGACTTGGAGAAAAGGGAACCTGTGCACTTGCACACTGTTGGTGCAAATGTAAATTAGTAGAGCCATTGTGCAAAACAGCATGCAGGTTCCCCAAAAACCTAGAACAGAACCGCTGCCTGATTCAGCAATCTGAGGACTGGATACGCCTCCAATGGAGAGGAAGTCAGTCTACATAGGAGAAAGCTGCCACTCTCGTGTTTACTGTAGCACTATTTGCAACAGCCAAGAAATGGAAACCAGCTAAGGGCCTAGTAAGCAATGAATAGATAAAGAAAATGTGGGGGCCAGCACTGTGGCGTAGTGGGTAAGGCTGCTGCCTGCAGTGCCAGCATCCCATATGGGTGCTGGTTTGAGACCCGGCTGCTTCACTTCTGATTCAGCTCTCTGTTGTGGCCTGGGAAAGGCAGTAGAGGATGGCCTGGGTCCGTTGGCCCTTGCACCTGTGTGGAAGACCCAGAAGAAGCTCCTGGCTCCGGGCTTTGGATGGGTGCAGCTCCAGTTGTTGCAGCCAGCTGGGGAGTGAACCAGCAGATGGAAGACCTCTCTCTCTCTCTCTGCCACTCCTTCTCTCTCTGTGTAACTCTTTCAAATAAATAAATAGACAAATTTTCAAAAAACAAACAAACAAAAAAGAAAATGTGGTACATATACACTGGAATACTAGTCAATTGTAAAAAATCTTGTCATTCACAATAATATGGATGAAAGTAGAGGTCATTGTGTTAAATGAAATAAGGCATGCATACAAACGCAAATACTGCATGCTTTCACTCACATGTGGAGTCTAAAAAGGCTGATGGAGGCTAAGACAGCAACATTCAGGATGCCTAGCTTCAAGTCCTGTCTCCATTCTCAATTCCAGCTTCCTGGAGGAGCACTTCCTGAGGATCAACTCAATTCCAGCACTCCAGGAGGCAGCAAGTGATGGCTCAAGTACTTGGGCCTCTACTACCCACATGGGAGACCTGGACTGACTTCCCAGCGCCTAACTCTGGCCTAGTCCACACATGACTATTGTGGGTATTTGGGGAATGAACAAATGGATAGATCTCTGTTTCTCTGCCTTTCAAACAAATGAAAAATTCAAAGGTTCTGTTTTAGAAAAGGGGTGCTGGGTGGGGTGGACATCTGGAGCGGCAGTTAAGATGCTGCTACCTGCATCCCCATCAGAGTGCCTGGGTTAGAGTTTCAGCTCTGCTTCTGATTCCAGCTTCCTGATACAAACCTGGAAGGCAACAGGCAGCAGCTCAAGTAGCTGGCTCCCCGCCACCCACGTGGGAGACCTGAATTGAGATCCCAGTTCCTGGTTTTGGGCCAGGAAATAAACACCTCAATTCATGGCACATATGGATTCCAAACACATGATTGGTCCACATGGAATATATTCTGGCCTCTGTTTGACTTACACTATCAATATGCTAAGCATCGTTTCAAACAGTTTTTGTGCATGTGTGCATCTGAACATTACACCATCTGGGAATGTACAATTACATTCCACCCACCGTCAGCATCTCTGCCATCCAAGACTGTAGTTCTTAAAAACAAGAGACCACATGGAGAAAATTAACAATATGCTACTAAAATTTCAATCAAACTTACATGACTACTTTTTAAACTTGAATGCTAATATTAACAAAATTATCCAAGAACTCCCTCCCTTCTTTTTTTTTGGTAGGAAATTCAGCATCAACTATATTTTCTCCAGTGGCAGAGAACTTTTCAAAAGCTCACAGCGTCCCCTATCACAGATCTGTGGCTAAGCACAATTTAGGTGGGCACTTAAGTACTGATTTCAAGATCTTTCTGAGCATGGCAGTATCATCACTTTTCTTAGAACAAGTGTTTAAGGTCGAGGCAAGTAAAAAACAAGATTGTAGCCTTGGGGCCGGTGTTGTGGCAGAGCAGATCAAGTTGGTGCTTGCAACAGCAGCATTCCAAAAGCTTGCTGGCTGGAGTCTAGGCTGCTCCATTTCTGATCCAGCTGCCTGCCAGTGTGCCTGGGAAAGCAGCAGAAGATGGTCCAAGTACTTGGGCCCCTGTAGCCATGTGGGAGACCTGGATGAAGCTCTTGTCTCCTGGCTGTGGCCTGGCCCAGCCTCGATCGTTGTGGCCATTTGGGGATTGAACCAGCAGACTGAAGATCTCTCTCTCTCTCTCTCTCTGTGTCTATCACATTGTTAACTCTGCCTTTCAAATAAATAAAATAAATCTTAAAAAAAAATCAGTTTGGTTTTCCAAAAAACTCTTAAATCCATGCACAAGGAATCTTCAAAAAGTTCATGGAAAATTCTTATTATGAAAAAAATCATAAATGACTTTTAAATTTTTTGCACCAAAATATTATCTTTCAATGCTATTTTCACAAATTTCTTAAAGTGCCCTAGTATAGATTACCACTTTGAAAGATCTAAATAAGAGACAGCAATTTTAAGTTCATTCTTGTCTTTCTCATTATGATTCATAAAAAGAAAAAATAAATCAAATATGTCCTAACATGAGTAATTCTTTGCTATGTTTGTGCTATTCCAGGGAAAAACTAGGGCTTCTAATTCATATGCCACCATCAGCTCAATTAAAATGAACCTAAAATTCACACAAAACATTGTACGTCAGATGAAATTAAAGGATATTTTTATCACTATCTTTAACTTGCTGGCTCACACTGTATCCGTGCCAACTGTGGTCCATAAAATATTCATGTCCGTTTTACTGTCACATTCACATTTCTCTGCTGTTTCTTACCCGTGATGCATCTCCCTCTTGCTTTATCATATCCATTCCAGGCAGCTGGTTTGGGAAAAGGTTGCCTCCCCTCAGAGCAGGATCATTGACCTGGGGGCAGCAAGACAGCTGTGGTTACAGGCAGCAGGACATCCAAAAGTGTACTGGAAACCCCTCCACCTCAACCTTCCTCCTCTTTGTTTTCTGGGGGGATAACGCTGGGGGGAGGGGGACTATAGAAAAATGGCTTTAACCATGTACCTGTCTTCCCACATACATATTTTGGGAGAAGATAGAGGGACAGGACAATACTTATCCTAGTTGCCTTACAAACTAAAAAAAAATTTTTTGACAGGCAGAGTGGACAGTGAGAGAGAGAGACAGAGAGAAAGGTCTTCATTTTTCCGTTGGTTCACCCCTCAATGGCCACACCGCACTGATCCGAAGCCAGGAGCCAGGTGCCTCTCCTGGTCTCCCATGCACGTGCAGGCCCCAAGCACTTGGGCCATCCTCCACTGCACTTCCGGGCCACAGCAGAGAGCTGGACAGGAAGAGGAGCAACCGGGACAGAATCCGGCGCCCCAACCGGGACTAGAACCATGTGCATATTATGCAAAAGTCGTATTTCATCATAGATAGTAATTTTTTTTTTTTTGACAGGCAGAGTGGACAGTGAGAGACAGACAGAGAGAAAGGTCTTCCTTTTGCCGTTGGTTCACCCTCCAATGGCCACCGCGGTAGGCGCGTTGTGGCCGGCGCACCACGCTGTTCCGATGGCAGGAGCCAGGTGCTTCTCCTGGTCTCCCATGGGGTGCAGGGCCCAAGCACTTGGGCCATCCTCCACTGTACTCCCTGGCCACAGCAGAGAGCTGGCCTGGAAGAGGGGCAACCAGGACAGGATCAGTGCCCCGACCGGGACTAGAACCCAGTGTGCCGGCGCCGCAAGGCAGAGGATTAGCCTAGTGAGCCGCGGCGCCGGCCATAGATGGTAATTTAAGAATATACTTTTATGCCATGAACTGATTGCTTTTTGGGCTGGTTCAAATCAGTAACACATTTGCAACTCTGACGTCATCTGAGAGGCTCCTGACATCTCTGTGACTTAGTTACCAATTAGCAAGAGCAGGTATGAACACCCAAAGCAGTGTTGAATTCTGTGAATTTACTGTGACCTAGCAGGTCCTTGTACACTTCTTTTACAAGTTATAAAGCAAATGCACAAATGCTAATAGAGGAATGTTTGTTTTTGTCAAAAGACATACTACAGCTATTCAAAAGGTTTTCAAATGCATACTGTGGATCTCCAAATAGTCTGGAGTATTAAAAGTGCAGCAGCCTATTTCTAGGTAGGCCCTTGCTTTTCAACTGGTTACACATTCAGAAAAAAAAAATCATTTCTTTGACTCTGTGCCCCCAATGAAACTATTTAAAAAGCGTCTTCATCACTCCAGTTTTAGACATTAAGATATTGCTAAATTCCTCAAATGAGAAAACATATATGATGAGAAAAGTTAAATATTTTAAAAGATCCCCAAGCAGTCAACAACTCTTTCACATTTATTTTGTCATTAACAAATATTTTTGTTAATCTCGCTAATAAAGGATGAAAACAAGATAAAAAAAAAAAAACACTCTTCAAAACAGAGGCAGAAATTGGGGGCAGATGTCAAGTTCATTCATGGGGACATGCAGGAGGAGACCTTGGGTGGGCTGTGTGGTTCGGCGGCTTACCTGCTCGGGACCCATGGAGGACAGCCCCGACGTAGGCACGGAGGTCACTGAGGTCATGCTGATCTGTCCTGTCATCTGGTTCATGTTGCTCATGCCGCCTGCGTTGGTCGCCATGGATACACTGATGTTCATGTTGTTATTGTAAATGCTGGTGTTTGCTTGCTGCCCAAAGTGTGGTGGGGACTGTTGTGAAAACATGCTAGAACATGGTGGGAGAGCAACGTTAGAGTCTAATGGCAAAAAAAGGGCAGGCAGGTGAGAGCACTCACTTCTCAGGCATTTATTCTATGGACAAAGAACACATCTGGGCTTCTCAGACACGGGGTGGGTTGGGGAGGCCGAAATCAGCCAGGGAAGTGTCAGGGAGGCCCCTCTCCCTTTGCCAACCTCACCGGGACAGTGGACCCTCACATCTGCATCACAGGAGCTTTTACTGATAAAGGGTGGCTCCCAGGCCATGCCGCCCACAGCAGTTCCTATCAGACATTGATGGCTCATCTTACAGATGCTCCTTTTCCTCCAAAGGAGAGAGTATCCTGATAAACTTCTGTAAATTCTGGGTGACTTCTGCCCTAGGAAACCTAAACACACTTGCTTGCCAGGTTACTTGATGCTGCTTGCTTGAGCAAAGTTAAAAACAAGCGAAGAGCAATGAGGAGTCTACAGAAGGCTCCTCTAGTGACCACTGAGAGCAGAAAGACAGGGAGCCAGCGTTACCTGTTTCCGCCCATGCTGCCCTGGGCCCATCCGTTCATGTCGGAGGGCGCCTGGTAAGCCGGGTTGGCCTGAGACTGCTGCAACATGGGGCTCTGGGTGTGCGCCATGCGGGGCGACATCAGAGGACTCTGGGGGGCTGTGGCCCCAGCAAAGCCTGGATCAGGTTGCTGACCTAGTCCTTAAAAAACACAATGGAAATCCAAAAGAGGATGTTAGTTTTTTTTTTTTTTTTTTCGACAGGCAGAGTCAGACAGTGAGAAACAGAGAGAAAGATCTTCTTTTCCGTTGGTTCACCCCCCAAATGGCTGCTATGGCTGGTGCGCTGCAGCCAGCTACGCTGATCCGAAGCCAGGAGCCAGGAGTCTCCCCCTGGTCTCCCATGCGGGTGCAGGGCCCAAGCACTTGGGCCATCCTCCACTGCCTTCCCGGGCCCCAGCAGAGAGGTGGACTGGAAGATGAGCGACCGGGATAGAATCCGGCACCCCAACCAGGACTAGAACCCGGGGTGCGGGCGCTGCAGGCGGAGGATTAGCCAAGTGAGCCGCGGCGCCGGCCGAGGATGTTAGTTTTATCACAGAAACTAGGGGAAACAAAAAGAACATTCCAAATTAAGTAGGCATGAAAAATTACTTTCAAATACAAGATCACATGCTTGTTAATAAGATACATTGAATAAGAGTCCAAGCTGAGATCAAAATGCATGAAAGGGGGCCAGTGCTGTGGTGCAGCAGATTAAAACCCCGGCCTGCAGCACTGACATCCCATACGCGTGCAGGTTCGAGTCCCGGCTGCTCCACTTCCAATCCAGCTCTCTGCTTTGGCCTGGGAAAGCAGTAGGAGATGGCCCAGGTCCTTGGGTCCCTGCACCCATGTGGGAGACCTGGAAGAAGCTCCTGGCTTCTGGCTTCGGATCAGCTCAGCTCTGACTGTTGCGGCCATTTGGGGAGTGAACCAGCAGATGGAAGACCTCTCTCTCCCTCCCTCCCTCCCTCCGTCATTCCCTCCCTCCCTCCTTCTCTCTCTCTCTCTCTGGCTCTACCTCTATCTGTAACTCTGTCTTTCAAATAAATAAAATAAATCTTTAAAAAATGCCTCTCCAAATTACATATACTTCTCTTTGACCTTGAATGGTTAAAATATTTAGCTCTATATCATTACAATCGAACTTTTTAAGTTGGATTAAAGTTTAGCAATGAGTATATATCAAAAGTCCCATATTTGAATAATTTTTCACTGAATTAAGTCATTCCATGATGAGTTGAATTTAAAAAAAAAAAAAACTCAGAAACTGTATTTACGATTCGCTTTAGTCTTTTTTTTTTTTTTTAAGATTTATTTATTTATTTGAAAGTCAGAGTTAAAGCAAGAGACAGAGAGAGAGAGAGAGAGAGAGAGATAGCTTCCATCTGCTGGTTTACTCCCCAAATGGCCACAATGACCAGGACTGGGCCAGGCTGAAGCCAGGAGCCAGGAGCATCATTTGGGTCTCCCATGTGGGTACAGGGGCCCAAGCACCTGAGTCATCCTCTGTTGCTTTCCCAGGCACATTAACAGGGAGCTGGATTAGAATTAGAGCAGCTGGGACTTGAACCAGTGCCCAGATGAGATGCCGGTGCCACAGACGGCGGTCTAACCCATTACGCCACAGGGCAGGCCCCTTGCTTATTCTTTATAAAGGCTTCTGCAGTACTTTAGAGCTAGCCAAGATTAACAAGAGTAAGAAAAACAGGAGCGGGGGGCAGCCTTGTGGCACAGCACGTTAAGCCACCACCTGTGATGCTGCCATCCCAGACTGGAGTGCTGGTTCAATCTTAGTTGATTTGCTTCTGATTCAGCTTCCTGCTGAGATGCCTGGGAGGGCAGCAAAAGATGGCCCAAGTACTTGGGTCCCTGCCACCCATGTGGGAGACCCAGATGGAGTTCCTGGCCCCAGCCTGGCTGTTTGCAGCCATTAATAGGGAGTGAAGAACAGATGAAAAAAAAAAATCTCTGTTTCTCCCTTACTCTCTATAGCTCCGCCTTTCAAATAAGCAAATAAGTGAATCTTAAAACATGCAAATAATCCAGCGGGTGCTTCTTGCTCAGCTTAAAGGCAAATGGCATATGTGGAAGCAAAGAACAAACTTTTAGCAGATTTTTCCAAGTCATCAAAAAGGAAACAGAGGAAAGGAGCTGGGAAACAGAATACAACTTCTGCAAACATCCCAGGGATGACCTTAGGTACCTGACTGCCTAGAAGACTCATAAAATGTGCATATTTAATTAATATTGAAATTAGCCACAAAAGCAAAGTTTGAGATTACACAGAGGGGCTGGCGCTGTGGCGCAGATTAACGCCCTGGCCTGAAGCACAGCATCCCATATGGGTGCCGGCTCTAGTCTCAGCTGCTCCTCTTCTGATCCAGCTCTCTGCTATGGTCCAAGTCCTTGGGCTGCTGCACCCGTGTGGGAGACCAGGAAGAAGCTCCTGACTCCTGGCTTCGGACCGGTGCAGCTCTGGCCATTGAGGCCATCTGGGGAGTGAACCATCAGATGGAGGACTTCTCTCTCTCTCTCTCTGCCTCTCCTCTCTCTGTGTAACTCTGACTTTCAAATAAATAAATAAATCTTTTTTTTTTTTAAATCTTTTTTTTTTTTTTTTTTTTGACAGGCAGAGTGGACAGTGAGAGAGAGAGACAGAGAGAAAGGTCTTCCTTTTGCCGTTGGTTCACCCTCCAATGGCCGCTGCAGCTGGCGCGCTGCGGCCGGCGCACCGCGTTGATCCGATGGCAGGAGCCAGGTGCTTCTCCTGGTCTCCCATGGGGTGCAGGGCCCAAGCACTTGGGCCATCCTCCACTGCACTCCCGGGCCACAGCAGAGAGCTGGCCTGGAAGAGGGGCAACCGGGACAGAATCCGGAGCCCCGACCGGGACTAGAACCCGGTGTGCCGGCACCGTTAGGCGGAGGATTAGCCTGTTGAGCCACGGCGACGGCCAAATCTTTTTTCTTAAAAAAAAAAAAAAAAAAAAAAGATTACACAGAAAAAAACCTGTAAATCATCTTTCTCTAAAGAAACAGGAGATGTTGGGGCCAGAGCTGTGGCATAGTGGGCTAAACCTCTGCTTATGGAATTGGCATCTCATATGGGTGCCAATTCGAGTTCCAGCTGCTCCACATCCGATCCAGCTCCCTACTGACAGCCTGGGAAAGCAGTAAGAAGATGGCCCAAGTGCTTGGGCCCCTGCACCTGCGAGGGAGACCTGGAAGAAACTCTTGGCTCCGGGCTTCTGGCTTTGGATTGGCTCAGCTCCAGCCATTGCAGCCATTTGGGGAGTGAACCAACAGATGGGGGATCTCTCTCTCTCCCGCTCTCTGTAACTATGCCTCTCAAGTAAACAAATAAATCTTAAAAAAAAAAATAGGAGATGTGAATGTAGGTTAACACAAAAACTTACTAGTTATGGATAGAAACTGGTGAAGGGTAGGAAAGTTATTTTGAATATTAGTATTAACACTAAGCACTTACTTTTATTAATAATTCAACTTCTAATTGAACATGACATGCACACAAATATTAATATTTATGACATTACCCAATTGGTATTTCAGCTCTTAAGACTGACATTAAACAACAAATCAACATGAAGAAAGCTACAAGGCTTCTTGTCGCAGCTTCTATAAAGCTTTTCCCAAGAATTATCAAGACTTGGTATCATCTTTAAAGTCTTATTTTTCAAAAGTTGTAGAGTATCTATACTGTTTAAATTATACAAGCCTTTACCATTTTGTATCTATCTATTATTTGTTTGAGTCAGCCTTGAGGCTTTCAAATATAGATTTATATTTATATGAATCTGTGTCCACAGACATTGACATACATGGATATATTCACACACCTGCACACACACAACAGAAACACGCGCTCTATACAAACACACTTAGTTTGGTCACTTTTAAAGTAAGCCCTGCACTCAGAGACAACATGGTCCCCAAGCTGAGAGCCTGCTGGGCTTGGAGACTCCTGCTGGACCCCAGCTGTCCTCCCAGGTTTCCTATCATTCCCTGGTTAGCCAGGTTCATCTGGGAGCCAGGCAAAGTGCTGTGACAGAGGAGCTGTGACCCAGGACTGGGGCACGCTGGGGAGAAAGGATTGGTGAAAAGTGGTGGGGATGTAAATCCAGTACCGTAGTTCGGAGGAAATGGAAACTGCTGAGCATTTGCCTGGGGAATCCGGGGGTTGTTCATAGTTGCTGGTAGACCACTAGGAGCCACCATGCTTGGCGTCATGTTCAGCCCTTGCCCTCTCATCATTAAAGTTCGCTGCTGAACTTGCTGCTGCTGATGCATTTGTCTCTGTCGAAGATGCTGGTTCAGGATCTCCCTCTGTCTCTGCGCCAGCATCTGTGCATTAATAGGTGCCTGAAATCAGGGGCAATACAGAGGAAAACACCGAGGGTAGACACAGATTAAAAAACAAAGCGAGTATTTTTGATAGGGTAGCGAGAGGTACTGTCCCATGTAAAATTGTTTGGAAAATAAAATCACACGTTAGGAACAACTTTAGAGTGAAACAATCGGTATTTGAAATGTGAGCTTCTAAGGATGATCATTCTGAAACCCCACTGTGATGTGGCAGGGTTAAGTTCAATGTTAATATAATTTAACTTGTTTTTGAGGACACAGCTACCTGTAGGACCTCTAACATTCTTTCCCTAAGAAAGAACATTTCAGCCTAAAGAGGAACCCGATCAGGGCCAGCTGGTGACATGGAGCACTTAGAGAAAGGCAGAACAGAGGGTAGGAAGAGCAGGGGCAGCAGGTGGAGTGGAGGCGAAGAGTGTGATGGGAACATAGAGCGAGGCCACGGTGGAGTGGAAGGGAGGGCAGGGAGGAGACAAGAGGCTCTTTAGGGGGAGGTGTCCTACAAAGACACAGCTGATCCTCATCATGCTGTGATTCTACATTTGTGAAGCTGCCTATTCACTAACAGTTCTTGTAACCTCAAAGTCAACACTTGCGGCAAAACATTTCAGGTGTCCAAAGTGTCCATTTCCAGCCGAGCCTGCAGGAGGCAATGCTGCACCTTCCTGTTTCGGCTCCCAGACTGTCAGCAGGGGCCTTTCTGTGCAGTGCCACGACTCTCCCAGCACTGAGCTTTCTGTGGGTGGCACCGTGCTGCCTGGGGTTCCAAGCACAAGAGGCTGTGATGGGCCTCAAGGAGAACATGCATGTGGTGGCACCAGCTTCCTTCAGGCATGAGCTCCAGTGCTGCAGGCTGTGAGCTCAGTGCTAGCAGGTAATGTACATACATGACTTATATATGTCATATGTAAGTAAAATAGATACAGAAGATGAGATGTCTTTAAACAGAAGCACATGTAAAGCAAGATCATGTACAGACTGCTAGATGAAACTGTGACCACAGCCTTGCAGGAACTGAGCCCTGTGTTCAGTGTGAACGAAGTCAGTGTTCCTGGCAACCTCGTGTAGCATTAACTCCCGCAAATAACAAGAAACAACTGCAGCTGGCGATGAACACGGCAGTGTGAAGAAGGCAGCTGAAAAGCGACAGACTAGACAGTGGGTGACAGTACAGACCCACTGTGTTTATGTGGATCTTTAAGGCTTACTAAGTTAGTTACCTGACCCAGGTTATGAAGGAAGAAGAAACGACAACACAAACTAATGTAGATACATTGAAAGCCACTGGCTGGTCTGCTCCCTTACCTGTGTTGGGACTCCAGGCCTCAGAGTCAAGTTTACATTTGAGACGTTGCTGATTTGATTCATAAGTGGCTGGCGATTCTAAATACATACACATAGGAATCAACACATTTTTGAAACTGAATGTATTTTACTTCAATTCCCCTCTCCCAAGTAACTGTCCTCCCCCGTGGGGTGTCTGCATGCTGTTGGATTGCAGTGTTGTCTCACATGCACCCTTCCTGTGTGCTCCCACCCGACTTTCCACAGCTCATGGAGAAACACACCTGCTGTGCTTGGAGGCGATGCTGCAGCTGAAGTCTCAGTTGGTTCGGCTGGTTCTGCACCAGGCCCGTGGGCCTGAGGCCTGGCCGGGGCTGCATGCGGAGGGTGGCGTAACTAGGCCGCTGTCCCATGGTGTGGAAGTTTGGATCTTGCATGGGAGTGTAGCTACCCTGTGCCATTTGTGCCTGAGATGCATACTGCTGTGGGAACACGGGGGCCTTCTGCTCCAGCATCATGTTGGAGTCCTGACTGGGGAACTGTTCTGGATCCACTGCTTGGCTCTGAAGAGAAAGTTGCACATAACAAATGAAGAAATTAGACTGCGGAACCAGCACAGAAAACGGAAGGCTGTTTTCTTTCACTCGATATTTCACTTAGTATTTTCACACTCTACTTACTATATAAAGGCACCATTAGCTTGAGCCACTTTTGTTTCTAGAAAATGCATTTGGCCAACAGATCCAGTTACATGCAGGTGGAAGCAAATAATCATGGGATCATCTCCCACTCACTCCACCAGACAAGGACCAACTGGACTCTACAACGCAAATACCCTATAAAGGTGCCAGGTGTCTTGACTGATTATGTATGCCTGTGCAAATCCTCTTAGTTAGATACTGGCCTGAACTCGCATCAACAGCACTGGGGTATCAACCACACTATCCCCAGATAACAAAAGTGAGACTTGGAGATATGAAGTGAAGTGTACGAAGCCTATTCAGCTAGTCTGCAGTGGGTTCCAATCGAGTTTGTGATTCGGGACCTGAGCTCCTCACTGGTGTGACATACTTGCAGTGCCTGTTGGTTATTTACTGCTTTCTATGGCTGCCAGCATTTCCCAGAGGTCCTACCTCTGGCCATCCAGGAATTACCAATTAGACACATTCATCTGTTACTTCCTGACTTTCTCTCTCTGTCCAGGTCAGAGTAGGGCAGGTATGGAAAACCTAGAACCTCCCCTTGGGTGCACATCCCAGACCCAGGAGGCCCTGAATACCTATGTGAAGAGGAGAGAGGTATCCCTGGCCAATTCTCTTCCTCCTCCTACATCTGGAAGTAACTGCTACAAACCGGATGGTATACAGGAGGGAAAGACTCCAGAGCAGTAAAATCTCTCAAGTTTTCTTTGCCTAGCACTTTCCTCCAGTCTACCAGGTAGCCCTGGAACCCCCCGAGGCCTTGGCTCACGCCGAACAGCCCTAAGGTAGACCTAATGGCCCAGTGCCTCTTCATGACAGTTGAGAACATGTGGATCAAGCCTCAGGACAGGAAACCAGTCACTGCTGAACTATTGTAGAACTTTAAATATTTGTCCATTTTTAACAGAAAATCTAACCAAGTAATTTCCATTTTAATGAAAATGCACAATTCTGATGAGTATAAAGAACACTGTACTCAACATTTGCTTGACTGTATCTAACAATATTTCTAGAATTCAGCTTAATGTGACCATTATATTTAATGTGACCATTACATGGATGATGGACATGATGAGACAAAGTAGAAACAATACAAATAAAATTTTAAAAAGACTAAAATATTAAATGATGACATGACACCAATTTTCATAAAATGTTGTTGTTCCAAGTGTTCAGCAATGGCCAGGATCATATTTATTTTTAAATGTCACTTAGAGAAACCTGAAGCTCACAATCACAAAGGCTAAATTCTAACTATCACCAAAGGCAAGGTAAACCAGCCACACAGGAAATACATAAACTCCAAGTTTCTTTCTTGCTTTATTTCAGGTTATATCATGTAACCTCAAGTCATTTCTTTCCATTCTGCTGTTCTCAATATGAATTGACAAGCCTTACCTCCCACTTATGTCTGCTAACCTGTGGGAATTATGACCAGACTATTTTTAATGCTTCGGAGAAGTCTCCAATAACTGCATCACCTTTTTTATAGACCCGGTGACACGTCATATGTCCAAGAAGTGGACTGGGCACTGGAAGGTACTTCTTGGCAATGAGAAATAAAGATGATTCATGCTGAGTAAAGAAGAATACAGTACCAAGTGTGACGGCTTTTTCTAGGTTATTCTTAAGACAGTAAAGCGGCACACTGCTCCCTACAAACTCAGTGTGTGGCCAGATTCAGATGGTCCTATGTAATGCATGAGATGATGTTAGGTTGTTGATTATATCATTACTATCAAGTGTTCTCAAGGCAGAGTATTTCTCTTTATTTATTTGAGGGGGACAAAGAGAGACATAGAAATGGAGAGAGAATGCCCATTCACTGGCTCATTCCCCAGATGCCAGCAGTGGCCTTGGATCTGGGAGCCAGAACTCAATCCAGGTCTCCCACGGTCTGCATTAGGGTCAGGAGTGGGGCCAGATCTGAGTATCAAACCCAGATACTCAGATGTGGCATGTGGGTGTCTTAAGTGCTAGGCCAAATGCTTGTTCTAAGAATTACTTTTTTAAAGTAACCAACTAATCACCAGGAGGAAGAAAGCTAAATAAGATCACCGAGACTGGTTAACTTTCATTCCCATGTATGCTTACATATCCTAAATTTATCATGGGCTAAACCCACATAAAGATCAGTATGATAATGAGTTCCCTCTAAATGTGACTTCTGGTAACTTCTGTGCACAGCACAACAGCGTCTAACAACCTGTCTACAGGTGTGACCGTGAGAGAGTTCACTGTGACAGATGCTCTCCCAGCCCCAGGTCACTGGGGCAGCAACACTCCTAGTGGTTTCTCCATCTCTGCTCCTGGCATGTCCCTCCCTCCTGGCAAGAGCAGATACTGAGTGAGCTGGCTTGAGTTTCTGACTCTTGGGCAAAAGTCTAAGTGAGAGTAGCGAGCAGATGGGAGGGAGTGGAAAAAAACCCAGGCCAGCTGTTAGGAGGTAAAAGAATATTTTAAAGAGCAGACGGCAGATTACCTGCCTGCCCAGGATAGTGATTGGCCCCACCAGCTGCCCTTCTGTGCATACCTGGCTGACCAGCTCGGGTATTCCCAGAGCTCTGTCAATCTCCTCCAGGCCATCGAAATTCCGCAGTGCCAGGTAGAGCTGGTCCAGGAGAGCTCCCTCATCACTTGGAGACTCGGCTGCGGGATGCGGGCACAGCAAGTCATCGGGAGAGCTGCCAAAAGGCTGCCTGTAAGGAAACAAATTTCACCCTGAACCCGTGGAAAAGCTAGCCAGGTGCAGAACGCTGTTTTCCCTTAAAGGCAAAAGTTGACTTCTGCAGTCGTTGGCATGCACTAGGGCAATACAGAGCAAAACGATTTAAACAACAGATGCCACTTCTTCAGGCCTTGCGTCATCAGCTCTGTTTCTATTGCCCACTGCTTCACAGCTGGCAAAGCATCTGTTGGAGATCACAATGGCACACACCGCAGAGCCGGGATTCTAACCTGGGTGTGGGTGGGGCCAGGGCCCGTTAGCCCATCCTATTCTGCACAAAACACAGACTCCTCAGGCAAGTATTTATGAACTTTGCACCAATGGAATGAAAGGGCCTTTCTGAACTCAAGTAGGAAACACTAAGTCCATTGGCTCTACAAGGTAACGAGTGACAAAATCCCAACACTAAACATTGAACTCTATGATGTATTTAAAAAAACTCTCGTAATTTAAACTGACAAATGAAAGGAGCTTTTTAATAAGAGTTTCTGAGTTACTTTAATACCAAAGGGAGAAATGACACTTGTATTTTGCCAAAAGCCTATTTGGTAATCTTGAACTTGCTATGTGATATTTGAGAGATGATCGAAGTTTACAGATAAGTAAGCTCATCCTTAAGTAGCAATGAACTTATTAATGGATGCAGCTGTCTAACCCCGTTCAATGCCCCCACGTTTTTGTAGACAGTCTTAATCTGCAACTTTGACTTAAAACCCTGAGTTACTGAAGTGCTGAGTATTGAAGCCAACAATTATTAATTGTTAACGACTATTAATTTCAAATAACCGTAACCGAGTGCATTAACAGTCAACGCTTGCATTTATACCTGGTTACTTTACAGGAAAATTGCCTAGCTGAGCATCTCCTTGATGTCAGTCCTCATCTCCCATCTCCTGGCGCCAAGTCCGAGGTCCCTCTGCTCTGAGGCATTGTAACCTGGCTGGGCAGCCACAACCCCAAGCTGAGCTTTGCCATGCACTCGGTTCCATTCAAGGGTGCCAACTGTCTCTACAGGCACCCTTCAAACCCCCAGGGCTGTGGCCCAACCCCACTCTCCAGAATCGACTTTTTTAACTCAAACTTGATCAGATTACTCCACTATTGCTCTGCTCGGGGAGTGGGAAGAGGCAGTGGACAGAAAAGTGGCAACGAGGAAGAAAACCACAGGGCTGCCTGTCCTGGAAGCCCAGACAGGAGGAACTTCCCCAATGAGGAGTGATCAACATTTGGACGAGGCAGCATCTCCTGAAACAAACTCCCTGACTTGAAAGTCAAGAGCAGATGTCAGTCCAAAGGGTCTTAGACACGTCTGCCTTCCCCGCTGCTGGCTGAGTGAGGCAGTGCAGCACTCTCGGTCCACCTGTGTTTTACAGTTCCCGAGTTCTGTGTCTTCAGCAGCTGCGCTCGCCTGTAACCCACCCACCCAAGCTGTCCCAGTGACGGCAAGCTAACGTGAAGCCCAGCCCACGTAAGGGTGCATGGCCTCCACATGAGCAGAAGCAAGGACAGGCTCTCTCTTGTGCCTTCTCCACCTTGAGACCTTCCACGAAAGGCAGCCACTGTATTTTAAGAGAAAATTCCTTTAATAAACCCAACAGAAATCTTTAAAAAGTTATATTTTAAACACCTCTTTTACATACCAGATGAAAGAAAGAAAAAAAACACAATGAAAGTAAAAAAGGAGAAAATTTAGCTAGAAATGAGTACATGAATATGTTACAGATTTACAGGTTCGTATACTATCTTTTTGAAACATAAATATAAACTAATGCTGGAATCACAACACATTTAAAAACCTGGTTTTAAATCTTCCTTTTTTGGGGCCGGTGCTGTGGCGCAGTGGGTTAATCTTTTGCCTGCGGTGTTCGCAACCCATATGGGCACTGGTTCTAGTCTCGGCTGCTCCTCTTCCCATCCAGGTCTTTGCTGTGGCCTGGGAAAGCTGTAGAAGATGGCCCAAGAAGTCCATGTGGGAGACCCAGAAGAAGCTCCTGGCTCCTGGCTTTGGATCAGCGCAGCGCCGGCCATTGTGGCCATTTGGGGAGTGAACCAGCAGACAGAAGACCTTTCTCTCTGTCTCTCCCTCTCACTGTCTCTAACTCTACCTCTCAAATAAATAAATAAATCTTTAAAAAAATCTTCTTTTTAACGAATAAAGATTTATTTATTCATTTGAAAAGCAGAGTGACACAGACAAGGGGTCTTCCATCTGCTGCTTCACTCCCCAAATAGTTACAACAGGTGGGCCTGGGCCAGGCTGAAGCCAGGAGCAGGAATTCCATCTAGGTCTCCCATGCGGGTGGCAGGCGCTCAGTTACTTGGGCCATCTTCAGCTGTTTTCCCAGGAGCATTAGCAGGACGATATATTGGAAGCAGAACAGCTGGGACTTAAACTGGCACTTGGATATATGGGATACTGGTGTCACAAGTAGTGGTATGTTCCACTGCACCACTACACCACAACACTGGTCACTGTTCTTCTTCTTCTTCCTTTTTTTTTTTTTTTAAGATTTTATTTATTTATTTAAAAGGCAGAGATACAGAGAGAGGGAAAGACAGAGAGAAAGGTCTTCCATTCGCTGGTTCACTCCCCAAATGGCTGCAAAAGCTGGAGCTGAGCTGATCCTAAGCCAGGAGCCAGGAGCTTCTTCCAGGTCTCCCATGTGGGTACAGCAGGCCAAGCCCTTGGTCCATCTTCCAGTGGTTTTCTCAGGCCAAAGCAGAGAGCTGGATTGGAAGAGGAGCAGCTGGGACACGAACCAGTGCCTGTATGGGGTGCTGCTGCTGCTGCAGGTGGACACTGAGCCTACCACACCACAGAATCAGTCCCATGGTCCCAGTTCTTTTTTCTTTTTTTATTTGACAGGTAGAGTTATAGACAGTGAGAGAGAGAGAGACAGAGAGAAAGGTCTTCTTTCTGCTGGTTCACTCCCCAAATGGCCGCCATGGCCGGCGCTGCGCCGATCCGAAGCCAGGAGCTTCTTCCTGGTCTCCTATGCGGGTGTAGGCGCCCAAGCACTTGGGCCATCCTCCACTACACTCCCAGGCCACAGCTGGAAGAGGAGCAACCAGGACTAGAACCTGGCGCCCATATGGGATGCCAGCACTGCAGCTGGAGGATTAACCAAGTGAGCCATGGTGCTGGCCCTGGTCCCAGTTCTTAAATCTTAACCATGGCTGGCGCCGCAGCTCACTAGGCTAATCCTCCACCTAGGGCGCCGGTACCCTGGATTCTAGTCCTGGTTGGGGCACCGGTTCTGTCCTGGTTGCTCCTCTTCCAGTCCAGCTCTCTGCTGTGGCCCAGGAAGGCAGTGGAGGATGGCCCAAGTCCTTGGGCTCTGCAACCGCATGGGAAACCAGGAGAAGCACCTGGCTCCTGGCTTCGGATTGGCACAGTGCGCTGGCCGTGGTGGCCATTTAGGGGGTGAACCAACGGAAGGAAGGCCTTTCTCTCTGTCTCTCTCTCTCTCTAACTCTGCCTGTCAAAAAAAAAAAAAAAAAAAAATCTTAACCGTGATACTTTGTAAAAAGTACTCCATATATTTTATTTCAAGAGAAGTCTGGTTCAGCCTTTATTATCTATCCCTTCTAAATTTTTATGACAATAAGATTACCATAAGTATATATTTGAAAAATATGGTAGATTAGTCCATAATCTATAACACACTTAAATAGTCATTTTTTTTTTTTCTTTTTGACAGGCAGAGTGGATAGTGAGAGAGAGACAGAGAGAAAGGTCTTCCTTTTTGCCGTTGGTTCACCCTCCAATGGCCGCTGCGGCCGGCGCATCTCGCTGATCTGAAGCCAGGAGCCAGGTGCTTCTCCTGGTCTCCCATGCGGGTGCAGGGCCCAAGCACTTGGGCCATCCTCCACTGCCTTCCCGAGCCATAGCAGAGAGTTGGCCTGGAAGAAGGGCAACCGGGATAGAATCCGGCGCCCCAACCGGGACTAGAACCCTGTGTGCCTGCGCCGCAAGGCGGAGGATTAGCCTGTTAAGCCACGGCACCAGCCATCAAATAGTCATTTATTTATAGCTATATTTTCACTTTATTTGGTTCTACTATGTTTTCCAGTCATTCAAATTGGTCATAGATTTCTTCCAAAGTGAACGATTTAAAATAAAAAAGTGAGGTGGGCATGTGGCTTAGTGGTTGATTTAGCAGCGGGGATGCCAGCATCCCATACTGATGGGCCTGTGTTACAGCCCTCGCTCTGCTCCTGATTCCAGCTTCCTGCTAATGTGCACCCTGGGAGGCAGCAGGTGAGGGCTCAAGTAGTTAGCTTTCCTGGATTGAGTCCTGGGCTCCTGCCTTTGGTCAGGTTCACTCCTAGCTGTTGTGGGCATTAGGAGAATGAACCAGAAGGTAGGAGCTTTCTCTGTCTCTGAAAACATAAACAAAATAAAGTAAAAACAAAACTGGACTGTTTAAAAGAAAAGAAGTAGGGTGAGTGTTTGGCTTAGCAGTCACGCTGTTGGCTGGGACACTTGAATCCAGTGTCAGAGTGCCTTAGCTTGAGTCTCAGCTCCCACTCCAGACTCCAGCTTCCTGCTAATGGGGACTCTGGGAGGCAACAGTGATGGCTCAAGTAGCTAGGGCCCCTGCCATTCATGCAGAGACCTGGGCTGAGTTCCTGGCTACTGGCTTTGGCCCCTGGCTGTTGTGTGCATTTGAGGTGTGGATGAGAATTTTTTTTTTTTCCTCTCTCTTTTTCTCTCTGCCCTCAAATAAACTTGAAAAAAAATAAATTGTTTTTAAATAAGAGAAATGAGATAAATGATTAGAAAAACCGAAATAACTGTAAAAGTAATGAAAATGTTTTGTGTGTTCACAGTTCTTTTTTGCATACTAATTTACATTTATATATTACGTTAATTATAGAAGATAAAAAAGTTTAGGTTTACAGATATTATCACACTTGCATATAATTGTCACTTTGAGTTTCAATAATTATAGAAAATAACCACTTGTTTAAAAAAATTAAAGGCCAAAGTGAGGTGTTTTAAAATTTAATAGGCATAGTTTCTGTCACACAGTTCTTACATGGTCACAGAAGCAGTACCAGAATAGGATGGCACCAATCCAGATACTGCACTGCACACTGAGCAGGTTCATTCTGTTAAATGGACCACCTTTACTTTGGGAACTGTGTCCATCTTTGCTTTAACAGAACTCTCATCTGTTGGGTGATGGTAAAAATCTTAATTTTTGGCATAGTTTTCTCTAGAAACTAATCTTTGACATTTTGAAATATCCAAAACAACTATGAAGTGCCAGATTTAATCTTACATTTTAATTAGCTACATGCTTCTGTGGAAATGGAAGTATTGGGTATGCAGGGAATAACTCTCCAAGAGGCAAACACAAAATCAAAGCAAACTGCTTGGGAGCGAAAACTTGAGCATCTTTAAGATGCTGAAGAAATCTGGGGTTACTGGGCCTCAGAAAGTACAAGGCTAACCTGAGACTGAAGGCACCTGGAAGAGACCCAAGTGAGTAGTTACCCCCTGGCCCCTGCAGAGACCAAAGCAACTCTTCTCCTGAGCGCCTCCTCAGTTCAGACCCCAAGTTTTCACTGACCAAGATCAGCTATGAACTCCCAGTGCAGGAGTATCAACATATTCAGGAAAACAGGCCACCCTGAGGGAGAGTCACAGCCAAACTTAGGAATCCCTCCCCAACAAAGTCCAGATATTACTGGATCAACGTCACTATGAATACAATGTCTAAAGACATAAGGACAGAATCATAGAAATAAGCAAACAATAGGAAACTATGAGAAACAACCAGACCAACAGACAACTGGATGAAATACAGCTCAAGAGTGAACTAGGTTATGGCTATGAATAAACTATCCTGAAAAATACACAAATTAAGAAGTATGGAAGGTAGAAGTTAAAAAAAAAAAAACATAGAAAAAGAAAGTTAACATAGGTCTTATTGGAATCCCAAAAAGAAAGAATAGAGAAAATAAAAGCAGGGCAGAATATAAAGAGAAAATACCTAAAAATGCTTAATAATTGATGAAAAACATTAATCCACAAGTAAACAAAATACAATATCCACCAAATACCAAGCAGGATAAAGAAATCCATCTACACTGTAGCAAAGACACAGATTACATCAGAAATGAGAAAGAAAACATTTTCCACACAGAATCAGAATATTCTTCCAGGGGCCAGCGCCGTGGCTCACTTGGTTAATCCTCTGCCTGTGGCGCTGGCATCCCATATGGGCACCGGGTTCTAGCCCTGGTTGCTCCTCTTCCAGTCCAGCTCTCTGCTGTGGCCCGGGAGGGCAGTGGAGGATGGCCCAAGTGCTTGGGTGCCTGCACCTGCGTGGGAGACCAGGAAGAAGCACCTGGCTCCTGGCTTCAGATCAGCACAGCGCTGGCAGTGGCAGCCATTTGGGGAGTGAACCAATGGAAGGAAGACCTTTCTCTGTTTCTCCCTCTCACTGTCTTATCTCTATGTCAAATAAATTAAAAAAAAAAAAAAAAAAAGAATATTCTTCCAGCCACACCTTCTGACGCTGCCTTCTGCTTGCTTGTGGTAAAATGGACATAAAATGAAATGAGCCGATTTCCTGTTATCCTGAACATAGTGTGTAGCTCCTAGGGCTTCTGAGAGGCTGTTTTTGCCAGCTGCATTGGCCTGTTACCTCTGCCTCCTCACATTGCGTCTTTGTTGTCAGGACCCTGAAGGCCTCCCCAGTCACCTCACGCAGACAACCTCTTGAGAAATCGTTTATTTCTCTTATAGGATTTATAGATAGCTACAATGGCCAGCAAGGGGCCAAGCCAAAGTCAAGAGTCAGGAGCTTCCTCCGGGTCTCCCAAGTGGATGGCAGGGGACCAAACACTGGGGCCATCTTACACTGTTTTTCCCAGGCCATTAGTAGGGAACTGGATCAGAAGTGGAGCAGCTTGGACTTGAACTGGTGCCCATGTGGGATGCAGGCGTTGCAAGCCATGACTTTACCCGATACACACCACAACACCAGCCTCCACTGCAACTTCGTTAATCTCGGCCTGTCCTGGGTCTTGCTGTTGGATTTCCCCTCCCCCTATTTGATCTGAATACCCAGTCAGGCACCAACTGTCAAAAGGGAGGGACTGCCTCCTGGCGCAGGTTCAAGAAGCTTTGGGCACACAGAACCACTGCCCTCTTCTGTGCCCTGGGTGCTCAGAACTCACCTGTTTTGGTTGGCAAAGGACGCCTGGTCGATAGGCAGGATGCTTTCGGGCCATGGGGCAGTCTGGTTTGGAGGCGCTTGTTGTTGGCTATACTGAGGTCCCCCCATGTTCATCTCTAGTTCAGAGGGCCCTAGAAAGGAGGGATAAAGACCAAAACATTTCAGGTTGCCAACAAGGAAGTATTAGCTACTGCCATGTAATATCAAGTGAAACATCGGGTTTATGGCAAATGCATAGGACAGAAACAGTAATATTATCTAGATGAAAATAAGGTAAAATTCTAGCTTTGAAATAAAGTAGAGACAATGCTGAGGCTGATAAAGGACATACCCAGACCAGCAGTCATAAAGTTAGCATTTAGGACCTTCTATTATCCTAAAAAATGCTTTTATTCAGGTGTATTGTCACTGGTATTTACTGTATTAGAATCAAATGGGGATATAAGAAAAAGTACTAATTTACTTAAAAAAAAATTAAAACTAAAAAAAATCCCAACAGCTTTTTAGTAGCGAGGTTTTACAGTATTGCAAATCACTTGAATATCTGGAGTAGTGGAAGAGAGTGGTGTCCCTGTGCTTCACACTGTATCCACTGGCTGACACACAGCCCCTAACTTCCAGAAACCTCAACTGTGTTCTTGTGAAAGGGTCAGAGCAAAGAAGGGAGAGGGTCTTCCTACTACGAAGAACACAGTGCTGGTCTTGCGGAGGCCCTGAAGGGGCGCTCGGGTGCCGGCCCACACATCCAAGGAAGTGCGGGTCTAGATCACTGGCTCCGGAACTTTGGCCAACTGCCCTTCAGCCAGCTCTTCCAGGCAGGGGAAAAACAGCAGAAGCAAGGCCCAGGCAACAAGGACACACTCTTTCAGGAAGTCTTTTAGAGACTTTAAAGCTAATGGATGATATGGGCTTTTTAATTGTATTATCATCATTATCTGTAGACCTGCCTTCCATTACAATAGACAGTTTTCTGTCAAGTGCACTAAAAATCAGAGAAATTCAGCTACATAATCAAGCTTAGGCAGCCATATTTCAAGCTCAAAGCCAGATGCCTTCCAGTGAAGGCTGTGAATAAATTAAATTTCTTGGTATAAGGGATTTGTTAGTATGAAGTTAACATGAATTAACAATTATTTAAATCTTTCCATTTAATTTTATACAGAAATTTGGCTATTTTTAGAATTTTTATGCAACTCCCAAATTGTATAAATTTATGTCTGGGAATCACTCATTCCTTTGAGTACATTCAATATAGAAAGGCAAGACAAATGTCATCTCTCAGAAACAATAAGCCAGGATGTGCTGAACAATGAAATAACTAGGTAAGAAAACTGATGGCAGAGTTAGGATGAGAATTTTGCATTATCTTGTCAAAACAATCCTGGTATCTTTCCATGAATGATTTATCTCTTACTTATTGTGTAATATAGGGAAAGACATAAACACTGACTTATCTGAATTATGCTAATGTACAAGATAAGAGGAAGGTTAATGTCAATGACTAAGAAAACAATTTCAAGTATGAGTTGCACAGACCATTAATTTTAAAAAATATTACAGCTTTATGGAGATAATTCACATACCATACAAATCACCTATTTAAAGTCTATCATTTGATGGCTTTTGGTGTATTCAGAGTTGTACAACCATCACCACAATCACTCTGGGAACATTTTCATTCCCCTCAAAAGACACTCCCTCTTCCTGAAAACCCTCCACCCTAGGCCACTACCACAGTGATTTCTGTCTCTACAGGTTTGCCTGTTCTGGACATTTCATCTGTATTAATTTTAATAACATATGACTGTCTCCAAATAGAGAGATTTTTCACATTCTGTGAGATGTTCTTTAGGCACCTGCACAAGAGTGTGGACCTGGGATAGCTTTACATGGTGGACCAGAAATCTGCATTTTAAGCTCATGGCAGGATTCTAATGACCATGCAGAATTAGAAGGTACAACTGCATTTTTCTGAACTATTTCTGTGTTTTTACAATACTATTTATATAAAACACTAATAGTTTTGACATTCTAATCCACCTTTCCCAAAGGCTCAAATTCAGTAATTTACTAAAAAAGTAACATTTCACAAAGACAGTTGACCCTCTTCTGTAACCGGAAAGCCTCTGAGATTTTATTATTGTAAACCGAGTTCCAGCAGCATCCCACTGAAGACAGCTTCACAGGAGGGGATTAGCAGCATGTTTTGAAAGAATGCGTGGACTCGCCCTAAAGGGAGCATTAAAGCGAAAAGTAGAGAGCATGGGGTCGACCTTACCTATATTCATGACCTGAGACTGCAGCATCTGTCTCTGGCCAGGCTGACTGCTGGGCCTCATGGGGATGCTGGCTGTTGGGTTCCGAATCAATCCTCCTTGGCTGGGCCGGTTCATGGCACTGGTGGTGGCGGCACAGGTGACTCTCACAGCTGCACTCTGCGGTGCCCATTCCCCAGATGGCATGGTGGGCCGGGAAGCATTGCTACCAATCATTCCTGCACACAAGCCAAAGGCAACTGAGAGGTGCAGTGACCGAAGCCATACTTAGCATGTGCAAGTGCCAGATGAGCTTACTCCTTACAAGACAATCGTTCTGCAATCCAGAGTTAGTCCAAGAGCTGACAGCCTCACCGGGGTAGACGGGGGCCCTTGGCCAAGAAGTAAGACTTGGCAATTACTACAAAGTTTTCATAACACGGACTTGCCAGTCTTTACAGTTCGGAAAAGCTGTTACAATTGTTCCCATATGTACTTAGAAACAGGTGCTGTGGCAAGTGGATAACCCCAACTTCCTTCCTCAGGAAGTGAATCACATTAGCTGAGACACACGTCAATGCTTTACTTTCCAAAAGGGAGGTGAGGCTCAGAGGAGCAAGGTAAAAATTGATCATCATAATTACACAGGATCTTTCTGGTATTGGCCAGAGTCCTTCATAGCGCAGGCAAGGGAACCCCTACTAATCCAGGGTGCCTGGGCCACCACATTCCTGATAACACAGATCTAGAATGGCTTAGGAGAGATGTGTACAATTTCTTTCATGCTTGAGATTTTAACAGTTATCTCACTACACATAACAAAAAGAGCAGCACACCACCTAGCAGGATCAAGAGTTTGTGCCCTCCGGGCCTGTCCCCAGCATGCTGGCCATGGCTAAACACTGGCTAAGACTTGACATTGTGAAGGGGAAAAACCCCACATGAGGTTCCTTCATTTTCAAGTGTTTGGTGATGGTGTACAAAGGTTTTGCTTTCAAATACAATGGCTTACTTTCATTTGCTTTGTGAAAAACAATCAAGAAAAAGGGGGTTGTTTAACAAGCAGAGAGAACAAGCATTGTGGGTGTTTCTTTATCTGTGAAATGATCACGTACTATGAGCATAATGAAAGGTAATTAGTTAGATTTTAAAAGTTAGGACAATTTTATATTAAGTATTTTAAAAAATATTTTAAGATTAGATTTGAACCATACAAAGATAATACAGAAATAGGCATTTTATTTTTCCAAAAGTATGTAATCTAAGGAACAAGATTCTGGAAAGTCTAAAAGTAGAGGGGAACAGCATCCATTATTCAACAATATTAATGCAACAGAAACTGAGGCCCTTGCTCTCAGCCTGAGTTTCTAGAGCAAAGCAGGGGACCTTTATACCAGTGGCCTGCTGGCTGTCCAGGTCTTAATAGAGGCATACTCCCAAGTCCCTACATAAGATTCCAAACAAGAACCCAGCTCTCGTTCTGCTCACAGGTAGCCACCCTGATATCACTGGTTAACTTTCCTTTTACAGAATTTTACATGTTTTCAAATAACATAAAATGAATATGGCACTGTTTCTGTGTACAAATTCATGAAACAGTAACCACTGTATGGTACATCGGGTAGGCTCTCAATATTTGCTGAATGAACAAAGCAGTTACTACAGTACAGTTCACGCTTTGCATGAATTCCTTACCAATAACAGAAAGCAAAAAATCCACCTTTCCCCCTTAAATTGGACACTTACATTCAGTTAACTAAAATAAATGGCAATGTGTAGGGATTACAGACTATGCTAAAAATAAAATACCAAGAATTAGAATACCCACAACTGTATAAGTTTTTAAAGTATCTATTTCTTTCCACGCCTCTGTCTCTTACACCTCATTGAGACAAAGGAAGAAGGTTATGAATGGTGAGCAGCTCTTCATCAGAAAAGTCAGCTCCCTGCTACATCCGTGGTAAACAGATATTAGGTGCAGGGGGTGGTGGCAATCGCTATCAATGCTGCCACAATGGTTCTGGCCCTGAACGGCATAGCGGTTTGGGAATACGCTAGCTGCTGTGACTGTGACTGTTACTCAGGAAATCTGCCTGGGCAACTTGGCTGATGCCTGAATTAGAGCAGGTCAAGGTCCAAATCAGATCCTAGGCAGCTTCTTCCAACAGAGTCCTAGACCAGACCTGAAAATTGCTATTACGCTAGGCATACAACTGCTTTAGTTTTTTGAATGATTCTCCAGATATAAATCATCAATAAATAAGCTGTTTTTGGGGAGCAGGTGTTGTGGCACAGTAGGTTAAGCTACTGCTTGCGACGCTGGCATCCCATAGTAGAGTGCCATTTGGAGTCTTGGCTGCCCTGCTTCTGATCCAGGTTCCTGCTAATGTGCCTTGGAAGGCAGCACAAGATGAACAAGTGCTTGGGCCCTGCCACCCCTGTGGGAGATCAGGATGGAGTTCCTGGCTCCAGGCTTTAGCTTGGCCCAGATCTGGCTGTTACAGACATTTAGGGAGTGAAATAGCATATGTTAGGACCTTGCTGTCTCCTCCCCTCTCTCTATCACTCTGCCTTTCAAACGAATAAGGAAATAAATACATTTTTTTAAAAAGAAAATTTTGGACAATCAGATTATCCATGGAAGGTAGCCATCACCAATGTATTTTATATGTACCCTACAATACCCAGAACTGAGACAGAAATAAAATAATCATAGGCCATAGGATTAATCATGAGAAACCAGCGCAAAGAAAGGTCACAGAATAAAATATTAGGCTTAATGGAATGCTTTCCAATATGACACTCTCACAGGGAAAATTTAGAATTTTCTTAACTTCAAATGATAGTTTCTAATGTGAGAGTTTCACTTGAGAAATTCTACTAGGTTTGATGTGGATGAAAACATGAATAAGTTAAATGACCCACCAATAAAGTAACAGCACATTTGAGCCCTTACCTGTGCTACTGCTCCCTAAATTTCCTTGGTTTCCTATCATCCCTTGGTTACCCATCATTCCTGGCTGAGGGATCACTGAGTAGGGACTACTGTTTCTGATTGGTGGGAAAGGTCCAGCACCAGTTGGGCTTTGCAATGTGATGTCAAGTGGTACATTCTGGTTAGGCAATAACCTGCCCAGCTGCCCTGGTCGTGGGTTATTAAAAGCTAAGGAGAAAACAAATAAAAATCGAAGGTTAATATAGGATAATGGAAAAGAATATTAACAGTAGTAGTGTTTAGGGAAAATGCTGTCTGTAAAAAACAGAGATATGCACACCAGGGACCAACTACCTACATAAAAGACAAATTCAGACAAAAAACATAGGAAGCAACAAAATGCAGACTCATAACCTGATCAACAAGTCTCTACTTTGAATTTTGATGATTTTGTGGGAAAGAAAAAAAAAAAAAACAAGTAAAAAACACACATATATTATTTACCATTTATTTTTTTCTTCCCCGATAGTAATCTCTAATATTCAACTGTACTTGCTAAATAAATCAATGATTTTTAAAAATTATTCAGACTTAGAGGAACTGCTTTCCATAGCTATGAAGCCATAAACATCTCTTAAATATAGCACCAGAATCATACACATGTGGTTTGAATGTTCATTTCTCTGCTGGACTTTCTTAGGCTTAGAGTTAAATTAAAAGTGGTTACTCTCATTGGAAGTTAAAATATTTAAGTGTTAACTCAGTTACCTGAAATATTAAATTAAAGCATTAGGGTCCTCCTTATTCTTCGAAGTACAACTTCTTTAAATGTTGGAAACAATGAGATTTGAAATTATTTTTATGGTTAGTTCACAACTATTGTATGCTAAGTATTACACTAGTATAACACTAGTGATAATTTGATCATGTTATTAATTTTAAAAGATAGCATAAATTATAATTTATAGAGAATTTTAAACATAACACTGAGTAGTTTATTTTCTCTGAATTCTAAAACATAGTTCAAAATAGCACATTTAAGAGAAAGTAAATTCTTAACAATTGTTAATAAGAACAAAATACTTAGAAGAATTAGGGCTGGGGATGGAAATTATGTATAGGCTAAACCATGGCTTCCTCAGGTGGAGGTAACTGGTTACTATTCAGTAATGTGAATCCCATCAGGAACTACAGATACTGGAGAAACCATGACGTGTCCACACGGTCCTTCATTACCTCTGCTGGTTAAACAGCAGAGACCATCTGGTATGCTTCTTAAGTACCTCTCTCAATTCTTTGACTTTATGGTCTCCCACAGTCCACAATTAACCTGCTCCCTAAGAAATGGGAAGGTTTGAGAGACAACAAAGTCATCTCTCTTTTGTTTTGCCTGTTTCAGAATGGCCAGAATCACTCGAGAAAAGAGCTAGTAATTAAAGATGCCCTGTGACTTGGCAGGGGTTGTCATTTCTGTCTTGAGAACAAGTGCTAGGTACAAGGCCAAACTGTACTTGCAAGAAACAAATCATTCTGCTGACCAGTTTTAACACTGAAGAGGTTCTCGGTCCTCCTGTAAGCCACAGCCCTGTTACAGTTTGCTTTCTTTCGAACCTATCAGACAACTTCAGTGTTCACAGTAAAGAAAGAATGTACCCTAAACTTGCAAAAATTTGAAGTAAAACCTAAAAATGTATCTTACAAATAACAGAACTAATTATATAAGATACACTGGTCATCTGTTTAAGAACTAGATGATAAAGTTCCATGTAAAATAAACTTACATGAGAATTCCTTATAGGGAATAGCTCTTTCATGTATAACAATTGAACACTGAGAACTGTTTATGATAGTTTGATTCCTAAAAAGTCAGGGAAAACTCCTGAAATTTCTATATCTTAGCTACTCAGTAGTACACTAATATGCATAAAATATACTCTAAAAATCCCTGTCTGAAGACAGTGACAGATATGACAGGAAATGCAACTGTGAGCTGAAGAACTTTAATCCCTGTAGGCCAGCCTCCCGGCTCCACGTTCATCAAATCACCCACAAGAGCCCGCCAGAGAGCCACTGTTCATCAGACTCCAGGACAGCAGATGGTGCTATGTGATCACAAAAACCTTGAAGTGACTAAGCTGTTTGCATCAGACTTTAATAATCCCTGTTTCTGATAGTGATTATATGGGAATTTCTTGGCATAACCAGCAATAGCTCATACTCACTGCTCTGTGAAATTCGCAATGCTGTTTTCTGAGTTCCAACAGGTGTAACAGGGCTGTTCTCAGCTGTGAGTTGCATGAGGTCATTGATGATGGCTTGCTTGTCAACTGATCCAGCAGGGGCGCCTGGCCTCGTGTCTGGGAAAAGCTGTGGTAATTGACTATTCTGCAAATCATCCAAAATCTCCTCCAAGTTGTCCAGCTCACTGCCAGGCTGTAGTTAACAAACAGAAGAGTTTATCCAGTCCTCCTCCAAGGGTGGGCCCCACAAGCCCATTTGCAATTACACACCTAACTGGTGTAAGGCACTGCAGCCAAACAAAGGATGAAGATTCGTGTGCCTGTCAGGCCTAGCAGTTAATTGACCATCTTTTTAAAAATGAAATTGACAAAAGACAAGTAATTTAATCTCTTGATCTTCAACTCCCTCATCTACAAAAAGAGACGACTGAATTAAAAAGAAGGCTCTCTCCCAGCATTGTGACTCACTGGCAATTTATAAATTCCCCTTTATTTTACACTAATCATTCAGCTAATTATGAGTATGCATTTTCCAATTAATTTCGAGTAGACTATGACTTACAGTTCAGGTCTAGGTTTTGTGACTAAATCTCCTTGAGAAATAACAATACACAAAAATATCTGGTATAAGACATGATACAAATTTGCACTGAGTCAGTAATCAGCAAATGGTAATTTTCTTTTAGGGCTTTTTCCTCACAAATGAGCAGGGTTGGGGAAATGCAAAACCTGCTTAAAGCAACCATGAACTGGCTATGTGCTGCTTTTTTCAGTTTGAGTGATGTTTCTTCCCTGCTTACACTTTCAGTTTTGGATGACCCTGGCCTTCTCAGTCATTCACCAGTTTGGGCGACAGCATGTAGGGAAGCAGGAAAAAAACTGGCAGCCCCTAAACACTGCATTTATTAACCTGATTTTACAGAAGTCATAATAATGTTCCCTAGGGTTTTCTCTCTTAAAAGAATCATTTCCAATTACCATAATTAAAAAGATAAAGTAAGGGTCACCACCATTTCATACCTAACACTTTTCTCCAGGAAGCAAAAATGATTTTTATGGCTATCCTTTTAAGCAGAATCTGCCCGTGTGCCAGGTATGTAAAGTCAGGCATGGCCAACCACACACGGAAATGGTGGAGTTACACACTTGTATCACCTTCTAGGGGAGAAAGTGGAGAGAATAATTTTCTTGCTGTGTAGGTAGGAAACCAAAGGTTAGGCAGTTCCTCAAAGTCACTGAATGGACTTTGAATTGACCAACACTGGCCCTCTCCTCGACAATGGCCAATCCAATGATGTTCATGTCTGAGACCGCATCTAGTACTGAGCCCCACTTACAGCACAATGGCTTACATTTGTATCCTATAGATAATTTCTATCCCCATGTACAGACTGGGTTTGCTAAGATTTTCCTCTAGGTTATGGCAAATGTATTATCTGCAGGAAATGTTTTTGACTAGATGTACAAATATGTCTCAAGTTAACAATGATAGACTTTTTTTTGACATTTTCTTTGATTCTTTGCAGACACAACTCTTAGCAATAACTTAGAGAGCAATTTCTCAGGGAATTCCTCATGTATTGTGGGAGCAATTACAAGACCATTTTCTAGTTAGTCTGACCATGTGTTTCTCACAAGAGAGGGAAGCATTAAATATGAAAAAGTTGTGTCTTGGGTAAGGGCTCGGTTCTAAGGTTAGCATCCTGAAGTAAAGATGGATAGACACAAAATAACCCTTAGTGCTCCTTAGGAAGCCCCTCCAAAGGCAAGACAGGGTTCCCTGCAGAGGGGCAGCACATTCGTTTCTTTGGCGGAAGCCCAAACGAAGTTTTTGATGTAGGGGTCATGGTGAATAGGGCAAGCCTGCAGTGACACGTTCACACTGTCACAGCTGCAGGGGAACTCAACTCAGCCAACTCAAGTCACCCACCTCCTGACCACGTCTCTGCGGCACACACTCACTGAGGTGAAATGGTGGGCAAAACACACTGCTCACCTGTTTCTTAACCACTTCTTCCTCTTTCCCTCCGAATGCATACAACTGCCTTTGTGTATTTTCAGTGCAAAAGTCAAGTGACTGCACTCTATCATGTTTTGCTGGATCTATAAGGCACAAACTGATTCTCCTTGTATAAATCTTTAGTGCCTTCCAAGGCCAGTGCCTGGAATACAGTAATGTGCCCTCAGCCCAAAAGACAAATTCCTTTAATTGTGTTAACACACAATTAAAACTTCCCTCGGCATCAACTCTAATTTCTCATAAGTATTCCTCCAATTTTCATTAATTTCTCAGAAAAATGCTTCCTAAAAATGTGTGGTAAAAAATCCTCAAGGGATTTTCATAGTGTCAGAGATCAGAAAGAGGCTCTATTAAATTAGGAAGTTTATTTCTGTTTTAGGAAACCAAAAGTTTCCCTAGTACAATCCTGCCCTGGATGGAGTATTTTTAAAAAGTGCCTCTTAAAGCCCAATGTGTATGGGCTGAGGGAGATGCGCTGTCATAAATGGTGAGTTACCTCCTGAGAAAGCTTTGCAGATTGCCTTTGATGACAAATATCCAAAATAAGTAAGCCTACAGAAATCACACCCACAAAATAAAATATGCTGTTTTTTCTCAATGGATACACTTACATTTACCCAGTCCCAGATATATGTAAAAGAAAGTCTTTATAATACAGACTAACCACAGTCTGGGACCAGCCTCCCACATTTTCCATTCATTTCACACAAACATTGTAAACTGTCTTAAACAGAAAAACAACTACACAGTTTCAAAGAGTTCTAATGATAGGACTTAAGGCTCTTCCTTTGTGATCCACTCCTGGGTCTAACAGACTTGAGTCTACTGCAAATCTAATGCTATAAACCTTTATGTATGCTAAAATGTATTTGGATGGTTTAAATCGATGTGCTGATTTTCTCTCTCTACCTCTCAAATAAATAAAACAATACCTGAATAACTAAAAAATATAAATCGTGGTTTTTGATCGATTTTTACTCCTAAAAAGCATTTACGGTTGGCTTTCAGATTTTGATCCTTGCCATTTTAGGAGCTGATGTAATTAAATTACGGACCAGTCTGACTCTGAGAAGTAACTTAACACATCTGTCTTGAGAAAGCCATGCAGGATCATTGCGTTTGTTACCCATAAGAGTTGGAGGAGGGTGCTGTGGCACAGTGTGTTAAACTGTACTGTGACTATCCAGATCCCTAGCAGAGTGCCTGGGATCGACTCCTGCCTCCAGCTTCCTGCTAATGCATCTGGGAGGCAACAGACATGGCCCACGTACTTGGGTTCCTGCCACCCATGCAGGAGACCCAGATGGAATTCCTGGTTCCTGGCTTTGGCATTTGGGGAGTGAACCAACAGGTAGAACACAGATCTCTCTAACTCTACCTTTCAAATCAATCAATCAATCAATAAAATTACAAAGAAAAAGAACTGGTTGTTCTTCTTTTTTTTTTTTTGACAGGCAGAGTGGACAGTGTGAGAGAGAGAGAGAAAGGTCTTCCTCTTCCGTTGGTTCACCCCTCAGTGGCTACTGCGGCTGGCGCGCTGCGGCCTGCACACCGCGCTGATCTGAAGCCAGGAGCCAGGTGTTTCTGGTCTTCCATGCGGGTGCAGGGCCCAAGGACTTGGGCCATCCTCCACTGCACTCCCGGGCCACAGCAGAGAGCTGGGCAGGAGGAGGAGCGACCAGGACAGAATCCGGCGCCCCAACCGGGACTAGAACCCAGGGTGCTGGCGGCGCCGGCGGAGTACTAGCCTAGTGAGGTGCCAGCCAAGAACTGGTTCTAAGGAGATTTATAACAAGTGGACACTACTTGAATTCATTTGACTTGCCATATGAGAAAAATGGATTATGAAATTCCCATCCCCGCCCCGAGATAATATTGCTTTGTGTTCACGCTTGACAATCTTTGGAGTATACTTTTATTTATTTGTCACAACTAAATATTCTTCTCCAGAGAGATAAAGTTCAGGCTTTCTATACCCCTCAGGTTGCTCAGCAACACAATTTGATGACTATAGTGTTCTCTTGTGAATTCATTTGAGTTTGGGAAGGGATGATTTTGGTTACACTGAGTTTCTGATCAAAACGTTTCCCCCCTACAGTTTTGTAGGGTTTAATTGTCACCAAAAGTTCTTCTAGTCACTATCTACTGTGTTAGGCAGAATCCTTTCCGAGACAAAAAGATTAACACTTGCTTTTAAAAATGCTTTGCCAAGATACTTCAAAGTTTTGCTTAGGCATCTATTTGAATGCTCAAATTAGCCACATCAATTTGAGTAGTTTAAACTATTTCAGGCAGAAAATGAGTCAGAAAGATTTTTATAAAAGTTCTACAAAATGAAAATTAGACTTGATTTCTTAAAATTTTTCACTTTTCTGGCTTTGTGATTTTTCCATGTGTCAAATCAACTTATCCTCTGAAGGAACTATATAAAGAGCCCATGTATTTCAATAATGCATGCATTATAATTACAAAATATTTTTAAGATATCTTTCAACAAAAAATGTAATTCACCACAGATACCTAACAAAACTGTTAAGAAATGGTAATTCTATCATATTTGGAGGCAAAGTTTCAGGACACTATCAGTTTAAGATATGCTTTCCTTAATGGGGTCAAATACGAGGAAGAAATTCCTTTTACACTGTTTCTAAATGCACGTCCTAAGTGGCTCAGTAGCATTAGAAAGAACCTAAGAGTTATCACTTGGGTAGGCATCTGCCATGCTCCATTGTGTAAATAAGCACCTAGCTGAAGTCGGCAAACATATTGGAAATTTTTCTCTCACTGTTTCCTGTTGGTGAGGAAATGTCGTAGAAACAAATCTTGTTTAAATACACTACCCAGTAAAAAATGCTATTTTAGGTATAACAGTGCCATCAAACTACTTCCTGTTCGTAGTGTGTTAGTAATAGGTTAAACACACTCTCAGTTAATGGCTCTTTTCTGAGTCCAAATAACAAGACAGTGGGCTGCAATTCAGGCTCACTGTTTTATCTCACAAAATAAATAATTGACTGCATTCCCTTTAAATGAAAGCAAAGTCTTCTATAAATGTGTGCAGCTTTAACAGCAGATACCATTCATCTGCACTGAGGGAGAGTGATGGAGAGCAGGAGGGGAAAGAATCCTCGTTTTTTGTTTTTTTTTTTTTTCCCCTCCTTAAAGTCTGTCAGTCAGTCTATCTTTGATCTATATTTAGGTAATGCACACTTCCTGTGGTGACTTTTCAACTTGCAATGTTTTTGATGTTCAAGTTGCTCTGAAGCAGTTTTGGTGGAGTTTTAAACGGGAGTAGAGGGAGGGTGAGATCCGGGGCTGGATTTCATTAAGGAAAATATACTTACTGTACACTTGTGTGTGCACGCATGCGTGCAGGGGGTAGTGAGTGCCTGTGTACACTGCTTTTTGATTTGTCCAAAATAATAGATTAGGGCTGATGACACTCTGAGCTTTATGTTTTCTAGGTGAGACAACTTTGATTAGAAAATTTTCTCCTTAAGTAACAATTAGAAACCGCAAGTGACTCAATGATTTTTTTTTTTTAATTTCTTTTCT
Source organism: Lepus europaeus (assembly GCF_033115175.1). NCBI lineage: Eukaryota > Metazoa > Chordata > Mammalia > Lagomorpha > Leporidae > Lepus > Lepus europaeus. The sequence goes on along the minus strand of NC_084830.1, from coordinate 72,937,290 downwards.
TGTCTGTTTATTGTCTGGAGTCGGCATGATCAAATATATAAATACAGAAATGCCGCCGTGGCCCCCTTCCTGACCTTCTGCGTCCTAGGGCCTCAGGCACGGCATAGAAAAATAACTTCTGTTTATGGAAGGAGGGGCAGGCCACATTGGAAACTGAGCTAAGGTGGCCCCCCGGGTCTCCTTCTTGCACTCTGGCATGTGTCAGGGGACCTGACTGACACTATCTGTGCCTGCCACTCCAAACTGCCGCTAGCTCTGTCCATTCTAATCCAGTAAGCCTCCGCAGATTAAAACATTTACAGTTGTCAATATGCTTTTACACCCCATCTCCTCCGAGGCACTGCTATTAACTTCCCGCCCCACCTCATGATTTCACAGCGCCTCAGAACGGCTGCTCCGCAGGATCTCTGCACTAACTTCTACCTTCAAGGATCAGTTGCCAAAGACATTTACAGAATTTGACTCTGTTTCCCCTGTGAAGGGTACAAAGCCTTGAACAACTCCATCGTCCTTTGGAACGGCAGCAGCTGTCAGGACACCAAAGTGAAAGGAAACCAGGAAGCTAAGTGCTTAGAAGCCTGGATGGAGCCAGGCTAGGGGCGTGCGTGTGGCCTCAGTGCCCCCAAGGCTGCTCAGAATCCTGCTGACCCAGCAAGGGGGTGCAGCTCTCCTCTCCCCCTCTACTCCCAAGCCCCAGGGATGGCGACACATGACAACATCCACTTGCAAAACCAATTCCAAGGACAAGTGCCTGTGCACTGTAAGTCAGAGGGCCTTGCAGCCTCAGTTCTGAACAATCGTGACTCAAGGACAGGTCTGGGGATCAGAGGTGAGCTGAGGGCCCAGCACATCGCCGTCATTTAACCCAGTCAGTCATGGGTCCCCTGGAGCCGCCTGACAGCAAAGTGGAATAATGCCTCACTTTTTCAATAAAGAAAAACACCAATGGCTTATTCTCCCCACTGGGGATGTTGTCATCTCCTTAAAGGACTACTGGACATGTTTTTGAGGGAGATGGTTGAGGTGATGCTGGTCAAAGGGGCCAGGATTTCAGTTAGAGACGGATAACAAAGTTTAGAGACGTGGATCGTACAATGTGGCATGTTGTTAACTAGAGTTAATGACAATGCATGGGGGTTCTCCAAAAAGTCAGTGGGAAAGCGAATCAAAAGCTTATTCTGCTACAAAAATGTCTGAAATCTGTGCATAGTTGCAGACTTGAAAACTGCTCAGAGTGGACATGCTAAATGTTCGGCATCACAAAGACTGGTTAAGTATGTGAGGTTAATACGTATGCGTATCACCTAGATTTAGCCATTCCGCAGTGTACACATATTTAAAAACATGCTATACACCACAAATATATACAAGTTTTATCTGTCAATTTAAAAAAGTGAATTTTGAACATCATTTTGCATGTCCTGCAGTTTTTCAGGGAATTAATCTTTGAGACACGCACCATCAACAATGTCATCTATTGCTTTCATTCTGAATTTATGCATAATGGCTGACACACTAACACTGAGTCAACTACCTTTACCTCTCCTCTCCTACTTTCCATTTCCCTTTAAGTAGTGTCTTACACCAATGGTCTAAGAAATCTTCTGCATTAATCAGAAGTTTGGGTTGAGAATAAAGAGAGGTAGAAAGATCTTCGTTAGGTTAGAAAGCCACTTAAGCTTAAGCTCTGATCCTGAAGAGAGAAGGGTAGATAAGGCAGAATTCCATGAAGTTCTGACAAAGCTCAGTTTCAAGGAAGTGAGCATCTCCAGTGTAGGCATTTCCAGAAGAGGGGTCAGCAAACTACAGCTGGCCTGCGCCCCAAGCCCTGCCCACCACCTGTTTTTCACGCCTATGAGCTAAGGACCGATTTACATTTTTTAATGGTTAAAAAAAAAAATCAAAAGATGAATATTCGGTGACACATGAAAAGTGTCTGCAGTTCAAACTCCAAGTGCAACTGTAGTGGAGCAGAGCGTCTGTGGCTGCTTCTGTGCCTCAGGGGCACAGGGGAGGAGCCAAGATGGGGCGAGAGCCTGCTCAGCACAACCTGGAACGGGAGGCCTGCAGCCTCACGTCCTACAACACCACCACTCTGCTAAAGAGAGGAGCTGAAACGCTGGGCTTCGGTGAGAACTGCCTCAGGGGAAGAACCGCCCTAGAAAACGCTCACTTCTCCCCAGTCAGCGGAGGTCCCACAATTGCCCCGTGGGGAAAAACCTCTAGGGGAGACAGATCCAGGAGAAGACATTACAGACTTACCTGGTCACTGGGCTCAAAGCTCAGCTCCTCCTTCTCAGTTTTCATAGCTATCAGCTTTGTGTTACTGGCAGGGTCTGTCTTACTGTCCAGCCGCTCCAGTTTGGGGGTTATTTCTGGTAAACCAATATCTTTAGTATCATCTTTGTCTAGCAAGTAACGAAGTAGTGCATTCTCTTTCTTCTTGGGGCTCACCGGCTCTTGCTTCACAGTCACTTCCGACCCAGGAGCTGTGCCGCTGGACTCCTGGCTCAGCTCTTTGCCTGTGGCTTCTGCCGTTAACTTGGCCAAGTCCACAGGGGAGCTGCTGTCCTGCAAGAGTCTGTGCAAAATTTTATGCTTCTCCTTGAGCGAGGTCCCATGGGTTGACCCAGAGCCAGGCAAACTGCCTGCGGAGTCCTTGTTTGTGTCCGATAAAGAGCTGGATAAGGGCGAGGGCTCCATCTGATCAGACTTGGTGGTCAGCAGCTGGAGGAGTTTGGTCTGCCCTTTGCTGTCATGCAGCCTGCTCTGTCCGTCAGCTCGTTCGCTGCTCACGGCCTGGCCCATGCCGGGATCGCTCGTGTCCTTTTGCTCTCCGGGGTGGCAGCTGCTCTCGGCTTGTCCAGTTGTACCTTCAGATGGCTCCCCATAAAGTCCAAAACAGTCTTTGGAGTCCAAGCTTCCCATCTTGCTGAGTGGGGGAGGATTCATATTAACTGGGGAGTTTTGCAAATTGCCCATTTTTAGGTCCGGCGAAGCCAACGATGACCCCAGTGAAACCCCGTGCCCCTCGCTGAGGGCCTGAAGTGCATTGAGGGAACTGTTGGTATAACTATGGCTATTTCCTGTGCTGCTGCAAACTCCCACGGGGGAATGCAAGCTTCCTGCGGGGGAAAACTGACTGGGGGGGATTCGAGGACTGCCAGCTACTCCGGGGCTCATGCGATGCCTTGGTGAAAGCATGGAGGTGGGCTGTCCTGGGTTCATGCCAGGGCTGCTCTGTGAGGGACTGCTCATTTTAAGTGCATAGTTACTACCCTGAGGAGTGGTTGCTTGCATGCCTGACACATGGTTCATGCCCCCAGAACCACCAAACCTGCCCAGAGACATGCCCATTGGTTCCTTTGGGCCATTTATGGGGAAATTTATATTGCTACTGAGGGTCATGTCCTGACCTGGGTTCCCACTGCACATGGCCTGATGGGCAGGGCTGCTAGAGCTAATTGGATTCAATGGCTTCCCCATCGCTTGTCCAGTCAGGTCCGGATTCATGACACACACATTCTGCTCTCTGGATAATGAGGAGAGAAAGAAATATAAGAGAAAAGAAAAATTCTCAGCAACTTGTTACAAAGTCTTCAACAGCAAGATGGCCTCTCTTCTTTAAAGGAACGGATTCCATTTAAAGGAGAGCCCGTACGCTGGTGAAACCATCTGTAATGATGGACGAGACTGAGCACGCACAGTCTGCAGGCAGCTCATTTACCACGGCTGTGGTTTCGCGGAGGGCGGGTGCTGCAGGCCGACTCCTGCCCTACTGAAACTGCAGTACCTAGACGCAACAAGAGAGGGGCTTCCAGCCCATAGTCTGAGATCCTGCCGTGGCAGAGAAACCACCGAAACACGCACAGCCGTCTCAAACCGCTGTTCACAGGCAGCTCCGTGAGCTCTGGCGAGCACTCCGTGCCCCGCCTGCCCCTCTTGGAGAAGCACGGCCAGGTCCAGAGCCACCAGTCTGCTTGTCGAACGCATTTCCGCTCACCTCCCAGCCCCCGCCCGTCAGAGCTGTGGACTTGGAGAGAGCAACACGGGAGGGAGCTCTCGGGCACGACTCTAGCCTGCGAGCTATCCCCTACTTCTAAAAACCCCCGACCAGTCCCCTCTCTAGCGGCGAACAAGCAGGTCTTCTAAGCAAGATGATTTCCCAAGCCCCGTAAGCTTTCGTGTGCAGCCTTGGGAATCACTTTTGAGTTACTAAGTGTGATCCCAAATCCAAACAAAACACGTTTCACAGATTGCCAAACATCAGCGTTCAGTTCGGTGGCTGAAAGCGGTCACATGTGCAATCACTTTCCCATTGTTTCAGCTGGAGGTCAGATTTATTAACAAATTGGCAAAGAGGCTTGCCTGACTTTTTAGTCCTAAATAAGAAAGTAAATAATTGAGAAACGTAATAAAACGAAACTCTATACAGAGCAAATTTATGTATCTTCTGATAGCATTTCATAAAGTTTTATAAAGCATAAAACACTCACATGACTTGAAATTTAATCATTTTCCTGAATGTGTGCTCTCAAACAATATGGCTTATGACATTTACTGTGAAATCAAATTCAGTTTTCTTTACTTTTTATATGGAAATGTTTATCACGCTTCACTTCAGAGTCCGTCAAGAAGTTAATTTAGATCCGAGAACAAAAACTGAAGATACTCTCCCTAAGTATCCGTGATTGCAAGCTTTAGATTCACACGTCATGGAGCAGAAACGGGACTAGCGGCTTCAACATCCCTGCCCTGCATCTGTCAACCACGGGGTTGATGAGTCGTGACAGAGCATTCTCCCAGCTGGGTTTCCAAGTCCAGCAGAGGGAAGAATACAACTCAAAGAACAGCTCTGCTTTGCCAGACTGGTAAGCTGTCCCGTAGCCAACAGTTAATACCAATGTAATTTTACGTCTTGTGTTACTGGCACTGAGGAACAGAAGCGTCTAACACACCTGAACAGCTCTGCAGTGATTTGCTGCTTTTGTCACATTTCCTCTGAACTTGGCAAGGGGCAAGGATGTCTTACAACTAAGATTACCTGTGAAGCATATGTAAAGATATCACGAGCTGAGGTTCATTAGTGGTCTGAGAACGGATGAGTTTGCTCTTCGTTTGCGCAGCAACAAGAGTGCCATCAGACAAGGAAAATCGATAGATCTGACTGAAGGCCAATCCTTGTCGCAGTACTGCAGGCAAGTGAGGAAACAGAACGAGATTTAGAAAATAAGAAACCAGCAGCAGGGTCGGGGGGCGGAGGGGACAGAGGAACAGACCTCGCTAAGCTTCCTATTTTCCTACCACCACGCGAGACAGTGTTATAAGAACGCTTGTGATAGTAAAACATTATACAGTTTTAGAAGCACATTTACTTTTCGCTCAAAACACCAATAAGTTCAATATGTTTTTCTTATGAAAAAGAATGAAAGTTTGGACCCCAAAACAGTGTTCTTTTTTGAAGTCTTCAGGATCATGGCCAAGTAACGAGTAACATGTTTAACAGCTCAAAACAAGCTTTTCAATGGTTTGTTTAAAATGTTAGAAAACAATACAATGCATAAACATGGCATCTCCAAAAAGGACAACTTGCTTTTAATTAATATAAACTTTACAGTGAAAGGTGTGCCATTAAATATGCTCTCTGAATATCCATGTTGAACTTAGGCACCGTTCAACCCATCATCTCATGCCACTTTTCCTCAGTTTTGTTTCTCACTCTGTAAGAAATATTATTTCTGTGGTTAGGAAAACAGGAAGTAAAAGACAAACAATCAGAAGAATCTTTTTCAGAGGGGGAAAAAGGGCTAAAGAAAACTGAAAGATTAAAAGTGTAATTCCTAGTGACATGTAATTTGTTTAACTTTTTAGCTAAAGGGCCAGATGCTTCTATTTTCTCTTTTAAAAATATTTTATTTGACAAGCAGAGTTAGAGATAGAGATAGAGATAGAGAGAGAGATATATATATATTCCATTCACTGGTTTGCTCCCCAAATGGCCACAATGACTGGACTGGACCAGACCGAAGCCAGGATCCAGGAGTTTCTTCTGGGTCTCCCACATGGGTGCAGGGGCCCAAGCACTTGGACCATCCTCCACTGCCATTCCCAGGCCATTATCAGGAAGCTGGATTGGAAGTGGAGCAGCAGGACTTGAACCAGCACCCATATATGATGTCAACATTGAAGGCTTAACCCGCAATGCCACAGTGCTTCCATTTTTAAGACAATTAACAAAATATAACACAAACCAAAAATTACTCAAAATAATATTGAGATTTATCTTTTCAAATGAATTTTTATAACTTTCTAATACTTCATATAAAAAAGAATACTTGCATTCAGAAAACAAATAGTTACACAACTTAGTTACATCTTAAACCATTTTAAGAGGACTACCATATTTCTACCACATAGCCTTTAACACAAATTCTGTGGGCTGAACAGCTGCCCCAAACACGGTCACCATGCCACAAAACTGCCACCCTTGAGACAGACGGAGGCTGACAGACAATGTGGATTCTGGTTTCCTGGAAAAAATTCAGCCAGATACAGCACGCTGGTGTCACTTTCTGCCATCAATTGTTGCACAAACTTACTCTGAAATGGCAGTTCTCAAAACGAATTACCATACATACACGTATCATGTGTATCTTTGTACAATGCATGTTTCTAAAAGCTAACATAAATATTATTTTTATAGCAGGTCTCATATTTCCAATGGCTTATAATTTCAGATTTAATCTGACATTGACTGTGATTCCTAAAGATTTTTTATTTCCATTTGGTCTGCACCTAACATCTCTGCTAGGTTAGTGAAAGCATGCGCCCGAATGCACTTGGGAAAGCCCCTCCAATTAAAACAAAGCCCTCCAGTAGATTTTTATTCAGTGCAAATCAGCATCGCTGATATTACCAGTTTCACAAGTTTGAGTGTCTCCATGGGACTTTCTTTCACTGGGACTTACACACTGTGTAAATCCTTTCATAAGGAACCAAGAAGCCACAGAACTAAGTGTAGAGCATGGCCCTTTAGGAACCAGGAACACAGAAGTGGCCTCAAGGTGATTTCTTAATTTTTATTGTTACTTTTCTTCTTATTTTCTATCAGATCTAGTGAAATGGTAGGTCATAGCATCTGTGTTTTCACTCAGGCTTCCCAAATTAAAAATGGCAGAAGATGTAGATTATTGGTTTATGCGCTTATTTCCAAGATATAAGAATGAACAGGATGAAAAGATGAAGAAAAACTAAGGGTATAGGACATAGTTCATTTACCATGGTTTGTGTATTTTCATAAGTATCTAAAAAGTATACAGTTTAAACACAGTGCACTACTGGTAAATGCCAAGGTCACAGATGCACACTAACTGGATGATGACAAACAAACTCCATTTTCAATAATTGGTCACAAATTTTTTCTGCAAAGACACAGTTGTTGATGTTGAGTTGCATGGTTACTGTACTGCTAAGTCTTTCATGTATACAGCATGGCCCAGGCCAACGCTACATGTGGAGCTCAAGTCTCCTGACCTACTGCATCTGCCAGGGCACAGAGAAGGGAAAAAAAAATCTCCCTCCCCCCTTAGCACTTATTAAAGCAAAAGGTCTTTTGTTTATTATCTCTTAATAGAAAAGCAAAACCCACTTGGAAATAGTAATCCCGTGGAGGGGCCGTTAGGAAGGCAGCATGGTGACCACCAGGTGGGCCCAGCTGGACACCCTACACTGGCTCTTACTGTGTATTACAGAGGGAGTTGCGAGGCCTACCTAGAAGGGACAACGCCACATATAAAGACCAGGGCTGCTACAATTACTGAAAGATGACTCTGAAGTTGTGGCTTTAGTTCCACCTATCCTATGGGGCTGGCATTTTGGTGCAGAATTCTAAAGTCCCAGCCCACAGCACCAGCAGCCCATATGGGCACTAGTTCGAGTCCCGGCTGCTCCGCTTCCGATCCAGCTCTCTGCTATGGCCTGGGAAAGCAGTGGAGGATGGCCCAACTGCTTGGGCCCCTGCACCCATGTGGAAGACTGGGAAGAAACTCCTGGCTCCTGGCTTTAGATCAGCTCAGCTCTGGCCATTGAGACTATTTGGGGAGTGAACTGGCAGTAGAAGACACTCCACTCCACGTCTCTACCTCTCTCTGTAATTCCTTCAAATAAATAAAATAAAATCTTAACAAAATAGACTGTCACCTCAGACAAATCACTTTATCCAGAGACTTTGTTGGTCATCACCTAGGAGGGCGTGGGACCCCACTGTTCCCTCTTCAGGGGATGATTCACTGCTGCAAATTCTGTTTATTCTGCCTTTCAGATTTCTCCTATGATTCACGTGACCTCCCGTCCTTCATCAGTTACAGAGAACAAGGGAGAGAGAGATCTTCCATCTGCTGGTTCACTTCCCCAGATGGCCATATCGGTCAGACCGAAGCCAGGGGTCAGAAGCTTCATCCAGATCCCCCTGGTGGGTGGCAGGGCCCCATATCGGAAGTGGAGCAGCCAGGACATGAACTGGTGTCCACTTGGGATGCCAGTGTCAGAGGCGGCAATTTTACCCACTGTGCCGCAACACCCGTCCCACAGGTGACACTTCTTTAGGTTAGGGATGGTATCTCACCTTTTCAAAAAATTAGTTATTGGATAGGCAGACAGAGAGAGAGCTCCCTTCTGCTGATCCTTCTGACAAATGGCCACTATGACCGGGGCTGGGCTGGGCTGAAGCGGGAGATGGAAAATTCAATCTACGTCTCCCATGTGTGTGGCAGAAACCCAACTACTCGAGCTATCACCACTGCCTCCCAGGGTACTCAGTAGCAAGAAGCTGGAGCCAGGGGCTGGAGATAGGACTCCAATCCATGTGGGCATTGTCACTGCTAGGCCAAATACCCACCCCACTGCCTTATTACCTCATGGCACATCTGGAACACTTGGGGTTAAAGAAGACAATCTCTTTCCTTTCCTCTTTATGTCTTATGACATTATCACCTTCTGTTCTACCGCTTTCCTTCAACACATTCTCTGCCTTACAGGTTCTCCTGTTAACTCTTCCGGCCAGGGGCAACATCTGGACCAGGCAGTACGAGTACAAATGGACACAGGGCATCATCAGACCTTGGTCTCCTGAGGTCAAGTTCAGGAATCACTTTAGACACCAAGCACCCATGGGAAGCAGTTCTTTAGTGAAGTCCACCCCAAGGAAAATGGCACTCAGAGGGCTGACCTTCGTGATGGTGCCTCTTGGCATAGGAGACGGACTCCCCTTCGTGCTGTGCGTGGAACTTCTGAATGCACCTCCTCACCAAGTCCTCCCAGCCGGGCTTCATGGCTGCTCTCATGGTGCTCGTGTCCAGAGAAGTGATCTTGCCTAGTACAACAATAGCAGGCATTACACCTCACACTCATCTATTTTCCTATAGACAGAATTAAATTTTAAATTTAAATAAATGTATTTACAACCATCCCTTGGGAACCATGGAGTACAAATCCCAGGATCCCCCCAGACACCAAAACTCGAGCATCAAGGAGGATGCTCTTATATACTGTTTGCATATGACTACACACACCCCTCCTGTATGGTGTGAATCATCTCTAGGTTATTTGTAATATGGGACACAAGGTACTATGTAAACGACTATACTGTTTAAGGAATGACAAGAAAATCCCGCACATGTTCAATCCATCCAGACACTACTTTTTGTTCCCAATACTTGAAATCTGCAGTTGGCTGGTTGGTTGGATGGAGTTGTGCCTGCCACCGTATTTAGCACAGAAGCACAAGCACGTGGGCCTGCAGGATATGCAGCAGCAGCGTCTCTCGCACGGGCCCTCTGGCTCTGCAGCACCTTTGTCTTAGCAGCAGCCGCTATTATCAGCTCCTTGACAGTCATCTAAACATATTCCATGCATTTCTGAATATGTAAGTACTCTATAATCATGTGGGTTCTTTTGTTGTTGTTGGAAAGCAAACTTACCTTGGAGATCCTGGCGAGTAGTAAAACTTTCTGATGAGGGGAGAATTGGTCTTTCCTTCATGGGCACTCTTCTCGCCACACAAATTAAGCATGACTGCAAATCTTAAATCAGACACATTTATCTTTAGCATATCGGGCTTTTATTAGTGAGTCAGACAAACCCAGGTGTATTTATGAGAGCATAACCCTGTAAATCAGTAAGGCTGAGAGTGACACCACACCACACCTTGACTTCTTTCCTCAAGCACAGGGAGGAAGGAAGACACTGTGTAGGGTGAGGTGGGGTGCGCGGGATCAACTGCCGGAGCTACACACGTGCCAAAAGAACAGCCACCAGCCTGAGCCTCTCCCCGGCGATGGAAAGAAGGGGCTCCTTTCTCCTCCAGGGGCTGAGAGGGACTTCCAGTGTAGCTCACGAAAGGACAACAAGTGAAATCTGATATTCTGCTTTGTCGAGGGTTTGCAACTTTCACAGGAAAACTAGATACACCATCTATCAAGCTATGTAAGTTCGCCAACAATGGCAATATGCAATTTAAAATAAAGACTATAACCTGAGTTTACATGCAAATTTAGAGAACAAATCCCACAGTACTTAGAAAACATAGCATGCACTTGGATGGCTGTACTACAGTTTAGAATCTTGGCCATGGTTAGTTTCTCATACAGCAGTGGTGGGTATTTATTCCTCATCCCACTTCAACTGTTTTCTGTATTGGGGCTCACTTTTGGGGGACAGGGAAATGTTTTAGGCTATTTCAAAAAGTAGTCCTTTCCTCCCTTATTTCATTGATTTATAATTTTATATTTGGGAATGGATTTCTTTCTTTCTCTCTCTCTCTCTTTTTTTTTTTTTTTTTTGACAAGCAGAGTTAGACAGTGAGAGAGACAGACAGAGAGAAAGGTCTTCCTTTTTCCGTTGGTTCACCCCCCAAATGGCTGCTACAGCCAGTGTGCTGTTCAGATGATCCGAAGCCAGGAGCCAGGTGCTTCCTCCTGGTCTCCCATGCGGGTGCAGGGCCTAAGCACCTGGGCCATCCTCCACTGCACTCCCAGGCTACAGCAGAGAGCTGGACTGAAAGAGGAGCAGCTGGGACAGAATCCGGTACCCCAACCGGGACTACAATCCGGGATGCCAGTGCCGCAGGCAGAGGATTAGCCAAGTGAGCTGCGGCACCGGCTGGGAATGGATTTCTTGAACTATATCCAGTAATAGCTGGTATCATAAAATCAAAATATCATCATCCAACTACATAAAATAAAAGCTACATTTTCTGGCACTTGATAATAGATGGATGAATTAGCAGTACTTACCGTATTACATAAAATAGAGTACAATCATTTGATAGTCCATACTTAAGGCAAAAGCTTAATTTTGAAATACTAGTTATCATGACAGTTCTAATACCTCCTTTCCAATAAATTTAAATTAAAAATATTTTAAATAAAAGTGTTAAGTAACTAGCATTCAATGCCAACCATGATTCAGGCACATTTATCTAAATCTTACTGAATTCTGATACGGGTAAAGGTGACTTCCCAAGACAATAAACTGATGTTCAGCAAGGTGAAGGAAGTTCCCTAATGTCTCAAGGCTATTGAATGAATGAAGGGAGAATTGGCCCCCCAGCCTCCACCTCTGTGTACTTTTCTATGGCTGGGGCACATGGTTTGGATTAGATGTTCAAACCCACCCCAAAAGGTTTAACTACTATTGGACCTTCATCAGTATGAAGTCACTAGCCCCACATGACTATACATGTACATTTAATAATGATAATAAAACCCTTAGTCTCCTGGTTGTAGTACTGATTTTTAACATGTGGGCATGGCGGCCACACTGGAGACTTAAGATTTTTCACCTCCATCACTGCAGAAAATTCTGGTGGATGGTGCTGTTCCAGAGTCTTGAAAATTGAATTTATCACAATAATGGTAAAAATGGGAAAGAACAAAGAAACGGCTTTTAATTTTTCCTTTTTGTGATCACTAATTTTGATTAGCAAGTGCGAAGGAAGTAGCAGAGGTAATAATATACCACATGTGACATACTGTAGAGTTTCTGTCCTACCTTCTCCCTCTTCTTTGATGGACTTTGGTTGAGAGACAGCAAAGCACTGCATAGTTTCGTATTTCTGATGTGCTTCCTGGTTATCATGACCCTCCTCCTCTGAGTCAGGCAGAGGTTTCACCAGCATTCGACAGTTGAAGGTGTGGCTGTTCCGCCTGGGGGGCTCACCAGACCAGGAGCCCCCATTCACTGGGCGAGGGAAAAGGAATTGCATATTATAAGGAAACTAGCATTACATTCACTGCTGCTGAATTATCAAAAGTGACACACAAAAAATTGTTATTTAGCTTTATGCTTTTCTAAATATTCGCATAATCTGGATGCAAAAAAATAATCTTAAAAATTCTCGGGATTTTCAAAATGTCTTTATATTTCGACTCTTCATGCTGACTGCTGCCTTTCAAGTTTGGGCCTTGAATATCAATTACTAGAATACTAGAGTTGTCTAATTTGGGGTCTTCCTAACTTGGTTTCTTAGAAATTTAGTTCAATCCACATTCATTCCAGTTTTTAAAAATGTTTTAAAAATTTATTTATTTTCATTTTTATTAGAAAGGCAGAGAAACATTAAGAGAAAGAGACATGGACACAGACAGAGAGAATATCTTGTAGCTGCTGGTACACTCCACAAATGCCTGCAACAGCTAGGGCTGGGCCAGGTCGAAGTCAATCCAAGTCTCCCATATGGGTGGCAGGGACCCAAACACTTAAAATATCATCTGGGGGCTGGTGCCATGGTGTAGCAAGTAAAGCCACTGCCTGCAGTGCCGGCATCCCATATGAGTGCCAGTTCGAGACCCAGCTGCTCCACTTCCGATCCAGCTCTCTGCTATGGCCTGGGAAAGCAGCAGAAGATGGCCCAAGTCCTTGGGCGCCTGCACCCACGTGGGAGACCCCGAAGAAGTTCCTGGCTCCTAGCTTCAGATCGGCCCAGCTCCGGCCGCTGCTGTAAATTGGGGAGTGAACCAGTGGATGGAAGACTGACCTCTCTCTCTCTCTGTAACTCATTCAAATCATAAATAAATCTTTAGGGAAAAAATCATCTGCTGCCCCCCAGGGTATGCATTAGCAGGAAGCTGGGTGGGAATTGGGGTAACAGAGACTTGAACCCGAGCATTCCAACAGAGGATGCAGGTGTCCCAAGCAGTGTCTTGACAGCCTGACACCACCCACGTATTCTGCTCCTGTAAGTGGCACCAATTCTAGTATACATTAAATTGTCTCAAGTGATTTAGTCTTCATCAGGAGACCGAAGGCCATTTAAACTTAAGTCTCGCCCACTAGAATCACTCAGCCATCTAACTATACGTTTCACATTCTCCAGCATGAGCCTCCCCACATCTCGCCAGACTCAGTGTCACGAGGACATCTGCTCCTGTTGGTCCCCTAACTGAAGTATCAGGGCTTCCTCTACTTCTCCCTCCCAAGGTTCTCATGCTCAAAGGCTGAGCATCTGGACTCATCAACTACACCATGCACCCCATACCTCCTTTTCCAGATCTTTCTTTTCTCAAATTTTACAGGAAGTACATTTATATACATACACACTGAATATATAAAATTATATAGATACCTATATATAGAAATATATAGAGAGAGGGATATAATTTTTTAAATATTTATTGTTATTTCCAATTTAGAGTAACAAAAAGGGACACACATGAGCAGAGAGAGAGAGAGAGAGAGAGAAAGAGAGAGGTGTTTTCCATCTGCTGGTTCATTCCATCTGCTGGTTCATTCCCCAAAAGGCCACAATGGCCAGGGTTGAGCCAGGCTGAAGCCAGGAGCCATGAACTTCATCTAGGTCTCCCATATGGGTGCAGGGGCACAAGGACTTGGGCCATCTTCTGCTGCTTTCCCAGGCCATTAACAGGGAGCTGGATGGGAAGTGGAGTAGCCGGGACTCAAACTGGCACCAATATGAGATGCTGGCTTTGCAGATGGTGGCTTTACCTGCTATGCCACAGCACTGGTCCCAGAATATAATGCTCTAAAGATTTATTTATTTGAAAAGCAGATTGACAAGAGGGAGAAAGAGGCAAGAATGGAGGGACGGAGTGGAGGAGGTGGGGAGATAGGGAGCGAGAGGGAAAGGGAGAGGGAGAGAGAGAGGGAAAAAGGGGGACAGGGAGAGAGGGAGAGAAGGGAAGAGGGAGAGAGAGGGAGAGGGGGAGAGGGAGAGAGGGGAAGAAGGGGACAGGGAGAGCGGAGGGGAGAGGGGAAGAAGGGGAGATGGGGAGAGGGAGAGAGGGGGAGAGGGAGAGAGGGGAAGAAGGGGAGAGGGGGAGAAGGAGAGGGGGAGAAAGAGAGAGAGAGTCTACCATCTGTTGTTTTGCCCTCCAAAATGGCTGCAAGTCAGGGCTGGGTCAGACTGAAGCCAGGAGCCAGGAACTCCATCTGGGTCTCCCACATGGGAATCAGAGACTCAAGTACCTGGGCCATCATTTGCTGCTTCACAGATACATTAACAGGAGCTGGATCAGAAGGGGAGTAGCTGGGTGTTGAACCCGTGCTCTGACACTGGATGTGGGTGTCTCAGGTTGTTACTTAACCTGTTGTGCCACAAAGCTTGTTCCAAGTACATATTTTGTAACTTGGCTATTTCTGAATTATATTAGTCTTTTAAAACTGTTTTACATACATTTCCTCAACAAGACTGAAAAATATTTGAGGATGGTGCTAATATCACTTCTTTTTAAATGAAAAAGTACTTTGAACTTCTATTTTAGCATCAAAATTAAAATATATACATAAACATTTTTCAAGAAAGATGAAGGAACTACATCCTGTTTTGAGGGGGGAGGACTAGGGAAAACTTTGAGAGATGAAGAATCACTAATTTGGGGAATTAAAAGGGTGTTTCAGGATCACTAGATCAATATGTGAGGAAACAGTCAAATACTAGAACTAGCATCAGAACCAACGCTAACTCGCATTTTGGTGTTCTTTTCTTTACCATTCCATATATTTTATATAAAAATATTAGGACTTGGAGGACAATGAAATGGGATGAGTCTTAAGATAAGCTAGCACACTCTGCAGAGTCTCCAGCTAGAGAAACTCAGGACACGTGCGCGTTATTGGATCCAATGTTAGAGGAGGGACAAAGGAAACAAATCCTAGAAAGAAAAAAGTAAACATCAAGTTCATTGTCAGAAATTACTTAAGCATTATAGAAGGAAGCACAGCTAGCTCTATGTCTCTGCAGACATTTGGACAGTTTATTTCAGCATCAACAATTTTTAAAAGGATTTACACAATGGAGACTACATAGAGTAAGAAAGGAGAAAAGAGTTCTTATTAACTCAGGTTAATAAGTTGAAAGTTTATAAAAAGGTACAATATGAGGTAAGGCAAAGAACTCTTTAGACAAGTGAATTAATAAGTATATGTCCTTTGAGGAAGTCATAAAATTACTGAAGAGATCTGAAAATACTAGCTAGCTACTTGAAATAAGAAATCCCATTTTCTTATTCATTTCCTAGATAATATAATAAAGGAACCCCACACAGGTATTACAGTCACTGTGAGCTAATGGTTACACATCAAGGAAAAGGTATGTATCCTAAAGGAATTTAAAAGGAACCTTTTCCTATTTCTATGAACAGTTTTAAGAAAAGGAACAGAAATACTTGCCAACTCAGGACCTTATTCCATTATAAAATATGTACTTTTTTTTTTTTTTTTACCTGTGAAGATGTTCTCAGCAACACCAGTTTAAGTGACAATATTAAAAAAAGAACCACTTTTGGGGTCAGCATTGTGGCAAAGCAGGTTAAGCTGCTGCCTCTGATGCTAGCATTCCATACGAACGCTGGCTTGAGCCCTGGCTGCTCCGTTTCTGATCCAGCTCCCCGCTAATGCATCTGAGAAAGCAGCAGATGATGGTCTTAGTACTTGGGCCTCTGCCACCCACATGGGCAACCTGAATGGAGTTCCAGGCTCTTGGCTTTAGCCTGGTCCAGCCCTGGACATTGAGGCCGTTTGGGGAGTGAATTGACACATGGAAGATGGATCTCTTTGTCTTATAAATAAATAAATGGATAAACGAATGAATGAATGAATAAATATATAAAACCACTTTGTATTTGCATTTTGGTGTTCTTTTCTTTACCATCCCATATATTTTATATAAAAATATTAGGACTCGGAGGACAATGAAATGGGATGAGTCTTAAGATAAGCAAGCACACTCTGCAGAGTCTCCAGCTAGAGAAACTCAGGACAGGTGTGCATTATTTGATCCAATGCTGGAGGAGGGACAAAGAAAACACCTTGTTTTATATTTATGTACTCTAGAGCAGCAATGAGGTGGGCCCCTGCTGTCAATCACTGCTTCAGAACATAGCACTGTATCATCACACACACTCTCAATAGTAAAGTAAGATGAGGAAGTCAGGAAATGGGTTAAGGAGGCAGCATCTCACAATGACACCAGCAGGGCCACGGTAGAGTCTGTGATGCCAAACAGCCCATGACTGGTGACATTAAATTTCTCCATGTGTTTCAAGTTCCTTGAAAGTTTTAGACTGTCATATACATAATACTTTTCCATGTGCAGGATTCAGAATGAGCTGAGCCTTGAACTTCTCATGACCTGCTGTTTTTCAGATGGTCATGGAGAAAATGGACAAAATTGAGTTGGCTGGCAATGGATAGGGCGGGGCAATTTGTCACCTTACCGAGAAAGCAACAAAACAAACTCCATGAAACAAGCAGCCATGAGTACCTGCCCTCTGAATCATTTCTTATTCTTGAAACACAGTATCAAAACAATCATTCATTCCAGGGCAGTATCTTAAGATGTCCTTTTTCCCACGCTCCTAAGTTTAAAAGCTGAACACAAGCAGCTCAAAGAAGCCACTCCAACTGACGCAATTGGTTCTATTTTGCCCTCTCCAGCCAAGAAGGTGTGTGTGTGTCTGGAGGGGGGGGGGTGCTGAGGGAGACCCAGTGGACAATCATTTACCTATAGACTTTGGCAGCAGGTTTCTGACAAATTCTGTGTGGTCCCCAACATGCAGGATGCTATATACACTTTTGTTCATCAGCTCTTCTTGGTTATACCTTAGATATTGTGTCACATTCTCTGAAACAAACACCACGTTGCCTTCCAGGTTCACTACAAAGAAGAACCCATCAAGGGCCTAGGGAAAAGGCACAGACTGTATTAGACGGAATGGAACATAAAATCATTTGCAACAGTTAAGAGGGGAATGCTCCCTTAAGGGAAACGAATTCACAGAACAAGAAAAAGGGAGCTACACTTCTCCCCTCTCCCACTTCTCAGAAACAATTAACACCTTCTTTCTCAGTGAAACAGAAATTATTACGTCTTAGGAAGTGGGAGCGAGCTCAGATCAGGATTCTTTGTCCAAAAAAAAAAAAAGACAAAGATAAACTCTTAATTTATCAGGAGATAATTACTGCCAAGTGGAAATGTACAGGGATTCATCTGTGTTTTCGAACAAGATGGATAAACTCCACAGGGCCAAGGACAACTTTTATGAACTCAAATGGAAGGAGGGGTCATTGATAATTTTTCTTCAGTTTGGTGGGGGGGGGGTGAGAAAACCCTCAAATTTTACTACTTTTAAAGCTGTCAGGGTTTAAATGAAGAGGATCGCAGATGGTCTTAGACCTTTGGAGAAACATCGGTCTTTCACTGTTGGTTTCGCTCACACATGGAAAGGGTCTTGGAGTGTCTGACTTCTGGGGAGCTCCAACACTGTAGGGTTCGAGAACTGTGCCCTTGTTTATCACCCGCTGTCCAGATGAACACACATCCCCTAAATACCAGCAGCACACTTCCTCAACAGATTCCTAGCTTTCCTCTTTGCGTCATCCCAGTCTAGTGAAGAGACAAAGGTCTAGGATCATTCAGGAGCACAGTTAGCAGCAATACCCAGGGAGCGGTTTTTTTTTAATATTTACAATTTACTTAAGTGACAATCGAGGCTCAACAAGGGGTTAAGTGACCCAAGATGTTACAAGAGTGGCAGTGCTGGACAGGAATCTGCATGGACTGACCCTCAAGCTCAGGCTTTTAGCTCCGAGCCCCAGGGCTCGCCTTCAATATCCGCCCCAGTCTGTGTACCATCGTGTGTGCACTGGCGACGGAGGGTCAGGGTTCAGGGACTGTCTCCTTTTTGCTTGTCAGAGCTCTGCTTTATAGACAGGTTGGGTGATCAGGACTAGAAAGGGCTTGACACTGATCAGTCATACCTAGGGCCACGGCCACCTAATGGAGCCAGCATCTGCCACTTGGTCTCTCCACAATACTCACTTATCACTACTTTTAACAAGAATGTTACATGTATGCACCCATGTAAGTGAGTGGGGATGGGGACTAAAGTGTTTATGTTTTCCCTAATTTGACTTTTCCTAAAGTTATAATTTAACAAGCCCCCACTTTGTGAGCTATCTTTGAATGGACTCCAACTTTGACTAATTTAATTCTTTTTTTATAGTATTATTAAAACTAAACAATCCAAAAATAAAACAAAGTGATCTCAAATAAGGATTGCCCATAAAGCACTCGTGGAAACTTTTTGTTTTTGATGTAATTTCAGTTGGTTTTTTAAAGCTTTCCCTGGATACTGTCAGGTTTTCTCAGTGGTATAAGCCACAGGCAGGTCCAAGCAAGACTACACACCAGTGCCTTCCATAGTAGGCTGGCAACAACAACTCTGGAAGACCATGTGCAAGCGTGTGCACCAGCAGAGGGGATCAGAAGGAGTCAGTTAATTAGTTATATTCCAAGTGTCCCTTTGAAACTCCCTGCTTCTGATACACAATTGACAGCAATTTTCATAAACATATTCGCTTCTGCCACTTTGAAAGTATATGTTGCTTCCTATTGTTTTGCACCATGGTAAAAAGACCGGCTTGTGGTGTGGTAAAACTGAAAGAATAAACTGTTTCGACTCATAGAACTGTGTTTTCTTTAAGCTCACTGTGATATTCTCTGATGAAAAGAGCTGACATTTGGTTTTGCTGCCTAGCAACCACTATGCGATGATGTAAGCATGAGTGTGCATCTATGCCCAGGAGCGGCTCCACGAGAACATGCTTTCTCTGCATCAGTGACTACACGTAAACAGGGATACAGATTTAAATTCAAGCCATTAGTCACGGGAGTTCAGCGTTACCTCCTTTACGTAT
This sequence comes from Lepus europaeus, assembly GCF_033115175.1. Taxonomy (NCBI): domain Eukaryota; kingdom Metazoa; phylum Chordata; class Mammalia; order Lagomorpha; family Leporidae; genus Lepus; species Lepus europaeus. Next base: position 72,918,078 of record NC_084830.1, on the reverse strand, counting down.
TCAGCACGCAAGTTCTACTGCACAGGTACTTGCTCAATGCACTGAATTCTCAGAAGACTGTTTTGAAACAGCAAACATGTTGGCTCTGTTTCATGCGATCAGACTCACTGACAACTATCAATCTCATTTTTAGAATTAATGGGCTCCCTTGCAAAGGGTCTGAGTCACAGCTTTGTGGTTACTCCGAGTACTGTTTAGAAAATTCAGGTCTTTGTGGGAGTTTCCACTCCGTCCCCCACATCCTAGATCTAAGGAATAAACACAGATAGAGGGACACTGTTCTACTGTAATAGTTTAGACTACCACAGTTGTCAAATTAATGCTTCATTTACAACGACAAGTTCTTTCCAGAGGGATTCACCCACTCTTTCATGGAAGTCTACTCAGTGCACCTGGCTGTACTATTATTCACTGCCTGCTTCTAAGAACGGAGTGGGAAGCAGAACTCTCCGGCCTCCCACTGCCTTGTTGACTATGGAAAATCAGGTTAAGTGTGTTTTGTTTTTTCCCTAGAAATTGGGGTTGAATGTTTTCAAGCCAGTGATTCAAGAGAAGATAAACAAGGCCCAGCACTTCTGGCCAGCAGGTCTGGCCCAGGGAGTGTACTCTGCCATTTCTAAATACAAAGCCTGGGTCACATGATCTTCCTGTGTCCTCCCGGCCCCCAGTTAGTGGCTGATTTTCACAGAATTAGGATGGGATTTTTCTAATAATAAAACTCATCAGTTAGATGAAATAAAAAAAAAAAGGTAACAAGGTGGAGAGACTTTTGGTTGTCTTTGGTTTAAAAATCCATCTCTCTTCTCTGCGTGCGGCTGCTGCAGCCAGCTAATTCCACGACGACAAGCCTGCAAAGCTGCTGGCTACGCAGGACCTCTCAGCGGCGGCTTCTCGCGAGCACAGATGATATAATTTATGTCTGAGGGTTTCTCCATTGGTATATAGTCACTGCCCTTTTTTTCCTCCTCATCTTACTGTAGCCTATACTTTGAATTTTTATTTTGGAACAGATATGGTAAAGCATTTGGTGTTTAGTACTAGTTAGTAAAACAGGAAAACTAGACTTTACAAATTCTAGACAGTCATAAAGCTGCCTAAGGTTAATAAAATATGGGCAGTTAAGACCAACCATTGTTACTCTTAGGCTTATCTTAAAAGTTCTGCCTATTATTTAAATTTTCATTTTTATGAGACAAATAAGCTAGTCTGAAGGCCCATAAATAAAAAGCTTTAACTCCCTCTTTAGTCTCCAGATTTTAACCTTTATACATAGGTATATGAACACAGCACACATACAATTTAAAAATCAGGGAAACATTTCAAACTAAAACATCACGGAATTTAATATGATTTGTGAATATGATTTTCCATAATGAATACTCAACTGGTGCTTAAAACCTGTCAATCTCTGTTCTAATCTACTTCATTTAATTCTATATATTGCTGATTTCAAGCATAGGCATGGTGGAAGGAGGAGCTGGAACGGAGAGATACATACGTCCGTACTAGTAAGCTCACGAAGTCTGTAGGTGGATTCTCTTTCAATCGCCTGCACCTGAAATCAAGTGTAAGTGTGTGAAGAGGGACAGAACCAGCAGAGGAGATGGAAGGCACTAGCTACCTCCAGCATCATGGGCCCCAGCGCATCCTTGTCGATGACACCCTGCCCGGTGGACGACACGTCGGACTTCTGCACTTCATCTATGTTGGCAGCTGCTGCTTTCTCTGCAACAAACAGAGGCGCAAGTAAACGGCAGGGCCATTCCAAGGACAGCGTGACAGAGAAAAATATTTTTACTGTACTGATTTGCAAAATCCTAGTGGGATCAGATGTGGCTATAAAAGTTAGAACCCGGCCCCGCTGCCCCCGAAGAGGGGAGACTGCTGGAAGCAGGAGCCAGAACATTTAACTCTTCACCCCGGAACCTATGGCTTGGATCCCCTTTCAGGCTGCTGAGAAAATGAGTTTAGAGGTTTCGTGCTAGTCCCTGACAGTCGTTTTTTCTGGACTACGAAATCATTATATACTATGGCACAATTAGTTTCTACTCAAGGGACTCCCTAAACTAGGATAAAGGAACTGAGAAGCATAACCAGCAATGTAGTCGCGCACATGTGAAGAAATGACAAGGAGTCCTCACTCGCTATGGCTGCTCCCACGTGACACACAACAATGTCTGCCTCGACTTTTATTGTTCCACTTGTACTCACAGTCATAGATCAGGAAGGATTTGGTCCCTAACTTGTCCAAGGTGCTTCAAGATTTAAAGGAGAAGGGAGGGGCCCCCATCAGAGGCATGTAGACAATTTCAGTGGTAGCTTTTCCTAGGACAGGGTGCATAAAACATACCCTTGGATGGAAATGTGCAAGGCGGCTTTCAGGCCCACAAGGCCTGGGAAGACACTCCACTGCAGAATGAGCCTATTCTGTGAAAATGCTCAAAGAAAGAGATGTATTTTTAAAAAAGATTTATTTATTTATTTGAAAGTTAGAGTTACAGAGAGAGAATCTTCCATCCACTGGTTCACTCCCCAGTTGGCTGCAAAGGAAGTGGAGCAGCTGGGACCCGAACCATTGCCCATATGAGATGCCAGCACTGCAGGAAGTGGCTTTACATGCTATGCCAGTGCCAGCCCCAGCATTTGTTTTTAATTAAAGATTTCTCTTATTTATTTGAAAGGCAGAGTTATAGAGAGACAAGGAGAGAGGTCTTGCATCTGCTGGTTCCCTCCCCAAATGGTAGCAATGGCCAGGGCTAGGCCAGGATGAAGACAGGAGTCTGGAATTCCATCAGGTCTCTCACATGGTGGCAGAAGCCCAAGCACTTGGAAACCACTGCTTTCTCAGGTGCATTAGTAGGGACCTGCACTGGAAGTGGAGTGGCTGGGATTGGAATGCCAGTGACACAGGCAGTGACCTAAACCACTGCGTCACAATGTCGGCCCTAAGAGAGACATCTTTACCAGCATCTGTGCAAACCAGCTATGTGCAAACCAGATTATTTGTAGTTGAATAAATTATATCCCTGTTTAGCCTGCAGGCTCTTATTGTTATTACCCACACATAAAAGAAAACTGGACCAATTTCACACTCAGAATCATTCTTTCATGACCTGGGTATAATTTTCTTTGTGAAAAATATTCCATATGGTTATTTTCAAAATATGTAAAGACTAATTTGTATTTTAAAACCTAGAAAAGGGAAACTATGCAGGTTTTCCAATTTTGGTCATTTCCTTGGTGGAGAGCTTCCACAAGGTACACTGATCAGGAAAGATAACTTGCGTAGTTCAACTCTACACTTAGCCACTCGGCAGAGTTCAGATTCAGCAAGTCAGCCCAGCTTTCCAAGGCATCAGATTCCTTATCTGCCTCCTGCACAGCATGCATTCTACAAAGAGTAGTCGGGACAAAATGTAAAACCCACTTTATGGGCCAGTGTTGTGGAGTAGCAGGTTAAGCCTCTGCCTGTGACATTAGCAACCCATATGGGTGCCAATTTGTGACCTGGCTGTTCCACTTCTGATCCAACTCCCTGCTAATGCACCTGGGAAAGCAGCAGAGGATGGCCCAAGTGCTTGACGCATGTGGGAGACCCAAAAGAAATTCCTGGCTTTGGCTTGAGCCAGCCCTGGCCACTGAGCCCATTTGGGTAGTGAACTAGCTGATGGAATACGTCTTTTTTCCTCTCTCTGTAACTCTGCTTTTCAAATAAAAAATAAATCACACACACACACACACTTTAGAAACTACAGAGCCGCTTATAGATGTAACTTCCCACTGGCACATAGTATTTTGATTTGTTCATTCTTCCTTACTTTCACACACAGCAATTCTCTTACTGCTAGTGATGAGCAGACCACATCCCCCCTTTCAACTACTCTGCCACACTGCTGAGCTGCCTCCTTAGACCCATGGACTGAGGACTGCCTACAACACGGAGAGAGGACATCGCTGACAGCTTCTCCACTCAGGATTGCGCACATTTGCTGGTCCTCGCTCGCTGCCCTCTGTTGCCGCTGCCTTCCCTAGCTCTTCGTGGCCAGTCCCTTCATTCTGGCTCCACCTGCAGGCGTGGTCCCGGCCCATTCCCTCAGTCTGTCCTTCCCAGGGCAGGGAACGTCTCCGGTGCCCCAGCTGTGGGATTGACTCAGCCAGTTATTACACAGAACGCTCACCCTTCACTTTCCGTAAAAATAATCTTTTCTTCATTGCCAAACAGATAATATACAGATGGACACTGGGGCCTGTTGTGCAGTTTGGTTCACTCTGTAAGGCTATGGGTTTCCCTTCAGGTTCTGCTTGCTTTTCCACCTACCAGGCCGGGGGTAGAACTTGCACCATCGCCTGCCGCTTCCTCGTATGCCCCGAGGATGTTTGCTTTAGGAGCTGTGCTCGGTTTCCCCCAGGATCGCTGTCCATGCTGCTCTCTGTGGAGCTTCCTACGAGGTGCACAGGGCCTGGGAAAACCCCACAGCTTTGCCCTGAGCAGGCCCCGACATGCCTCAGACCTAGGGATCCCCGGGTTTCACCAACCAAAAGTCATGCAACAGGTCTTGCGGAGATTTATGTGGTCCCACTGCACTCTCATTCCATCATGATTATGATTATGATTTTTGTTTTGCTTTTTGTGCTCTGGCAGTAATGTGTAGGAGCAGGGGACTGACATCCCAAGGAAGAGAGATTTGCAGACTTCCCCCTGCTTCTTAACTACCCACTGGGGTAATGCTGTGCCATCAGTGAAATCTCACCGAGCAGCAGTGATGGGCTCCCAGGAGCAGCAGCCCTCCCGGCAAGGGTCCATGAGAATTTGCAGTGGGAACATGCTTGTGGACTGCAGGGGCTCTGCAGGAGATTCTGATATGGGTTCTAGGAGGGAGTTCCCGTTCTCCGTCCTCAGGAACAGGAGGCCACCTCCACCAACAGGTGCTGTGTGCACCTGGATCCCCAACAGCCAGCACTGTCCCTGCTGCAGAGCAGGTGTTCACCACACATTTGGTGGCTTCCCGACAGACTAGGTGCCCACTGGCACTTACTCCCACAGGACTAAGTGGAGTAGAGGCGCATGGGGAGGGAACGGATTTTCCCTGCCAGCCTTGCCAGCCCCCCAGGGTAGAGGGAGAGGAACTGGATAGGTGGACAAGGTCAAGTAACAGTGGAAAGTGTTCCCGGGAACTGGTCTTAGGTGATGAACCATCCTGCCTTACCAGAGTTAGTAAGCTTCAAGGCATCTGACATTTTCTCAGGCCCCATGTTCTATTCTTCCACTGCTACAATCAGTTGTTTATAATTCTTAAAGAATGGGCTTAATTGAGGTTGGTGCTGAAGGAGATGTGAGGCAACAGCTGCTCACCAGAAAGGCAACCCTAAACCTATCACCAACTGCGAGAGCCACCAGGCTGTTTCTCATAGAATGTTCTGCCATCACCACGGCAGCCAATTCCTGTTTTCTGAGATGTCAGCACCAATGCTGAGTTTTAGGGCAAAATAAATACAAAACAATGATGTCTGTGATAATGTACTGCCCAGTTTTTTAGAGACAATCACTGGACTTTGTTAGCGTTTGTACTCTGAGAATCAGAGCATCTTTCTGAGGGTGTGTAATCATCAATTAGCACGTGCACAACTCAATCAGGCAGGCTCCGGAACACTGCTAAGTCCTCATGCTGGAGCATCCTAAATACTCCAGCAACGTGCCCGAGGAAAGGGCCTTCGACTCTTAGCAAAAAGCATGCAGGATCACCACAAACCTGTACAGAATCTGATTTTCAGGTCTTTACAATTTAGGGTGAGGGCTTAAAATTTATCAGGAGATGATTCAGATCACGCATAACAAGTGTTTGGAGCACTACTGGACAGGCTGGATGAAAATAATAACCACTCTGAAAATTCTTCCTAACAGCAAAACACACTGTTTTACATGCATGCACACACACACACACACACTGGTTCATCTGCTGGTTCACTTCCCAAATGCCACAATGGCTGGATCTGGGCCCATCCAAAGCCAGGAGCTCCATCTGGGTCTCCCATGTGGGTACAGGGGCCCAAGCACATGGGCCATCTCCTGCTTCTTTCCCAGGCATATTAGCAGGGAGGTGATCAGGAAGTGGAGTAGCCAGGACTCGAACTTAACCTGCTAAGCCATAACGCCGGCCCCCGACTTTTAAAGATAAATCTTTAAAAGGAAAAAGCGGCCGCCAATACCAGTGATAGAGGATGAGTGGCCTTATCTGAGCTGACATGAGGAAACAGAACAGTTCCATGGGATGAATCCACAGCCTCTGACCTCCAGCACAGCCAGGGCTCTGCACCCAGTGGAAGGGGTGTGAACAGCCCTTGTCAGCAGAGGAGTCACACTTTAGCCAGGAGGGTGACATGCTTACTCCAGAACCAAATGACAGTGACACATGGCTAAACTGCAAGGAACCAAACTTTAAGTTCACAGAAGAGAGGGGAATTGCGGGGCGTAGCTGGAAGCGTTTCACATACACTGGAACTGAGCTGCATCTGGCCAGAGGTGCAAATGGACAGAAACAGGGAAACAGATGGCCGTGGAGAAATCTCCGTCTGGCCTTGAAAGCCAACGGGGAGGAATAAGCAGCAGCACAAGTGTGCCCAAGCAGGGGCTCGAGCGACCTCACTGAAAATGAAAGCAACAATATCACGATATCACGTGGGATTCTTTTTTTTTTTTTAGACAGAGAGAAAGGTCTTCCTTTACCGTTGGTTCACTCTCCAATGGCTGCCACGGCCAGTGCGCTGCTGCCGGTGCACCGTGCCGATCTGAAGCCTGGAGCCAGGTGCTTCTCCTGGTCTCCCAAGCGGGTGCAGGGCCCAAGGATCTGGGCCATCCTCCACTGCACTCCCGGGCCACAGCAGAGAGCTGGACTGGAAGAGGGGCAACCGGGACAGAATCCGGCACCCCGATCAGGACTAGAACCCGCTGTGCTGGCGCCGCAGGTGGAGGAGTAGCCTTTTGAGCCGTGGCACTGGCCATCAACGTGGGATTCTATTAATGGAACACGTGACCTGAAAGAAAACTCCAAAGGAGCCTGTAGAGTAACTTTCTAAAAATGCCACCATATGTACCTAAGTGTTATTTACATATATTAAGAGATGGGAAATTTTCACTATGCATAAAGAAAATAAATAAGAGACACAGGCTAAAGAATTCAGAGCTTTTTACTCCTACCCTCACAAGAATGTGTGGAATAGAGGTATTTTCTGTTAATTTGTCATCTATTCAATTCTCTATTGAATTTGCACTTTGAACATTTCTCACTATTAAAAAAGGAAAAAAAATCAATAATGTGAAGTGATAGAAAACCCTCAGAAATATGGCTTTACCAATGTAATTGGAATCTAAATTAAACTGGCTCTGAATTTATGTTCTTTGGGCACTTTTCAGGAAGTAATGTCCACCGCTGTCCATGTTCAGCTGAGTCTTGGAACAGGAGGAGGAAGGGCAGGGCACGGAAGGGGGAAGACGTGCAGGGCTCCTCGGAGCTGCACTAGCATGTTAGCTGGACATACACTGATATTTTTATGCACCAGATATAAATAAGCTTACATGTTTAGATATATTTATACTTCTGTAAGTACAGCATTACTACAGTAAAACACACTGTTTAATATTCTTAAATTAGGCCGTTTTCACAGCGGTCACAAGCTATATTTAGTTTTCTATATTTTGCATCCATTAACCATAAAAATAGTTACCAAAATATCCTTCAGTAAAGTCAGTAGCAGAAAGCGAGGCTCAGAGTTTCATAGGATCAAAGCCCCGAGGAGCTCTCCAATCAGAGACAGAGATGATAAAATCACATTTTCAGAGCCTGAGAAGAGCATGCTCCTCCAGGCCTGGACTTCACCGTTCCTTCCTGCTCTACTTTAACCACTAAGTTACTTTTTTACGTGAAGAATACAACCTAAGACAATAAGAACAAACATAACAACTCTCCTACTTTTCTTCTTCAGTTCCAGAAAGATTTTAAAAACCACAGCTATGATCTTTTCCACAGTAGAGACCTCCAGGAGCACAGCCCTGATGGGAGAGGTTGTCCAAGGCTGCGCCGGCGCCCGGCCTGTCCTCTCCTGCCCGGGGAAGTACTCCAGAAGTGGCCCTCCCGGGCCCCCCCTCCATTTGCCTGCACTCCAGAAACCCAATACCCATTAATTAGATCTCCAGTTTAAAAGCAAAGAACAAAACCCCAGCTCTTCAGGGACCATGTTGAGATGAGTCACACCACAAACTGGAGGAAAGTCATTAGTATTATATTCCATATGTTTTTTTTCCATAAGTAATTATTATTCGTGTTTGCTCTCAGAACAAAAGGAAAGGTGAACAGGGAAGTGTATCATCTCTAGAAATAGAACTGACTTTAAAATGCAAGGAAAAACATATTTTTTGAAGCAGCTGGATTAAATTGCTCTTTATTATTGGCATGTATAGGCATAAATTTGAAAGTAAAATTCCAGTTTTCTGGTGAGAATAGCAACAAATCAGAAACTGATTCCGGCAAAAAAATTAATGTATTAAAGAAAAGCAGAATTAGACATTTTAAAATTATGAAGTGACATTTCTTAAAAAACCCTTTATACATTCTTCAAATTTATTGTTCACTGGGTTTTTTTTGTTGTTGTTAATGTATTGAGTCTCCTATCAGTGAATCCTGTCTATCTGTCAATAACTAAGCTAAGAACATACACTCAAAGACTCTCCACAGAGCATTAGTGAACAGAGCCCTCTCGATTCCCAGGTGGGCAGTCCTGGCTCCAGGGACAGCCACATAATTGTCCCAACTCCAGTGGCAGCAGTGGCAGCCACCGCTGACTACTTAGAAACCTAAATGCCGTTTCATGTTTGCCCGTTGTGGGGACAGCAGGATATTGTCATTACAGTAGAAGCTGATACTTCCTTCTTTTTCCTGGGGATCATCTGAAGAGACTGTGGAAATTAAGTCTGTCGTTAGAAAGTCTAAACCTAACCAAGTCTCACTCACGCTGCACAGAGAGCTGAGGGAGACACCCCACAGTGTTCACACGTACAGAGGCATTCTGGCACTGCCTGTGCATACACACCCCTGACACGGAAGGCCAATGACGTCAGTGTTAGGTTTGGTCAAGCCTGATCATCGCTGCTTTCACTGGAACGCTATTCTTTGAAACATAAAGGTCTTTAGCTAAAACGGAACCTGGTGCTTTGTGCAGATTGAATAATTAATTCTCCTGTTTCAAAATGAGTAAAAACCACTCATCCAGAAATCTACCAGTTTTTCCCAGTGGACCGATGTCAAATACAAATCTAATCACTTCCACAACAAATTTTAAGTCTCTGCTGGGAATCCATCCACAAGTGCCCTCTTTTCTGGTACTGGGGAGCAGGAGGGTTCAGGTGAAGTGACTCTGACGTGCAGCAGCAGCAAGAGCCACGCAGAGCCAGGGCATCTCTGGAACAGACAGGCAGTTTCTGGACAAGCACTATAGATTCAGTACTACAGGAAAAGTTATGCAGCATCCTAAAGGTTCTAGAAGGTAAAACGAGAGAATTATGCATCTGCACCCAACTAAAATTAGAAAAGCTGCCATATGGCTCTGTGAAGCCAGCAGCACATTCTTATTCATTAGGAAGCATTCTGCTAACATAAAAACACAGGGCCCTTCCTGTGCTCTCCAAATGTGTTTATCTTTTCAGCATTAATGCACTATATATCATCAAGCTGCTGAAATCTCCTGCCGTGCATATTAAAAACGCGCAGCTGCACTTTCTTTAGTAGTGGGAGGAACCTAAGCTCCAAGTTGCCTCCCTCTCCCTCTCCGACACTGAGCTTCTTGTTAACATATCATGATTTCCCTTCAGCATGAAGAAACGGCGGAATTAACCAATCTCAAGGCCATCTCCACCCAGCAAAACCCTCTCGCACTCTGCTTCAGGGAAAGCAACATACTTGGTTTCCTTTTCATCAGTGCCAACATGCGGCTACTTACACAGAACCAACAATCGTGTCGCAAGTTTAAGACAAGTAGGCCTACTTCTGAAATTAATGCAGTGCACTTACCAAGGGCCGGGGGGGGGGGGGGGGGGGGAGGGCAGACCCTGGGTGTAAGTGGCTCGAGAACACGCTTCCGTTCCCAAGAGCTCACTATTACTCATCCTGCTGTCACTCATACACATTTTTATTTAGTACCCCACTTCACATATTGCCTATCAATACCGAATTTGATAGGTAAGACGTACGGTGGATAATCTTTCAAAGTAAGCCAGGTGACACTTGTCCAAAATCGCTCTTTCACATAATCTAAATTTCTAGGTTTCACAGCTCAAGCCCTACTGGAACTCACATTTAAAGGCTAATCACAGGAGAAAACCAACCAACCAACCAACCAGGCCCACGGCAAACCACACAGACGCCGAAAGAAGCCCTGCACACGTGGCTGCCAAAGTGCTACCAGTTCATAAACGGTCAGGCCAGCAGTGCACATCACACAGTTCCTTATGGCAGCTCCCCCCCCGTGTGATGCGGGTGTGCCTTCCACAGTAACGGAGTATGGAGAGGTGAAGGCCAAACAGTAGAAGACTCTTACTTTCGGGACGGTCTAACTCATTCACTGGGCGCAGCTAGTTAAGGCATTAGGAGTTGTGTGAGGAGGGAAAGGCAGGAGTCATAATTTGTTTAGGAGGTTGAAATGTGAGGCTGAGAGTAGAGGATGGCAGCAGAAACAAACCCCTGGGTGAGAGAGAAATGGGAAGTGAGATGAAGTTCTGTTGAGCATTAGCTCAGAGGGTACAGTAGCCTCTCGAAAGGTTATGTTATGAAAGTGTTTTTTATCTCCTTCAAATACCTATGCTAGCTCAAATGCAAGGCCAACAAAATCATACTGTAGGAATACTTAATACAGTACTGACAGAGAAGTTAAAGTTTAGTAATCACATCTAAAAAGTTCTTTCTAAAATCCTCCAGAAGACTTTGTTCTAATTAGTGTAAATATTTTATTTTCCACATCACTAATCAGTTTAGCGGTACAGCAAACCTCATCTCCCACCCCTGCCACAGCACACCCCAGCAATACTGACATCCCCAGTGCTCGATTCTGTCTCAAGATTTTAGTTACTCCCCCAGAATGCTCTACTGGCACAGATGCCCTTCCACTCCTTCTCTTTTAACATCCTATGACAAGGCCGGCACTGCGGCTCAATAGGCTAATCCTCTGCCTGCAGCGCTAGTACCCCGGGTTCTAGTCCCGGTCCGGGCACTGGATTCCGTCCCGGTTGCTCCTCTTCCAGGCCAGCTCTCTGTTATGGCCCAGGAGTACAGAGGAGGATGGCCCAAGTCCTTGGGCCCTGCACCTGCGTGGGAGACCAGGAGAAGCACCTGGCTCCTGGCTTCGGATCAGCGCGGTGCGCTGGCCACAGCGGTCACTGGGGGGTGAACCAACAGAAAAAGGAAGACCTTTCTCTCTGTCTCTCTCACTGTCTACTCTGCCTGTCCTCCGCCCCCTCCTCCCCCCCAAAAGAAGATCCTATGACGGCTCCAGAAAGCTCATTTGTTATGTCAGGCCCCTGCTGGGTTTCCTCGATGCCCTGCACCTGTCATCATCATAACACTCTGAAAGAATCTGCTTCCATATCTTGACCCCTTCACTGCTTTGTCGGCTCCTGGGCTGTAAGAAGTGTCTACTCATTCAATGTCTGGAACATAGTGGGTGTTCAATAATTTACTGCATTAGTAATGCTCACAGTCTCACAGCTGGAGCTGAAATCAGTTTCAGTTTAACTGGGATCAAAGTATCATACATGGGGCCGGCACTGTGGCATAGCAGGTAAAGCCACTGCGTGAAGTGCCAGACTCCCATACGGGCGCCAGTTCAAGTCCTGGCTACTCCACTTCTGATCCAGCTCCCTGCTAATGCACCTGGGAAAACAGCAGAAGATGGCCCAAGTCCTCGGGTCCCTGCACCCACATGGGGAGACCTGGAAGAAGCTCTTGGCTCCTGACTTCAGATTGGCTCAGCTCTGGCTGTTGCAGCCATTTGGAGAGTGAACCAGCAGACAAAGACCTCTCTCTCTGTCTCTACCTCTCTCTGTAACTCTTTCAAATAAATAAAATGAAAAAAAAAAATCACACATGCCTCCTTGAAGGTTTAGGACTCTGATTTACGGAGTCAAAGTATTAGGCAGAGTGCTTGTACCTCATGCTTCTAGTGAGAAAAAATAAGACCACATGTGCTAAGGGCATTAGATTAATTCCCATGGTGGTCAGGCCATGGGGGAGAGTGTTTGGAAGGGAGAAAAGTCACCAACGCACCTTCTGAAGCACCTGAGAGATGCAGAGAAAAAAACAAACAAACCAACTTCATTAATGGAGATTCTCATCAAGAAGCTGCAATCTGCTTAAAAAAAAAAAAAAAGTAGTTTGGGCATCATGGGAATTTTTTTATCAGCCCCTGGGGTTTCCCCAACTACTCACAGCTCTTAAGAAAATAAACCTACCCAGGGGGAGTTCTACAAATTGTCACATCTGCCTTGGGATCCAGCACAGAGGACAGCTTTGTTGAGTTCCTAGTCCCTCCCACAAAGTGTGCTGGGAGAGACCTCCGCCTCTGAGAAAACGTTAGGCCTGAGCCAGGGTGTGTGTGTGTGTGTGTGTTCAAGTGTGATTAGTCAGAGGCAGAGCTGGAGTCCCTGCAGAAGCTGGAGGGGTTCTCGCCTTCCTCCACTCTGTTTAGCCCATGACAGAAATAGAGCTGAATGCCATGAAGATGTCCGATGAAGGTGCAGGCAAGAAGGGCAGAGGGGGAGGAGGCTCCTTACCCCAACTCCCCTTAGCCTCCTGCCTGGCCGGGCCACCAGCTGCCCCGTCCATGAAGCCCCCTCGGCGTCATGCTCAGGCCTGCACATCCTCTCCACAGTCGTTACCTGGAAGGTACCTCCTGGCACACGGAAGGCCTGAAAGCCATCTGGTGCTAGGCTTCCTTTGTTTCTCTGAGGGCCACTCTTGCACACCCCTGAGTCCTCCTTTGCAGGGGTGGGTATCCTGCTCTCTGATTCTCCTCACAATCCACTTCTGAGCCCTGCTTGCTCTTCGGTCGCCACGTTTTCCTCCCATCTGGCTATCTTTTCCTTGCAGTTTCTCCCTGTGGACGCAGAACCCACTGCCACTGCACAGGGACTGCACAACAAGCTGTGTACATGCACTTCTCCGCCCCTGCTGCGACGCTAACAGCACCATGGGGAGGGTAACATGCCCAGCTCCCTCGTGCTTGTACCTCCATTCCCAGCTCCCTCGTTCTAGCCTTCGCTTGGGCAATCATGGGAGGGCCTCACTGGTGTGCTTTTTAAAAAGCAGGTGTTCTCAATTTAAAGTACCTAATGCAAAAAGCTGATAACAGAGTATAGAATCATCCAATTTAGGGACCTGAAACATTAAATTATGCCAAATCATATCATCCTAGTTGAGAAAAGCAAGACACTGGGGATAGTATGAGGAGTCTGAGCAGATACATGCAGTACCTCAGCCTGGGGCTGAGGGGAGGGCAGGTCCCCCAGGGCTCAAGGCCATTAGAATCCACAAGAACAAAGGAAGTGGCTGGAAGGCGAATGTACAGTGTCTGTGGACAAGGCGAGAGTTCTTGGTGGGCAGGGACCTGAAAGGACCAGGGTACACAGCAGGTGGGAGGTTGTCTCCAGAAACTTCTACAATCTGACAACCACTGAAATCTCCCATAGGCAGAAACCTCTAGCAGCTAAGAATCTAGCTCAGTCGAGATCAACTCAGTAAACTGATAACTAAGACCCAAGCTAGGTAAATTCCTAGAACACTTATGGAGGAAAAAGAAAAAAGCAGGTGGCTATATGAGAGGAGGTCTAGTCTTGAGCGCATTCAGGCACTTTGGATAATTAATAGATGCACAGTTTACTGTATCCTGTGATTCTGCAAACTGCTATTATTTTTTTGTTTTGCTAGTGCTTTTCTGTATGTTTCATATTCTGCCTGGTTCACAAGGGCTGCTTTCATTTTTCACATGTTAGGAAATATGTGTAGGAAGAGGCTATCTAAGAGTTAACACACACAACACAAATAATAAACCTAAAAAGGATTTAAATACTTATCCCAAAGAAACCCAGTTTGGAGAAAGGAACCTGGGTTTATCCTCCAGGAGTCTAAAAAGAAGAGATGGGGTGAAAGTATACAATTCTGGATTCTGGAAGTTTAAGAGAACAGGTCTATGTTTTCCAAACCAGAAGTTTTACGGAAGAAAACAGCACAAAGTATTGTTTTTGTATCATACAGAAACAAAAGTTTAATCTCTTCTATTCAAATGCTTGAAAGTTTTAATTTTTTAAAAAAATATTTATTTAAAAGGCAGAGGCAGAGTGACCAAGAAGGGAGGGAGAGAAACAGAGAGGGAGAAGGGAAGGGAGAAGGAGAGAGAGGAAGGGAGGTGGGGAGAGGAAGGGAGAGGAAGGGAGAGGGAGAGGGGGGGAGGGGGAGAAGAGGAGGGAGAGGAAGGGGGAGGAAAAGAAGGGGAGGGCTCTTCCATCTGCTGGTTCACTCCCAAAATAGCCACAACAGTCAGGTACAGGAATTCCACCAATATTTCCCACTTGAGTGGCAGGGGCCCAGATACTTGGGCCATCACTGGCTGCCTTCCCAGATGCATCAACAAAGGAGCAGCCAGGATTCTAACTGGCCCCGTATACAGTTTTCATTCTGAACTTCAAATTTTACATACAAAGACGTCCTATCCCTCTTCCCCAACTCCGGATTGGCTTATCTCAGAGAGCCTGCTCCTTGTGAACCAGCACCTGCGAGGCTGTTCTGGCCCTGCAGGGGGAGGTGCCGTGAGAGGCAGAGCATCTTCTCTGCAGAGATCACCAGGGCCTTGTTCTAGAAAACAGCCGTCACCTGGTAATGGCATTGTAAACTGCCTGTACCAAATGTGAAATAAAGCCTGGAAAAATAAAGGATCTGACTTGTAATAAAAAGAATTTTCTGGAGCAAAGCTTGCTTATGTAACAAAAAAAATGTTTGATTTTATTTGTAAATTTTCAATATGCAAACCTAAACTGTTGTTTGTGGGAAAACATCACGTTATTAACAGTAAGAAATAAGGTAAGACAGTAGATGAAAAGAAAAGCCCAGAAGTATTTAAGAAAGAATCCCAAAGTAGGTCTTCCCAATTTGCTGAAATATGAAATTTATTGTCATCACAGTACCCTGAGTTCAAAAAGCATTCTAGAGAAAGAGTTTCTGTCAAAAGTGCACTCAATAGTCAACTGCATTTCATAGCGAGAAGAGGAAGATATTTAAACAAATCTTTAAAGTGACCCATTAAAATCCTTATGGTATGAATTCTCTCTAATGTAAGGAGGAGTGGCCGTGAATCATCAGCCAAGCTTCCACAACTATTTAAAGCAGCAGGCAACTGAAAACAAGGGTCAGCTTCACTCAGAAAGGGACATGTCTCAACCAGGAAGCAGGAGGCAGCTAGGACCTCAGAAACTGCTGCTGGCACAAAATCTGCATTCTGAGATCCATGTGAAATTAACAAACGCAGACATCTGACATTTACAAAGGTTCCTAAATTTGGTATGGTGACTGCCTTTTCTACAACTAAATCCTATTCTTTCTTTATGGAGAACCAATAAACTTTATAAATTAGGGGGGCAAATACTGATTCTCGCTCCCCCAACCCCCAGCAGTGGCTTAGTAATCCCCTAGATTTTATTCTGGTTATGTGCTGCCAAATGCAGACTATATAACAGTGAAATCCCCTCGCAAGGCATCAGGACAACTCTCTTATTTGAAATACCACACTCAGTTCTCCAATAAAGGCTATGAGAAAGCTTAAGGCACAGTGGATAGACATATAGTGAGCACCATGGCTATCTGATTGTTAAGCTAAAGAG
Organism: Lepus europaeus; assembly: GCF_033115175.1. Taxonomy (NCBI): domain Eukaryota; kingdom Metazoa; phylum Chordata; class Mammalia; order Lagomorpha; family Leporidae; genus Lepus; species Lepus europaeus. The sequence continues at coordinate 72,902,165 of NC_084830.1, read as the reverse complement.
AAAAATTCTCAAAAGTTTAATTATGATCATCCACATAAGCCATGGAACACATCACAAGTCACTATTTATAAATATGAAAAAAGGTAATTAAGTTACTATCAAATTAATGGATTTAAATTGGCTTAAAATTAGTTTTGTTTTACATACATTATGCAAAAAAGATGTTTCCTCAATATTCTATAACCATTCAAATAATAAGATTTTTATAAAACGTACTCTTCTTACTTTCAATCTTAATTATCCTACTTAAGCTTCCAAATGCTAGATGATTTGTATTACCATCAAGACTTCAGAAAAATACTATCTAATGGCATTTTGAAATACAAGTTAGCCTCAACACAAAGACAGTAGGGCGGTTTGAATACAAGAAACCTGTTTTTAGAAATCCTGTCTGCCAGGTGATGGCTTATAGGTAAGGCAGATAAAGCGGCGGAGCTGACTGTCAGGACAGCTGGCAGGCCCAGTTCTCAGGGCAGAAGGTAGCCTTGCTCTGCAGACTTAAAGTCTGGACTAGAGGATGCTGCTGTGCTCAAGCCACTGACAATTCACTTGCCTCTCAAAGGCAGTAAATGCTGTCTGAGATGTGCTTTTTCAGGATGCATCGCTTATCATTTTTAATTTTGCCTCAATTGACAGTGGGCTTCCCAGTGATCACAACAGTGGCAGTTGTCAACTCTGTATTGCCAAGGAAAATATTTGGCTGCATATAGGGTTTCCTAAGAGCAAGTTAGTACATGACCTCAATCTTTTCCAAGCTTATCATAATGCTGTAAGGCTGTGCTGATTCAGCAAAGCAATCCATAATCGCTTGCAAAAGGCCCCTGTCTCACAGGGATGTTATGAGGCTTAATATAATAATGCATGTGGAACACTGTGAGCTCTACAGAAGGTGCTAGGTAATAATATTATTCTGCATTTGTAATTACAAGCAGTCTTATAAAGAGACCTATAGGAAAATTACAAATAAAAACTCAAAATAATTTAATATAAATAACTGTGTGACAAAGAACATATTGAAATCTTTTCAGGTTTAAGAAATGGTCAGGATAGACTACATAAAGCTAAGTCAAAATGAAAAGAAACAGAAACAGACAAGTTCTATTAAAAGGAAACAATGTTACATCCCTTTGTGATAAAATAGAAGCTGAATCAGAAATTAAAAGTACATTTCTCTGCAACAATTTTGACACATTGCTCTTAATGAATTAAACTTAGTAACATTTCTACTGATAAGTTAAAACTTTAAATCAAAGGAAGTAAAACAGCAATAAAATTTCTTCAGTTATTAATAATATTGAAACTATATATTTTAACTCTCTTTGGGTCAAAACATAAAACATAAATGTCAAATATGTTTCTTTTTCAAATATTAGAATTATGCTGACTTTGGCGGGGGGGGGGGGGCGGGGGGGCACGATAGCATTTGTCTCACAGCCGGGAAATGCCTGTCCACCTGCCCTCTGGACAGGCAGCCCAGGGGAAGGGGACCCATGAAAGCCCACCTCGACGGGCAGTTCCAGCAGCACAGGCCTGCCTCAGGCCACTGCCTTCTCAGGACTGGGAGTCCTGCCTGCTTGGTCCACCAGGGGCCAGTTCCTCTAGGCAGTCGGACACTGTCAGGAGATGCAAGCTGTCTGCTCTGCCTGCTTCCAGGACTCAGCCCACCACTGGATTCGATCTGGAGCTCCTTAGAATTCCCTCAGGACCAGCAAGTCCTTGAGCCAGAGACGTGTTTTTTGTCTCTGCACTGCCACCCCCTCAATGCAGCGCTGCCTACACAGACCCTCCCCCCAGCCCCCAGAGTGAGTTAACTGCCCCACACTCTGCGAACAGCAACAGGAGCCCCCCAAGTGGGCTGCAGAGGCCCAACAGAATCAACTCCAAGCACACAGAGCCGGCAAGGAACTTTAAGCTGCAATTTGCATTTGTAATTTTGTGTTCAAAAAAGTAGTATTTTATGTTTTTGAAGAAAACCTAGTATTAGATGTGGGAATGAAGACACAGAAAGACAAGCTCTGCTTTCTTGTGGGTTTTAAGGCATGCTGGCATGGTTAAGCAATGGGCTGGAAGAGGGTTAGTGGAAGATCTCTTTAAAGTGTTTGGGACTTAAGTAGAAAAGAAAATGGAAAATTTGAAATCTGTTAGTATTGGGAGGTTTTTTATTTATTTCGCTGAAAGGTTCAGCTTGTTAGGAGAGTTAAGTTTAGGAAACAGCATTGATCTGGATGCTGAATGAAGAGAGAGAGTCTAATTATCTTAAGCTTTTCACTGAGAACGCTTTCATCAGAGAATGAACATGGCAAGACCTGATTACTTAACTCAAAATAAACTTCCATCAGCACACCAGGAACAATGCACACACCTCAGGATGCTAACGGGGCCTAATTAGTTCTCTGAATTGTAGTAGCTCAAAAGAATTTTGGAAAGTAAAAATGTCAAAGTTAAGGTTCTTTTGTGTTATCTTCTCAGGATAAAGCCAACTGCCAGGGAAATTAAACTTACGGTTTCAAAAATGCAGGCACAGTGGGCAGGCATTTGGAGTGGCAATTAAGATGCTAGCTAGGACTCTGGCATTCCATACTGGGGCGGCTGGGTTCAAGTTCTGGCTGGACCAAGCCGAAGCCAGGATGCAAGAACCAATTCAGGTCTCCTATGTGGAAGACAGGAACCCAGTTCCTTGAGCCATCACGGCTGCCTCCCAGGTCTGCACTGGCAGCAAGCCGGACTTAGCAGCTGGAGCTGGTCACTGCACCTGAGCGCTCTGGTGTGAGGGCACATCACTACACAAAGGCTTTGTAACCACTGGGTTGAATGCCTGCTCCAGCAGGCTCATCTTAATACAATAAAAATGGAGCCCTACAAGTCAGCATCTATACTTGAAATGATATATAACATAAAACAAAGGGTTACAATAAATCTGATGTATTTCTAAAAGAATTTGTGTCTTATTTATCACTGTAGCTTGTCACTCTATTTGAAGCACAGCTGTACACATCCTATATATTAAGAACTACTCTAATTATTGGAAACAATAGCCTTCCTGGAACTAGTCCAGGAATGTAAATCACAAAAATTACAGTGTCTTGATGGAAAATATCCTCTATTCCAAACAATTAACTTACAAATAAGTCTTAGGAAAAAATGGCCTAACACTGAAGACATTCTTTCTTAGGAAAGCACAGCAGTGGAAAGAATATGGACACACAAGAGATACAACTTCCATAAAACCTGAGCCAAAGAGGCTGAATTTCTTTTGTCCTTTGACAACTCTGGCTCTCTAACAATATTCTAAATAAAATACACTATATGTTCTTTTGCTTCCTTAGTCTGACATAAAGGACCTATATATGACACCCAGCCCACCCAAAGAAGAAAGCTGCTCAGCAGGTGGCTGAATTCAGGGGCAGTGAGGAATAATCCAACAGCGCCTGCTGCCTTGGCCTTTCCTTCTGCCCTCCACCCACCAGAAACAGCAAGATTAAAGTCAACACTAGGAAACTGTCACACGCCTACACAGACAGGCTTGAATAGGGCATAGGTCGCCACTACATTGAGAAGTACACTGAATCCCCCAAAGGGCCTGGGAATTTTCTAATGTCCACTGCCAAGTGCTAAGTCGGGGTGAGGAAGCGCCCTGATGGGAACATATGTGCTACTGGCATGATTTGTTTCACAAGACAGAATATATTATTTCCAAAGTGTACAGGTCCAACAGGACCGTATATCTATCCCAGGCATCAGGGTTCAAACACTGGAAGAGCAGTCTATTTCTGTTGAACAACTTTTCTCTCCTGAATAATCAACTTACATTTTTTCTTTTTTTTTTTTAATATTTGTAAGTGGTGTAGGGGGCAGGGAGAGGGAGAGAGGGAGAGGGGGAGGGGGAGAGAGGGGGAGAGAGGGGGAGAGGGAAAGAGGGAGAGATGGGGAGAGGGAGGGAGGGAGAGGGGGAGAAGGAGACTGAGTGTTATCTTCCATCTGCCGGTTCACTCTCCAAAAGCCTGCAACAGCCATGGCTGGGTGGGGCCAAAGCCAGGAGCCCAGAACTCCATCTGGGTCTCTTATGCAGGCAGAGACCCAACTATTTAAGCCACCACCTGCTGCCTCCCAGGATGTGCATTAGCAGAAAGCTAGATGGGAAGTGGAGTGGGGACTTAAACCCAAGTGCTCTGATATGGGATGTGGTATCTTAACCACTGCACCAAACACCAGCTCCAATCTATGTGCATTTTCTGTGTAACCATGTTTAACTGGGGCTTTCCTTTGCACAAAATGACAGAAAGGAGAAACGAAGGTAAAGGTACCCTTGCATGGACATATAAAAATTCCATTCTTCTACCTTACTTTTGGTCAAGAACACAGTGAGTATGGGGGGGAGGGTGGTTTTACAGAAATTGTCAGCAAGCTCTGTTTTGCTCCCAATCTACTTCCAGAAATGGGAGTGCACACTTTGACAGGGCCAAGCTGTTGTTTATCTAGAGGTCACACTGCACAAGTGAGATGGACAGATAAAATGATGAGACAACAGAACACTCTGGTGGAAAACTCCTCCTCTGCTCATATCACCACACAAAATGAGTTTTTTCAAACAAGCTTGGGATCCAGTTTTTTGGACTAAATACCAAGAAGCCTTCTTGGCCTAGACAGCATCTTTCTATTTTCTTGGGAACTGTTAACAGGGAAAGCTGACCAGACTAGAAAGTGTACATCATCTTCTGAAATAGGAATCTGCAAAAAATATTCTCCCCACCAATGGAAACATGGTGTCTCATTATATTCTAAGTAACAGCTGACACCATTCTTCCCAACTCACTCCAAATGGCAGACGGACACAAGAGTGAACAGCTGGATAATATGCACTTCACTAGGAGACACGAGCATGGAACTGGGTCGAGATCTGGACTTGAATTCAATTCTACCACTTACTAGCTTTGTGAGTCTAGACAGGTCTAGGGGTCTGCATTTAAGCTCCAGGTTCCTCTTGCATAAGATGGAGATGATAACAAAACATAAGCTACAGGGCACTGCAGGATGGAGTGAGGCCAAGCATGCCAGCAGCAGTGTCTGGCACGAGGCAGGAACTCCCATGTGCTAGTTCTTACCTTCTTTGTGGGTGCCCACCCTTTGGCTTTTGACCTTTGCTAGGATATAGGGATGAATCTATGCTCTGGTGGGCCCAAAGCTTATGTAATTAGAGGGTGGGGACTTCTTTAGTAACACAAAAGTAAGCAGAAGAGTGAATATATAAAATGTGAAAGAAACAGCAGTAAAACACTCACACAATGAACAAGATTAACACTTCTTCCCCGATCTCTTCAATCATTTGTAATGCTCATGAACAAGTGCTTCCTAATGAAACAGGGCTTCCCTATCTAGAACACTCCAACTCCCAGCACTTACAGGGGCCCAGGGAAGTAAGAGGTCCTGAAGATTAAGTTTGTTAACTTACAGATAATTCTGCTTCTGAAAAGATACAATGTAAATTCTTCCCTTAGTTCCTTTATTTGTTACATTATTCATCTGGCTCTTGGTTTGTCATATTCATTACGCTTTATGTTTTATCTTTGCATAGATTGTTACACCAAAGTTCTTGATATTCTTTTCTTTCTTCATTTTTTAAAGATTTATTTATTTGAAAGACAGAGTTACAGAGATAGAGAGAGAGATAGGGAGACAGACAGAGAGAGCTTCCACCCACTGATTCACTCCCGAAAAGGCCACAACGGCTGGGGGCTGGGTTGATCCAAAGCCAGGAGCCAGGAGCTTCCTCCAGGTCTCCCACATGGGTAAAGGGACTGAAGCACTTGGGCCATCATCTCTACTTTCTCAGGTGCATATTTAATGAAACTCCCTCTAACCCCAGATCACCATCAACATCTCTTCCCTGAATAACACAAGCTAAAACTGCCCCCAAAGACACAGTAATAATTCTATAAATCTTTATTTTGAGTGTGACTATGTTTTTTTTGGAATTTCTCTGTGGAACATTTCTCTCATCACAAATAAAGTTAAAGTTGAAGATGTGAAGGCCATTGCTAGAGCAGAATGCGGTGTGCATTCTAGTTTGTCGTCTGCAAGTTTTAAGGTCTCAGCCTTACTATTGTTTCTGTGTATCTCTTTCCTTATCTATGAAACTGAGGCAATGTACCAATCCTGAAGGAATGTCACAATTAGAGGAAGTACATGCCCTCTACATGCCGGCCCTATGGCACAGCGGGTTAAGCTGCCACTTGCAACGCTGCCATCCCATATGGATGCTGGTTTAAATTCTGGCTGTTCTACTTCTGATCCAGCTCCCTGCTAATGCCCCAGAGAAAGCAATGGAAGATAGCCCAAGTGTGTGGGCTCCTGCCACTTAAGCAGGAGACTGGGATGGAGTTCCAGGCTCCTGGCTTTGGCCCAGCCCAGTCCTGTCATTGCAGCTATTTGGAGAGTGAATCAGTGGATGGAAGATCTCTCTCTCTCTCTCTCTCTCTCTCTGTGTGTGTGTGTTTCTCACTTTCTTTATTGCTCTGCCTTTCAAATAGATAAAATAAATCTACTGACAAAAAGAATACAATGGGCATCCAAAAGGAAGAAGATAGCTAAAACCAGTATGGATAGATTTACTTATGACATTTGTTTAATATTACAAGAAGAAAGAATTATAGTTAAGTGGCCTTGTATACAACAGTAATGGTCTTAGTACCAGACTTCACTTAAACATAACCCACATGGCGGACTCCAATATATCCTCAGAGGTCAAAAAAGTTTCATTTCCTACTTTCTGTGTTCCCCTACTTTGCTTGTGCCCACACCTGTATTATCTATCATAGCACCTAGTGATTTGCTATAGCTATTTCTTCTTTTTCTTAGCTCTGAGTATCAGCTTTATCCCTTATTAACCATAGGCACAGTCAAGCTGGGCTACCACAGGCTCCCTCCAGGGCGGGTTCCCAAATCAGGGAGAAGCATGTGCATATCCTGAGGAGCAGCTTTTTCTAAAAAGGCACTCATGACTTCTTTATGTTGTCTGCAGCAGAACCCAGGACAGCAGGGACAGTGTCTCACTCCTCTATGTCCCTCTATGTCCCTGGCACAGTGGGTGGCATGCAGAAGGCATCTGGTGAGTGGGTCCTGAACCTAAGCAGGAAGTAATGAGAAACTGTCATGCTTGAGTGGCATGAGATACTTATGGCATGGTCCCTGGTCACTGCCAGACCACACCACTGGAATTTATTTCACATGGTACTATTTCAAACTGACACAGCACTTAATGATAGTCTTGACATGCTGCTATTTTTCCCTTTTCATTATAATATTCATACCTTCTGGAAGCTTCTAAAGACAATGTTGAATTTCTTGCTTTCACATTTTCTGCAAACCTGATCTTTTGTTCATCCTATGAACATCCACTCATAAATACTTTAAATTACGTTTTATATACAAGGCATTAGGAAAAAGGATATGAAAATTAGTGAGCTACAGTTCCTTCAACAAGAGTTAACATGGTAATATGGTGTCGTCTTTTATGTTTTGTTGTTGCTGTTTTTCAGCTTAAACTATAGTACAAACCACAGTGAAGTAACCATTTCATCTAGCAATGACACAAAAACCGTGCCCTACAGGTTACAAGAAAAATTACAGCTTGAGGTCTGTGGTCTGCACAGGAGGCTGGCTAGACAGACAACAGCAGGAGATGGCTCTCCCAGATGGGCTGTGAGCAGACGGTGAAGGGCCTTGAATGCCATTACTCAACAGGCAGGGATGCACTGAAAGTTCTAGAAGCAAGAATCACTCATCCAGTGCATGCTCAGGAGTTGATTGGTAGTAGCAGAGGTGAGCTACACAAGGTAGGACGTGGAGACAACTTCAGGTGACGAAGGACGCACTGAATTAGAGGGTCAAGAGTGAAGAATGGGGGAACGGGGTTGCCTGTCAGAATGCGGCAGGAGCTGCCTGAGCTGACTCACTGGCTGGATATGAGCAAGAGGAGGTCAAGCAGAAGGTAAATGCCAGTCAAACACTGAAGTTTTCTTCTAGGTAAACACACACCAAAAAACAGGGGATCAGAACATGGTGGTAACACACACTGACAATGAGCCCAGGACAAAGGAAAAGCTGTTCTCCTTAGGAAGAAGAAAAAATGGGTTCAGTGCGAGCTAATGATAAACTGTGCAATGAATGATGAGGGAAAAGTCAAGGGCGGAGAAGCAAGGTGGCAGCAGTCAGCAAGGCTGAGTGCTCACGTTAGAGACAGCTAAAATCATGAAGGAGAGAATTTAGTCAGGGACAAAGAGAAGGCCAAGGAGTAGATGAGGAAGAGAAGGTAGGGCATGAGTACTGATGGAGCAGAGACCAAAGTCCAAGTGTTTTGAGGAAAGGCTGGTCACCGGGCCAGAGCTGCCAGAGATCCCAAGCAGCATGAGGAGGCAGAACAGCCAGATGGGTCATCAGGGGCCACTCTTCAGAGTCCAGGGAGAAGCGTCAGTGATGAGAAGTAGTATCCAGGCCAAATTTTCATTACTGAACAGTAACTGGAGTGTAACTTAGTCCATTTCATAAGGAATTTGGCAACAGAGAGAAGAGAAGCATGGAACAGTATGGTGAAAAGGAGCCATCACCAGAAGGCCAGAACTTTCGTCACCGCACGCCACATCCTGACGTCTCCCTGCTCACCCTGTTAGCTCTCAGGGTAAGCACATCCCTTGGGAGCCAGCTAGGCAAGGATTCCCTAGTAGAAACTCCTTCAATAATGCATTCTGTCAGATGCCTGGCTAATGTCTGCAAAATATGTACTTGCAAATTATATGCATCTATCACTGTATAAAATTATTGCAGTCCAACATTATGGGCCATGGCACAGCTCTTCACTTTTGACTGAGATGCTGGAGCACACTTACTGTGAACACTAGGCGGGACCGCACACTGCCTTCCCCCAGACAGGGATTCTGCACCGTGATTTCCTCACCCATAGCCTGTCTTTCTTTCTTATTACTAGACTCCAAGTCCAGCAGGGTAGCACCCTTCTCACCAGTGCATCGCTGTATCCTGGTTCTCAGCAAAAAGGAAGTATTAGGTATTTTCTCACTGTCAAATTAAATGTGTGATTTTAATTCACCACTGCCTACCCCTGGAGTCTGATCACACAACCAAGAGCAACAACTGCTACAATAAGATGAACCTCAAGGACATTCTGCAGTGAAATAACACAAGCCACTGAGATACAAATCCTCAGAATTCCACTTATTGGAGGGGCGCCCAGAGTAGTCAAGTTCATAGACGACAGAGAGCAGTGATCGTGGCACAACAATGAGAAGGCACTTAATGCACTGTACAGTAGACTTAAACAATGGTACATCCCATGTATGTTTACTGCAATGAAAGAGTCCAATTAAACTTGATGCTCAGGACAAAGGTAGTAGGTTTCTGGAGTCTTTAATCAATTAGCATTGTAAGCAGAACTGAGTTTCTTGTAATTCAATGAACTATCTTCCCCTGTCACATTCTTGGAAATCCTGTAACAAAATGTGATTCAAGATCTGACATGCTGATAAGGGCACTGCTGGAGTAGAAGTTGGAACAATTATAATCTTGAAGTGTAGACCTGTTGAAGGTCAACTGCTAGTGGGCTTTACACTCAGGGCACAGCACAAGCTGGAAGAGTCTCCATTTCTCATGACCCAAGCTCAGGCAAAGAACATGACGGTTTTCCTGGAGTTATCGTCTTAAAAGCATCAGGGGTGAGGAAAAGAGAAGAGGTTTGTTTTTTTTAAGTGCTCCTATACTTATTACTAGGAATGCACTGCTCAGTAATTAGCACAAGGTGAACACTTTCTAAGTGGAAATGAACTGAAATATTTCACAGTGAACAACAATAGTTAAGACGAGGAAAGAATTGGGAAGCGATGTAGTTGGGCACCCCCATTTTGCCCACCCTCAAACTATAGATAGACCGACAACCAGTAATGATCTATGAAGGCCACACTTACACTTCTTATGTCACCCACATACGGAGGTCTCATGTAGTAAATAGCTTCAGGGAAACAGACTTTAGGGGAACACTGGAAAATCTGAGATAGGGCAAATGGTCCAGCAGGGAAATCTCAATGCCATGTGGTTCTGTCTCATTTTCCCACTGACTACAGAAATCCTCCTGCCTGCGCCTCAGGATCTTCTCCCCATGCTTTTGGCTCAAGGTCATGTTCAGGGCCCTCAACTACGCAGTGATTAAGGTAAACTAAGATACCTGACGACAGAAGGCATTCTGTGCTGTAGGATGGTATTAAATCCTTACCTTTTCAGAACACTTGAAAAATAATTTGAATACCAATAATTATTGGGGAAATACAAATCAAACCATGATGAGATACATCACTTTATGCCTTTTTAGATGGCCATTCCATATATAACAACCACCCAGAAAGTAGCCAGGAGCTTGGCAAGAACATGAAGAAATGAGGATTCCTGCATGCTGTTGGTGGGACAGCAGAGCAGTGCGGCCACTGTGGAAAACAGTACGCGTGTTCTTCAAAAGATTAAAACTGTAATTACCATGGGACCCAACAAGCTCACTTCTGAGAAAGGAAGCGAAAACAGGATCTCCAAGAAACATCTGCATGCCCATGTTAACTGCAGCTCATTCACGGCAGTCAAGATACAGAAGCAACCCATATGTCCACCAGCGGATGAAGAAAATGTGGCCTACACGTATAATGGAATATTACTCAGCCTTGAAAAAGAAAGAACCATTGTCCTTTCCAACATCATGGATGGACCTTGAGAACATTATGCCAAGTGAAATAAGCCAATCACAAGAAGACAAAAATGAGGCCACTTGTATCAGGTATCTCAAGCAGCCAAACTCCTCTGGGTGGAAGAGAAAGTACATGGTACTCACCAGGGGCTTAGGGGCAGAGGAAACAGAATTCTCTTCACACAGAGTTTCAGTCATGCAAGATGGCAAAGTTCTAAAGCTCTGTTGTACGATGGTATGCATATAATTAATAATACAGTAATGTACACCTAAAATTGGTGAGAGTAAATTATGTTATGTTTTTTTTACTACCTTCTCCCCAAATTGGGAAAAAAACATGTTTCTTTGGTGGGATCAATTTGAAGTTTCATGTGTTATATTACTGTATAATCCACCTCAGTTTGAAAATTTACTTAAGCCTGAAGTCCACAAAAACAGTCACATTTCACTCTCCCTCATTCTTTTTTCTTTCTTTCTTTTATTGTAAATATTTACTTATTTATTTGAGAGTTAGGGAGAGACACCTAACGGTCTTCCATCAGCTGACTCAGTCGCCAAATGGCCACAGATGGCCAGGGGTAAGCCAGGCTACAGTCAGGAGCAGGAGCTTCTTCCAGGTCTCCCACATGGGTGCAGGGCCCAAGCACTTGGGCCATCCTCTGTTGCTTTCCTAGGCCACCAACAGGGAGCTGGATTGAAAGTGGAGTAGCCAGGACTCGAACTGGAGCTGCTATGGGATGCCAATGCCACAGGAAATGTTTAACCTACTAAGCCACAGGGCCGGCCCCAGCCCTCTCCCTCATTCTAATATATACAACGCACTGGGGAAATGGCTGTTCTCACTCATTTGTTTTAAATAAAGCAAAACCAAATATATATTTGAAATAATGTACTTTAAACCTAAACTAACCAATGGATGGCAATAATAAAAGGAACAATAGTGGTATTTGTTCTCTTATATCTATTTATTCCCATGTTTAAATTAGTATAGATAAATCTGATATTTAGCCATTTCTGATATTAACAGTAAATAAATAATATATATTCAGAGTAAGTAAATTATAATACAATTGGAAGCTCCTATCTCCTTATCACACCCCAAATATTTAATTCATTTTTTAAAGATAGCATCATTCTTCAAACTAAAAGAACAAATTTGATGTAAATAAACTTTGGCTCAGAGCCGGTACTGTGGTGCAGCAGGTTAAAGCCCTGGCCTTAAGTGCTGGCATCCCATATGGGCACTGGTCTAGTCCCGGCTGCTCGAGAGGATCCAGCTCTCTGCTGTGGCCTTGGAAAGCAGTAGAAGATGACCCAAGTCCTTGGGCCCCTGCACCCGTGTGGGAGACCCAGAAGCAGCTCCTGGCTCCTGGCTTCAGATTGGCGCAGCTCCGGCTGTTGCAGTCATCTGGGGAGTGAACCAGCAGATGGAAGACACCTCTCTCTCTCTCTCTCTCTCTCTCTACCTCATTCTGTAAGTCTGTCTTTCAAATAAATAAAATAAATCTCTTAAAAAATAACCTTTAGCTTATGGAAATTTAAACATACCTAGAAAATAAAAAAACCAATATATCCAGTATCTGTATAGTACTAGCTAACAGTGAATGAGCTTTGCTTTCTGCATCATACATATCATTTAATATATATATATACATACATATATATATATATATAGTAAATATTTCACTATGAAAAATATCCCATAGTAAAGATCACAAGGGGCCGGCACTGTGGCATAGCAAGTAAAGCCGCCACCTGCAGTGCCGGCCTCCCATGTGGATGCCAGTTCAAGTCCTGGCTGCTCCACTTCTGATCCAGCCATCTGCTATGGCCTGGGAAAGAAGCAGAAGATGGTTTAAGACCTTCTCCCACACAGGAAGAACCGGAGGAAGCTCCAGACTCCTGGCTTCAGATCGGCCCAGCTACAGCTTTTGCGGTCATTTGGGGAGTGAACCAGTGAATGGAAGACCTGCTCCCCTCCCCCACTGCTTCTGCCTCTCTCTCTCTCAAAAAAAAAAAAAAAAAAAGATACTAATTAATCATACTTATTTTTTCTAGGATTTCAAAATATACCCTAGATGACAAGCTGCTTGGATTTTTCACTATTATATAAACAAAAAGTGCTCAATTTAGCAGTCCATGAAAGTTAATGGCTGACCACTCAATTTTCTTTAAAACACCACCACACTTTCAGGAGGCAAATGAAAATACCGTAAATAACATCCGTCATGAGACAAGTTGTAATTTGTAATCTTTGTACAAGAAACAGAACCTATTCACTCAATTATTAGAATACAAATTTCAAGTTCTAATATTTTCAATGGCATTTATACTGATATAAAACTACTCTGCCAGGCTAGGCATCAGAAAAATCCGACAAATATTTATTTTACATAAACTAACAATAAACACTGTGCTCAGAACTGTAGTAGGTGTGAGTGATGATACAATCTCTGTCATTAAGAAATTTGTCACTCATTCAGGGAAGACAAAGAGAAGTACACAGAACACAGTAAGATTAGACAGTACAAGAAATGATGGGCATGGCAAAAGAAAAGAGTTCATAAAGGCTTGGAGACTAAGAGCTGCTTAGTGAAGGCAGTGTTTGAGATGGCCCTTGAAGAATGAACAGGAGCATGATGGGAACAGACAGAAATAGAAAAAGGAGGTGCTCCAGAGAGGAAAAGAGCATGAACAATGATATCAGGGCAAAAAAGTACCAGTCTGTGTTAGCAACAACAGTAGTGCAGGGTAACAGTCATAGCGTGCACAGACTGATGAAACAGAATGTAAATAGACAGCAGGAGGTCAGACTGGTCAGACTGGGGTCTTGGTGAAGCCACAGGACCTTCTACAGAAAACCATCTACCTTGACTGCTTATCACTGTACGCTGCCAACCTACAACAGCTAAAATACTCAACTCTGATGGTCTATTAAATGTGAGCCACTGCCTGCAGCACCGGCATCCCATATGGGTGCTGGTTCGAGTCCCGGCTGCTCCACTTCCCATCCAGCTCTCTGCTATGGCCTGGAAAAACAGTGGAAGATGGCCCAGGTCCTGGGGCCCCTGCACCCTATGGTAGACTCAGAAGAAGCTCCTGGCTCCTGGCTTCGGATCAGCGCAGCTCCAGCCATTGCAGCCATCTGGGAAATGAACCAGCGGATGAAAGACCTTTCTGTCTCTCCGCTTCAGCCTCTCTGTAACTCTGCCTTTCAAATAAATAAATAAGTCTTTAAAAAAAAAAAAAAAAAAAAAAGGTGAGCAGCTGTCAACCAGCTGATCAACCAGCCCAGAGGGGAGAAGAGAAGCTTTCCAAGCAGAAGGGCCAGAGGCAGGAGCCTGAGCCAGAGGCAGTGCAGCTTACGGAGGAGCAGTTGCGAGTTCAAGGCAGTTGTGGGTCAGAGCAAGGGAGGATATGGGAGGGCTGCAAACAGACCACAGGGGACTTGTTTCTTACCAATGAGGGGTCTTCTTCTGACTTTTGTCATTGACTATACTGGCAGTCATTGAAACTGGGGCAGAATGACCTACCTGGCTTCCTCTAGGGCAGCCTCAGGGAATATCTTTGTCCAATTCTTGTAGACCAATGGCCCAGGACTGCTCCCTTGGGCACAGTGGCAGACAGAACTAAGCCCCAAGCAGAAGACAGGCACTGATGCCTGCTGGTTCACTCTCCCCTGTCAAGTGCAGGGAAGGGCTGAGCAGCCAGGACACATGTGGATGGCTAGGGTGAAGCTGGACCAGTGGGGAAGGCTGGTACCCAGAGACCTCAGTCCAAGGGCTCCTACCTGCAAGCATGCCCAGGGTCATCACAAGCTGTCAGTAAGTCATTAATGACCACGCATAAGACACCACAAAATATGGCTTTACATTAAAAATCTTGTGATCTTCATGTGAACTTGTACACGGGGGCTTCCGGGTTCGCTTCCCACCCTTCTCTGCTCCGTCGTCAGTGCCATTAAGCATGTCTCACACTGCCTTATTACCTCTGCCATTACCCCCGTCCTTTCCTCCTAGCCTAAATCCCCTCAAAAATGAACAAAAATTTTAAAAATCATCCATTATTTTTTTGTTGTGAATGAATCGGATGCTTTATAGCATTTGTTTCAGCCATTTTTTCTTGTTAGCTATGTGCCCCCTGTTCCCTGGGGTCAGTAGCATTAAAAAAGTCAACCACCTCCCATTCCTCTGAGGTCTAGGGACTGTGATGGGGGCCGCAGGCCAACTCTGTTGAAGATGGTCTGAGGCCTCTCATTTGATCACCTTCTCCAAATTCCAATCACCTTATTAACTCCTGACCTTACTATGGCTCTGACTGGCCCTCTGTAGCCTCAAATGCAACCAAATGCTTCAATACATCTTACTCTGTTGCTAAACTGTCTACTTGACATATGCTGTAGGCCACCAAGCGCTCTGGCTTCTTTAATCATATTCATTTCCTACAGTCCCCAAGCTGGTTGTGTGGAAGCTCAAATAAGCCAAAGCTCCAAGGAAAAGAGCCCTGAACTTACTTATCATTGGATGCCCCCCCCCCCCCCAATGAAGAAGAGTATGTTTTGCACATAGTATTTACTCAGTTAAGAGAGGCATTACATGAATGTTTTTGCTTGTGGATGACATTAACACTTATAGTGCGGTGTTAGAATTAATTCCTTTTCATACAGTACAAGTGGATCAAGAAAACAAGGCATAGCTACTTTCGATTAGAGTGTGAAAGCCAGTTTAGGTCTTGAAGTAAGAGCCCAAGGAATAAACTGTTAAAACCCCAAAGCACGAGGGTACATTAAAGGCCTTACATCCTCTTCATCCAAAAGCCATTATGTAAACAAACAAACACACGCTTCCATTTACTTAAGAGCTGAAACAAGTAATAAGGAGATCCTAAGAGGAAAGCACAGCAGGGATTCCACTCCTGCTCACTCTTCTGTTTAAGGACTTCATGCATAACGTCAGACAAGCCACACGAAAACGTACGGAAGCCAAGTATATGAAGTTCAGTGGCAAAATATTTTACCTTCATTAAAGCTGCAATGGCAAGGATATGCTGCTGATCAGCACTTACACTGTGAAACCAAGAAATAAAATCTTGTTTCTCTCTAGAGGCATGGAAACACACCAAGCCCAACACAGTTTCAGATCTTCAAGGGCAAAGCCAGGGTTGGGTTCTTTCTTGTTTTGAGGTAACTCAGGGAGAAATGAGAACTGCCAAGCCCACTGTCCTCTTCAGCTCTTCCTAGGGCAAGATTCTTGTAAACGTCACTCAGGTGAACGTGGACAAGTAGGAAGCAGACAGAGTACAGCGGCAGCAACAGTGCTTGTGAGAAGGGTTCAGATCTGTTTACACCCAGTAATACATTTCTGATTCCTATCTCTGCTTGAATAGTTTCGATAGTTTATTTACTTATTCCTACGTTGAAATAAAAGGAACATCATAAAAATATTAAGGCTTAAAATGGAAACAAAAATATATACAAAAATTACTTGTTTCCTTATCAGTAGTCCCCTTACAAAGAAAATCTAGATTTATTGGATGGTACTTCCACGTATACACGTCAGAAATGCTAAGAGTAACGGAACTGCTATTCACTAAACCTTGCCACATGCCAAATACTAGCTTAAGCCCTTAATAAACAGTACAAAAGTACTCTTCTCAAGAACTTTATGAAGGGGGCATTACTATCTCTTTTTAATAGGTTAGGAAATAAAGGACTAAAATGTAAGAAACTTGTACACAGGTGGTGAACAGAGATATTGGGGCTCACTGGGTTTTAAATAAAGTCCCTTCTTTCAATGAGTTTATTAGGCTGATTGCACTGGTCTACTCCACTGGCTCTTATTATATCTGGATGACTGACTCTGCCCATTCACTTGTCATCAGCACATTTAGAAACAAGTAGGATAAAAAAACCTGGCATTTGAAATCCAAACTGTACATAGTGTTTAAGAAGCTACTGTATTAAAAGAAAGTAAGAATACATGGTTTTATCAGTTTCCCGTTCAGTTTTCAAATAATGGAGAGTGTGTACTATCATACATACTCTACTGGCAATCTAGAACACTGCCACCCGTGCCTTCAGTGTGAGAATGTCTACAGGGTATGCCAAGAGATGCTGAGTTTGCTAACCCATCCCTTCTGGTTGACAACGCTGCCATTACCCTCAGTTTCTCCATCACATGAAACAGAAGTAACACCTGGAAGGCTCTCCCCCAAATCCTGACAGGCAGAGATCCTACCAGGAGGGATTTGATATCAGGGTCCTTTCTCTTATTTTGCTTGCTGACAGCCACGAGATCAGGCCTAGGCTTTGGCTTTGAATAACTGTATTTCCATCATAAGAATGTAAGTATCCAGGATGGGGTTAGAAAGAACAGGAAGGAAAGGCATCATTTTAACAGGGCTTCTACTTCTCTGACGTGTGCTGCAGTAAGGTTGTTTCTGAGACTATTTCTTGTTTAAATCATTCCACTAGTTTATGGATTTCTGTATCGACTCACCTACATTTACCAATACAACCTGTCCAGTCAAAGGTACACTGTTAAAACCTAGCTCTTCAGTGCTGGAGGATAATGCATCATAAATTTTTATCTGGTGTAAATGCTGTATAGTACATAATTTATAAACAATAATAAACCCCACAGCTCTATTGTAAATGCTATATAAGCAATTGATTCTTAGGATGTTTCCATTGATTTTTGCCAAAATCTCATATGATAATGAACATGTGATTACAACTGACTAAAGACTATATATAGTTCCAAAGGAATGTTGATTGAGGGGCTAGTGCTGTGGTGTAGCGAGTAAAGCTGCTACCTGCAGTACCAGCATCCATATGGGTGCTGGTTCAACTCCTGGCTCCTCCATTTCCAACCCAGATCTTTGCTATGGTCCGGGAAAAGCAGTGGAAGATGGCCCAAGTCTTTGGGCCTCTGAACCCACGTGGGAGACCCCACGGAAGCTCCTAACTCCTGGCTTTGGAGTGGTCCAGCTCCAGCTCCTTGTAGGCATTTGGGGAATGAACCAGCAGATGGAAGATCTCCCCCCACTCCTCTTTGCCTTACAAATAAATAAATAAATCTTAAAATAAAAAAAAGAACATTGACTGAAATTTTCACTTAAGCTAATGAATAAGACAAAAGTGAAATAATAAAGTTTTAAGTCCTACGTCAATTATTTTTTGTTAGTTTATGAGTGACATTTTTGTTGAAGTGGGAAACATTTTTCTGTGGGTACATGTAAGGGCCACTTAAATATTAGATGTTTCTTTCTTCGGGCTACAGTGACAGCCAACAGAAAACTAAATCACACCCCGATGTGTAGTGTGTGCTCATCTCCATGGTGTGAATGCTCTCATCACGGCCAGCTGCAATCAAACAATGCAACACTGACTGACTGACCAGAGACTTACAGAGATGCACAGTTGCCACCACTCCACAGTGTCTGCCAGGGAGACACGGTCTCTAGGGCACAGGGAATGGTCAAACGCAGCCAGGTATTAGGAACGGCTGAGCTTTAGTCTTATCTTTGCTTTTCATCAAATTTAATTATAAGTCTATATAATTAGTAATAATGACTGTGCTTAACAGTTGCCTCGCAAGATTCCTGCCAAGTGAACAACTGGCTCCTTGTTGACTGCAGCACGCTCCCATCCACGCCCGCTCCTTAAAACCCTGCTTTATTTTTTGATGCTGTCCTCAAAGTTAGGGGAAAATTGTATGTATGAAGCAATCTGGAATCCCAATGTTCTCACACTAGAGCTACATATAAAAAGTAAATCACTAGAATAAATACTCATAATGAGAGACCAGAGTAATCTTCGGGTTGCCTGCTTCAACTAGGAATTTCCCCTCAATCTGGCTTATACTGACACAGACTTTTGAAATCTATCTGTAAATGTTTGTGGTTTTTTACAAATAAAACCGCTTTAGAAATATAACAAAAGTTTGAGAAAATTTCTTATTTGAACAAACATGTCCTGCATTCAAATATACCACACTAAAGGGGATTTTTTAAAGGATTCATTGATTTATTTATTTGAAAGGCAGAGGGATGGAAAGCGAGGGAGAGACAGAAAGAAAGAGTGCATTCATCTGCTAGTTCACTTACCAAATGGATACAACATCTGGGGCTAGGCCAGGCCTAAGCCAGGAGCCAGGAACACTGCCTGGATCTCCCTCATGGCAGGAACCCAAGTTCTTGGGCCATCATTTGCTGCCTCCCAGCTGCATTAGTAGGATGCTAGATCAGAAAAGGAGCAGGACATGAACCCGCACTCAAGGGATGCCAGCGACACAAGTGGGAGCTTAAACCACTGTACCACAACACCTGCCCCATTAAAGTGGATTTAAATGAAGTGGCAAATGGTTTCTAAACATTGGGGGGAAAAAAACAAAAACAAAAACAAAAAAAAACCTTTACTCACAATAATTATTTTAGGGTATCAACAAAAAGTGTGGCTACTTGATGTTAACATAAGAGGTATTTATTTATTTATTTGAAGGATAGAATGACATATCTTCCATCTGATGTTTCATTCTCCAATGGCTTCAACAGCTGGGGCTGAACCAGGTGGAAATCAGGTGCCAGGAACTCTATCCAGGTCTCCCATGTGGGTGGCAGGGGCCCAAATTCTTGGGCCATCTTCTGCTGCCTCCCCAGGCTCAGTAACAGGAAGCTGGAGTGGAAGTAGACTGGAATCAGTACTCCAGTATGGAATGCCAGTATTGTGAATGGCGGTTAAACTCACTGTGGCACAAAGCTGGCCTCCAGAGATCACTTTAATTAGCGCAGAATTGTGGCACAGTGGGTAAAGCAGTCACTTGTCATGCCAGCATTCCACATGGGTGCCGGTTTGAGACCTGGCTGCTCCACTTCCGATACAGCTCTGTGCCTGGGAAAGCAGTGGAAGATGGCCTAAGTAACTGGGCCCCCACACCCAAGCGGAGACCCAGGTGAAGCTCCTGGCTTCGGATCTGCCCAGCTCCAGTTGTTGAGGCCATTTGGAGAGTGAACCAGAGGACGGAAGACCTCTCTCTCTCTGTCTCTCCCTCTCTCTGTAACTCTGCCTCTCAAATAAAATAAATAAATAAATCTTAAGAAAAAATAGCACAGTGTAACTATATTAATTTTTAAAATTTCCCTAAATTTCACACTTCATACTTTATTGTTATTTTTATAAAAGAAAACAGCATGTATTTCCAATAAAAATGAAATTGGACACAGTAATCCAAAATGAAATCACTTCTATTTTTCACACTACTCGTTCTTCTGTGGAGTAAAAGCAGTGTGAACCTCCCCAGCCAGGGGACAGGGCTCTGTGATATCCATGACTACTGCTGGTAAGCCACAGAAGACTGAGTTTTAAACATTTGTCATCCTCCTTTCATACATAAAGGAACTTCACGCTTCATTATCAAAAAGCGGCTGCAGTGGCTTAGGTGCACCCACTGGGATTGTATGGCCCAGGCTCCCTCTGTCCTGTGCAAAGCAGCTGTGGGGCTTGCCAAGCTACCAAACTACCCTGGGACTCCCGTTCCCCACCCGTGAAAAGGGAACCGATACACCTGTTTCACGGTGTGTTTGTGTGTTAAACAGGTTACTAAATCTGAGTACTTTAAGACGTGCTTGGCAGACAGTAAGAACTAATGAAGTCTCAGCTGGTATTAAAAATTACCAGAGGGACCAGCATTATGGTACAGTGGGTAAAGCCTCTGCCTGCCATGCTGGCATCCCATTTCAGTGCCAGTTTGAGTCCCAGCTGTTCCACTTCTGATCTGGCTCCCTGTTAATGTGCCTGGGAAAGCAGCAGAAGATGGCCCAAGTGTTTGGCCCCTGTACCCACATGGGAGACTTGGAAGAAGCTCCTGGCCCTGGCCTGGCTTCAGCCTGGCTCAGCTCTATGAGCCATTGCAGCCATCTGGGGAGTGAATCAGTGGATGGAAGATATCTCTCCCTGTATGTCTCTCGTTCTCTGTAACTCTGACGTTCAAAAATAAACAAATAAATAAATCATAAAAGAAAAAATTCCCCGAGAATTTAAATTCAGTAACAGCAAAAAGTCTGACTTGGTTACTAAGTAACTAATAGTTAATAACTAAGGACCTGGGACCAGTGCTTTGGGGTAGTGGGTAGAGTCACCACGTGCAGTGCTGGCATCCCATATGGGCACTGGTTCGAGTCCCAACTGCTCCACTTCTAAGCCAGCTCCCTACTAATGTGCCTGAGAAAGCATTGGAAGATGGCATAAGTCCGCAGACCCCTGCATCCACATGGGAGACCAGGAAGACACTCCAGACTTCTGGCTTTGGATCAGCTCAGCTCTGGCTGTTGTGGCCATTTGGGGAATGAACCAGTGGGTGGAAGACCTCTCTTTTTCTCTTTCACTCTCTCTCTCTCTGCTTCTGCCTTTCAAATAAATAAATAAATAAATCTTAAAAAAAATAACTAAGGACCTAAGAATACGGACTACAGGAAAACCATCCACACGTACAAATTCCATGATACTTCATGGTGATCACAGTAGTAGCCACAAACTTGTGAGTATATTTGCTGTGGTTCTAGCAGGCCTATTCCAGCGTCAATGCTCTTGGAGTACTAGCATCTATGACCTATGAGTCTCATATAGCAGCACAGCCAAAAGAATGCATGAGAAGCCAAACGGATGGTAATTGCCCCTCCAAACCCACACCCCTTAGGCCATTTAAAAATACCCTTTATGAAACAAAAGAAAAACTGAAGAGCCGCTGATGAGAGCAGAGGAGGGGAAGAGCCTACCAGGCAGGCTGGCACACCCCAGCCTTCCACGGCAGGGGGCTCCAGCAAGAGGAGCCCAGCTCTCCCAGTTTGTGAGTTCCTCAACGTGGCTCTGCCAGCCATGCTGTTTCACCTCTCTAGGACGAACATGTGATCTTCGGATATTAACAGGCTTGTTCTCCAGACCTCCCAAATGAATTCTCCTGCAAGCTGACTACTGTGATGGCAATACAAATGGGGCTTTGATAATGGTGTAGAGACAGAGTTGGCTATTATTTATGCTGATTGGCAGAGGGAGCAGCCGGGACACAGAACAAGGGAGGAGGCTCAGGCATGACTTACAAGTTGGTCTCGAACCCTGGCTGGCTGTCAGCTGCCACAGGAAATCAAAGCGGCCCAAACAGAGCTGTGAGTAGAGAGGAATGCATAGGCTGCACAGAATTTTCTAGCACCAGAAAAATTGTACTTCCTCCAAATGACCCTGCAGGGACAATATTAACAACTATCCCTCTTCTGCTTTCTACAAGGAAGATGTCACTGAAGATCCCAGCTAAAGAAAAAAAAGTGCCCTTCTTCCTACAGTGAAGAAGAAAACTGTTATTATCTGCTGAGTATCTACCCTGACACGTACTGGCTAAACGCATTTACGTGGCTCACAGATTCCTCGACAGTCACACAAACTGGGTGTCGCTGTGGCTGAATTCTACACAAGGAAACCGAGTCTCAGAGAGAGACAATACTTTGCCCAGGTTCAAAAAGTTCTTAGATAGCTCAAGGATTGACGCTTGGCTTCTGCTTTATTTGATTCTTCTTTTTTTTTTTTTCCAAACATTTATCAAACAAGGGATATTCTTAAAATATTAAACTCAGTTGAGAACTTCAAAGTCTATTGGCATTTTTTTTTTGTTTTTTGTTTTTTTTTTTTTCCTCTTGCTTTCATTCAGTGTTTAACTTTTGCTTCACTTTTCAAAACATGCTGCTTTTCAAATTAGGAGGAGCACCATTATAAGAATAAGACATGACAGGGTGTTTATTATTGCTGCTTCTTGGGTGGTTGTGGTATGCAGTCTTATGATTAAAACTGCAGTTAAGGTATGGCACAGGCCCAGCGTGACACATCTTAACGTGTCTTATGGTTTGAGGGGGGAATTACCAAGGTTTTGCAAAACTTTAAAAACTTATGCAAGACTTTCACAGGGGTGTGAACAATATAATTGTTTGAAAATGTAAAAGTATTATTTAACATGCAGTATTCACAAAACTGAATCATTGTAAGACCTTAGAAATCTGAAGCAAAAAGCTTAATGGTTTCTCTACGGCAATGCTGTCAGCAACCAGGAAGACACAACTTCAAAGAACTGTAAGCTTAACCAATTATTTTCCTAAGAGTTGTAGTTGTAGGAATATTTTACCCATTTGCTGATACCAAAAAAATAAAGAAACAGATGACAATGGAGTTTTTGACAACTAGTGAACCTCAAAGGGAAAAGACAGAGGAGAGAGATGACGGGAGTCTGAATCGCACACTGAAAAATCCCTTAGCTGGTGACCATGCTGATGGTGTAATCCTGACGGGAGAACCAGGAAATAGAGACCAGTTTTTGGAGCAGGTTAGTGTTAGGAACCGTGATGTGTATGCCTTGTGAATATTTTTAAGTTCTCAGAATATAGAGCTATGTTTGTGAAACTTTTATATAGCACTTAAGCTTAATAGTCTGCAAGAATATGTAAAATGCTATGATGATAATATGCTAATATGTAGCTAGGATTTCACAACAGACAGGAGCAGAAACAGTGTGAGGTTCAGATATCTACAAAGACTAAAGAGATTATTTTCCTAAACATCTTTTTTTTTGATTATTGCACAAGAGAGAGTAAAAAACATAAACTCTAGGAGATGCACCAAGAGACTGCTGAGTAATAAACTTATGATGTTCTTAAGCTTTTAAAAAGTACTCTACTAAAATAAGTGTATATTTAGAAGAAAAACTTTAGTCTGGTATCACTTTATTATATAATGTTCTTATATTCTATTAGATATCATAAAAGAATAAAATTCAAACCAACTAACAGGGGAAGCAAACACAACAGATACATGCATGCACCAAGACAATGTCCTTACATGTCTAATAAAGATTTGCTTTTTGGCACCACAAAGCCAAATGTCTTTTTTTTTTTTTTTTAAAGATAATTTCTTGATTTCTGTAGGCAAAAATACCAGAGAAGAGATGCACAAAACGACCTCAAGGAAAAAAGACAGCCACAGGAAGAAATTCGTCACGTTCTACATTTCATCTTCACAAAAGAATTTCTACTGCAGGCTGGAAGCATTCGCAACTGTTGTCACTCAGGATAGGAAATTCTCAGCCAGAGGCTGGGCCAGCAGAGGCTCACACTTAGGCAACGCTGCTGAGTACTGAAACAGGAGGTGGTTCACTTCCTTACTTCTGGTTTGCATTTCAAACTGGCTTGTCGCTTGCACATTATGATAGGCACTTGCTGCACAGGCTCTGAACACTGAAGGGCGACAGGAGGAGCAGGAGTGGGCGCCCGACTGAGCTGACCAGATGAAATGCTACATCACCCAAGCTCACCTCGGTCTCCGGTCTCCTCTCGTCAGGGAACAGCTGAATTTTATATAAAGCCTATTTATAAACCACTGCGAGTGATACTTGCATTCATCTTGCAATGTGACATCATTTCCTCATTAATAATTTAAGCATGAGAAATGGATTAAAGGGCCTCTGAAGAGACTTCTCACACAAGGAAAAGCAGAAACCAACTCAGCCCTCTAAAATGTTCATTCAGTCCTCTTACCTTGTTCTTTGATCTGACGAATTTGCTTCACAGTTTCTTTCAAGATTGCACATTTGTCAGGTTTGAAGTTAAAGTTGTCTATATCATTAAAATTTGCAAAAATCAACTCTGCAAGTTCTTCGATGTATTTGTTTTCCTGTTCACGGTTACGCTTCTCAGTGTTCCTTTTGGGACTAAAAAAAAACCAAAAAACAAAAAACAAAAAAACCACATTTTCATTACATTTTTTTTTTTTTTTACAGGGCAGAGTGGACAGTGAGAGAGACAGAGAGAAAGGTCTTCCTTTGCCGTTGCTTCACCCCCCAATGGAAAGAGCTACCCTGAAAAAGGATTAACAAATTAAACAAGTTCTAACACAAAGACAGCAAACAAAGTTACCTATATAAACAGAGAGAAGAACTTTTAGGGGAAAAGTCAATTTGTTCTAATATGTTGCATGTTTGTTAGAAAACCAGACTTTTCTCCCGCTTGTCATCTTCCATTTACTTGTGGTGAGTGTCTCTCACTGGGCCAGGCAACAAGGACTTGGACAATGCTTCTCACTACTGTGTTTAATACAGAGCCTGGCATAAGTGGGCATCAAACTGACGGCCACAGAAGTAAACAAATGTCTTAAGAAGGTCAGGGAGGCTACATTTATAAAACCTTGGGAATTTCTTGAAGATTAGTAAAAGCAATGGAACTTAACCTAGTTGCAATAGGAATAAACACATTTCAACAAGCTTTGGTAAAATTTGAAAAAAAAAAAGAAGAAGAAAAGAAAAAGAAAACCAATGTTTGTAATTTCAACAGGTCTGGCACCAGCCCAGCACGTAGGACTCCTGTCCATTACGGGTGGTATGACAGCCCGACAGGCAGGAGGCTGTGGTTTACCAGAAAGTCCTGGGGAACCTAGAGGCCAACACAGGAGCTAGGGATGGGGCTTTAGCAAGCCTGTTGTTTTGCGTGGCAACTAGAAGGGTGTACAGAATATAAAATATTGGCTCTTTGCCCTTTCTCTCCTTCCTCTGCTAATGACTTTTCCTAGCCTTCCTCCCTACTGCTTCCCTGTCTGATCTTTTTCCTGGCCATCGGAAAGAAGTAACTGTTTTTACATAACTTTTAAAATCATTTCTATGATTTAAAATATCAGAAGTGTGAAAAATCTCTCTGCTACCTTTGTTCCTATTTATCTAGCTCACCATCTACCAAAATGATGAACTCTTATTATCGTTTCCTGAATATCCTAAAATAATACCAATTTAGATTTTTATTTTTTTACTTTTTTATATAAATGGTAGTACTCCATAACATTTTCTAAACCTTGCTTGTTCTTTGTAACAATCTTTTTAGGAGGAAAATTTTTTCATATTAATCCATAAAGAATGTCCTCATTCCTTATCATAGCTGCATTGTCTTCCAGGGTCTAAGTATATCAAAGTTGTTTACACAGTTCCCTACAAATATTTTTCCTAATCTTTTGCAATTAGAAACAATGTTGCAATGAGGAACCTCTCTACATATATCATATATCATTTGCAAGTGTTAAAGAGTGTCATAGGAAAATTCCTAGAATCAGAGCTGCTAGTTCCAAGAGGATATGCATTTAACTATTCACACATTTACTCATAACACATGAGAAGTAACTTGCTCTAAAATATCTGTTTTATGCACTGAAGAGCCACAGTCATTGGTCTCAACTCAAGTAGATTTAACATTTCAGGTCATGAAAAAGCAAAACAAACAAAAATCAAACCCAGGATAAAATTAACAGCAAATCTTTTTATTATAAGATCTTTTGTCATTATAGCATTCTGTGATCTAACATAAAATAAAATGTAAACCTCAAGATTAAGGAATAAAGTGACTGTAAGAGTCAAACACAACAGGGGACTTTCCTCTTCTTGTAAAGAATAAAATTTGTTACTTATTTGCATATTTAAAATACAAGCTACTGCATATTTAAACATTTAATTGTTAAGGAGAAAAATTAAACCCAATATTCCAAATGGGAGTAAAATCAACAACAAAGAAGCAGGCATGTGGCTTTCAGAGCCAATACTGAGTCCCCTCGGCCAGACTCTCACCTGGGTCCAAGCTGGTCAGGACATTCCTTACGCTTTCTTGTCTCTGCCCTGGACGGGTCAGAGGTATTTTCTCCCATCCCACTCATCTTGAACACATATCAGCAACTGAAACAGAAAACAGGGAAGGAAAAAATGAAAATGCTGATGACAAAGCGTCTGGTCCTTTTACCAACAATACCAGAGCCTTGATTTCAATCAGAAATATGACAACAGTAATTCACACACTGTTTTGATCTATGTGCATGTATGATTTCTAATGAAAAACCATTTTTAAAAAAAACTTGCTTACAGGTTAAGTAAATGGGAAGGTCAACTTTTTTTTTTTTTTGACAGGCAGAGTGGACAGTGAGAGAGAGAGAGACAGAGAGAAAGGTCTTCCTTTGCCATTGGTTCACCCTCCAATGGTTGCCGTGGCCGGCGCGCTGCGGCCGGCGCACTGTGCTGATCTGAAGCCAGGAGCCAGGTGTTTCTCCTGGTCTCCCATGCAGGTGCAGGGCCCAAGCACTTGGGCCATCCTCCACTGCACTCCCTGGCCACAGCAGAGAGCTGGCCTGGAAGAGGGGCAACCGGGACAGAATCCGGCGTCCGGACCGGGACTAGAACCCGGTGTGCTGGCGCCGCAAGGCGGAGGATTAGCCTAGTAAGCCGCGGCGCCGGCGGGAAGGTCAACTTTGTAAAAAAAATTTATTTATTTATTTGAAAGGCAGATTTAGAGAGAGAGAGTGAGTGCACTTCTATCTGCTTGTTCATTCCCTAAGTGGCCACAATGGCCAGGGCTGGGCCAGGCCGAAGCCAGGAGCCAGGAGCTTCATCTAGTCTCCCAAGTGGGTGCAGGGGCCCAAGGAATTCGGCCATCTTCTGCAGCTTTTCGCAGGATCATAGCAGAGAGCTGGATCCCATATGGGATGCTGGCGCCCATTACAGGGAGCTCTCGTGGCAGGTGGTGGCTTAACTCATTACACCACAATGCCGGTCCCAAGGTCAACATTTTAAAAAGAACCAAGCATACTTCATTAGGCCCAAACTCTTTAAGCAGGAGTTGGATCTAATAGCATCATGAACTACAGTCTGCTAGTGCTGGGCTGGGGCTGCGAGCTTCCGGTTTCAGGAGAGATCTTGCACCCTAAGAAACTCCAGGTGTTGCAAAGGCTCCTCCCAGTCTCAGTGTTGGGTTGGCCAATGTGAACTCTGTGCTGCAATAGTCATTCAGGACAGACAGCCCCAGGAAGAAACAGAGCCATGACACTAAGGGCTGAGGGTTTCCAAGTTTACTCAGGTAGATCAGATACCCTTGTGGTGGCCTCAAGTTCTTGCCCAGGGCCTGGTAACCAGCACTCCTCAAAGAGGATCTTCTGCTTTCTAGGGAGACTCAGTGCCGGCCCCCTGCAGCAGCTGTCTCCCTGGATGTGCCACGCCGCACACTGCCCGGGGATGGCCTGGCTCACAGCCTGCCGCCCCGGACTTGCCTTCTCTCAGGGGGCTCTGGCTGCCATTACCAAAGGTCTTAAGAAGCACCCTCAAAATCAAGGGGCCTTTAGTGACCCCCAAGGGGCAGGCGGCCATCACTAGCTCCTGCCTCAGGCATTCCTTTCAGGAAGAAAACAGGACACAAAACTACAGAGACTGTGCACTGATCTACACTAGTGGAAACAAACACTGAGCGAAGCAAGCAAGAGCTAAAGAGCAGGAGATGGTGAAGCTCTAAATGACCTAAACAAAGATTCGGAGGAAAGTACAAAAGGTGCTTAATGACTGCTTAGCAAAAGGAAAAAAAGGCAACACAGTCCCAAAAGCTCAAGTCAGCATTTAAAACCTTTCCCAGAGCTCCAGTTCTCTGCTACTTCCCATCCCAGCAGTGTCAATCATCTTTATTTATTTGAGAGGCAGAGTTACAGACAGACAGAGGGAAAGACAAAGATAGAGGTCTTCCATCTGCTGTCTCACTCTCCAAATGGCTACAATGGCTGGAGCTGAGCCGATCCGAAGCCAGGAGCCAGGAGCCAGGAGCTTCCTCTGGGTCTCCCATGTGGGTGCAGGGGCCCAAGCACCTGGGCCATCTTCCTCTGCTTTCCCAGGCCATCAGCAGAGAGCTGGATCAGAAGTGGAGCAGTTGGGACACAAACCGGCACCCATATGGGATGCCGGTGCCAACGGTGGAGGCTTATTCCACTATACTACAATGCTGGCCCTGGTCTCCTTTACTTTTGAGAATGGCTTTTCTCCCCTTTTGGACCAGGAAAAAAAAAATCAGAGGGAAGGCCAAGTCAGTAGAAGACTGGGAACATAAAGAGGATGCCAGAGAGCAGCAGGCTGACCAAGAGCGGGATGAAGTGCAAGGTGGGCTGAAGACCTGACGTTAGACTACCCACTGTGTCATGGCCACATATCCAGCAGCTGCCTTCCATGAGCCCTGGGACACTCAGCCCTAGGCTCACTACACTCTCCTCTGCTCAATATTCTGATCCAACTCAGCAGCACAGTTTTTGCTTTTTTTTTTTTTAAAGAACCATTTGTAAGAAAAATGAAGAAGTAAGAAGTAGTGTAGCAGTTGCAGGAGACTGCACCAACTGTACATTTTCTTCAAGAGGTCACTTGCCGGGCACAGTTCTGTGCGCTGATGCCCAGCTTCCTGCTGTTGGGAGCAATGTAACCAAGTCCCAAGGTCCTGTGCTGTGGTCACAATTTTGGCTTGATAATAAGCCAAATCTGTACTTAGTAACTACTCACTAAGTACAGGGGTAATTCAAAAAGCTCATGGAAAATGCATATTATCAGAGCAAATATTCACAGACTTTTGAAAAATTGTTTGCATCAAAATAAACGTTTTAATTTCACTTTTCTATAAACTTTAAAAAACAGTATTTATTTATTTTTTAAGATTTAGCTATTTATTTGAAAGTCAGAGTTACACAGAGAGAGGAGAGGCAGAGGCAGAGAGACAAAGAGAGAGAGGTCTTGCATCTGCTGGTTCACTCCCCAGATGGCCACAACGGCCAGAGCTGTGTCAATCTGAAGCCAGGAGCCAGGAGCTTCTTCCTGGTCTCCCATGCGGGTGAAGGGGCCCAAGCACTTTGGCCATCTTCTACTGCTTTCCCAGGCCATAGCAGAGAGCTTGATTGGAAGTGGAGCAGCCAGGACTAGAACTGGCACCCATATGGGATGCTGGCACTTCAGGCCAGGGCATTAACCCGCTGTACCACAGTGCCAGGCCCCAAAACAGTATTCATTTATTTAGGGGAGGGAGGAGAGACATAGACAGATAAACAGAGCTCTGATCCTCTGGTTCAATCCCCAAATGCCCATAACGTCTGGAAATAGGAACACAACCTAGGCCTCACACACTGGGTAGCAGGATCCCAATCCCATGAGCCATCACTATTGCCTCCCAGAGCCCACACTGGCAGAAGCTGGAATTAGAAGCCAGAGCCAAGAGTCACACAGGGGCTGTCCTACGGAGCATGGGCCAGACCTAATGCCCAAGTCTCATGACATGGTTAGCCCTGTGACCATAAAAAGCTGCTTTACCTCTCACACCTTCACTGCCTCTTCTGTAAAATGGGGTCTCATCAGCATCTATGTACAGGACTACCGAGCAGGTTAGCAAATGGCAAGGGCCTCCTCATACATCAGCCATTCTTCCTCTAGCAGGGGTGGGAAGCGTCTGGCCTGCAGGCTGTATAAGGCCCAGGAAGTCATTTAGTCTGGCCCTGCCAAGGCGACCACAGTGAGGACTCAAAATTCAATAAATCTACAGCAGGCTAATTTCTCAGTTGATAATTTCATATGGGCCGCAAATGATGTTATAAATATCCAAACAGCCCTTGGCAGAAAAATGGCTACCTGCACCTATGTAGCTAAATAGGCACAGGTCAGGTGGAAGCAGCAGCAAGATCTGGACTACAGGGCTTCTGTGCTTGATTCCCTTCCTGTCACCCAAACATCACCATCCATTCAACAAAGACTGCCTGCCATCGTTAAGTGAGGCTCACGGCTCTGAGTCCAAGGAGAAATGAAGAAAATAGGGTAGGAGGAGAACTCAGTGTGAGGGTAAGGCACATCCACCCATGAGATGACTGTGGGGCACTCCTCTGTAGGGTGAGGGCCAAAGCCTGGCTGGGGAGGAGGCCCTGAGGAAGGTGCAGGATTTCACACGGCGGGAAGCGGAGCAGGGGCAGCGCACATGGTACTGGCGGAGAGAGGTTAAAGCAAAAAGCCCGATACCAGAATCCTTCTCAAATGAAACCTGCCAAGCATTCACTGTCAGGAACTAAGTAAGCCTCAGTTCTTAGGTTTCAGTCCTGAGCGTGTGAGACTGAACCTTACACATCCAGTCTAAGTGAAGCTGCAATGAACGACCTACGGAATCTGCACCCTGGAGGCAGCTTTCCATAAGTCATAAAAAATTAAAGTCATAAAAAATTTAGAGAAAGATTCGACAGGCAGAGTGACACAGAGAGGGAGAATGAGAGAAAACAGAGATTCTCCATCCACTATTCCCCCTTCACCCCACCAAAATGCCTGCAGCATCCAGGCTGGGCCAGCCTGTAGCCAGGAGCCGTGAACTCCAGGGGGGTTCTCTCATGTGGGAGGGAGGGGCCCAAGTCCTTGGGCCATCATCTGCAACCTTCCAGAAGCACTGGCAGGAAGCTGGATTGGAAGTGGAGCAGCTGGGCCTCCCACTAGGCATCCTGATACGGATATGGGTGTCTGAAGTGGCAGCTTAACCCTTTGTACCACAACACCTGCGCTCTAACATTTAACATTAAAATATAATCTACAGTATATAGCAAAATGCTCTAAATAGGAGGCAAAGTTTGATTAAGTTTTATGAGTAAAAAATGACTTTTTTCCCCTCAGAAGTCTCACCACGTCTACTAAAATGTACAGTACTATCAGAAAGGCCAGAAAGCTTTGGAGTCAGTGACTGTTTCACTTAGCAGGTCACACTTACCCAGCTTTGGGATTTAATGTGAGCATCAACATCAGGAACCTTCAGCTTTCCCAATGTGTATCTCCCAATAAGTTCATGCCTATGAGGCCCCATAAGCCAGGGCAGGGAGGGGAGCACACATTTCTGGTGTCAGAAAAACCTTCTGGGCAGACTTTACATTCCACTTGTACCTACCCAAGGCTGGCTTCCAAGGCACTCTACTTGTGTCTTTAAAACATCATTATTCTCTTGAAGTTACTTAAGCGCTAAGCAATGATATCTTCAGCAGATTTCTTCAAATTCTAAAATTTTCAGTTTTTTAAACATGATTGTTTCCTTATTTTTGTTTCTGCCACATATGTCCTCTTTGCTGAACAATTTTCCTGGACTATCTGCCACCATGTTTATTTGCAAGCAGCTTCTACACCACTAAAGGGAAGAAGGAGGGCAGGAAGGGAAGGGGTCCAGGGCCAAGGAGGGGAGGGAGAGGCAGGAGTGCCAACTGCCCAAAGTGGGGCAGGGTGGCGGGGTGATGAGGCTGGGGAATCCTGGAAGTGCCAGCTCAGAGGGATATCCCGTCTGAATCACTGCTGTCCTCCCAGGGAAAACAAAAAGGTCTGAGATGCAGAGAGAAAAAGGCAAAGAGGAGGAGTACTTTACGGCAGGTGCAGGGAAGGGAGGAGGGCATGGAAGGGGTGATGTGAGGTCCACGGTAGCACAGTCCTGGAGCAGACACGTGGATTTTTGCCCTGCTCCTTAGTGGGCGAACCAAATAATAACAGCGAGCCTCCTTAATGAGGTGCTCGGGAGAGGGGCTGTGCGTGCTCTCTGGATGACTGTCGCACACTCCTGGCGCCCTACCCAAGGCTTGGCTGGCTGGCAGCAAGCCTTAGTATTTCACAGAACAGGTGGCCCTGCCAGGTGAATCCCTCTGCTCAAAGTACTAGGCAAGGCAGGAGTGACGCAAATAAAAACCAGAGATCAACACAAAGATTCTTCATTGATAAACATTGTCTAGTGTAGGCCTACTTGCAGAAAAGTACCTAAGGTAAAATGAGCCACACAAGCAGAGACGTTTTAATGCATTCTTTTGAAAATCTAGGTGACAGAAAATACTGAAGGGATAGTATTGAGGGGCAAAATATTTTTATTTTGTAACCATTCCTAAATAAATAGTTTCTTAAAACCAATGCATGTTTTCAGTAGTCTCATGAAATAAAATAGATTGAAGTTGAATTTTAAATCTATCTGAAAGGCAGGAGAGAGAAAGAGAACATGAATACGAATGAAGGAGCCATCTCACCCCTGCGGGTTTGCTGTTCACTTCCCAAATGCCCACACCAGCTGGGGTGAGGTCATGCCAAAGGCAGGAACTCTACTTGGGTCTCCCACCTGGGCAACAAGGACCCGACTACTTGAGCCATCTGCTGCCTCCTAGGGTCTACATTGGTAGGAAGCTGGAACTGGAAGCAGAGCCAGGACTTAAACCCAGGCACTCAGATTTGGGATGCGGGTGTCCCAAGTGGCATCTTAACTGCTGTACCAAATACCCACCCTGGAATTAAAATTCTTGAGCATCTCATCCTCAATTCTGAAACTATTCAATATAAGTCATTAAAAAACTGAAAATGGTGCGAGTAAACTCCGGCTGTATCTGATGGTAATTATAGTCTTTGAGTGCAAACCAGTTTCTACCAGATGTTGGGGGTTGCAAAAGGACATGGCTGAAAAAGAAAGTTTCAATGTGTCCATTCTTACTATCTGTAACAAACAACACGATCTCCCTGCTTTTCACAGTGACAGTACATCCACCCTCACGTCCTCTGATAGCAAGTTCTGCGAGCTAGACAGTAGAGAAAAGAGTTACAGCCACAGGATTTAGTAAGTTTTGTTTTTAAAAACAACAGTATTCTGGGAAGAGTGAAGGATGTCATTTAAATTCTTAGCATAATGACAGAAAGCAAAAAATAAATGTCAGACCTGCAATAATTCAGAAATGCACTCTCCCTTCATAGAATTCATCAATATTTCTTAGAAGGTAAAAAGCTCTTGCTTGCGATACAGCCTTATACCATTAAGGCTAGTTAATCATCCAGAATTCATGTAAACGATAATGTGCATTTTATCTTTTATCAGCACAGGCCATCTTCCAAACAAGGTCTGTAAAACTGTCAGATTTATTATATGCTGAACACATTCAGTTAACAAATAAATAAGAAGAATACTCATGCTGTTGCTGAAACCCAAACAAAATAAAATGATCAAACATCGGACCCCTACTGCCAGCTCCGAGAACTGGTTTTTTGTTTTTTTGGTTTTTTTCCCCCCACAAGTCAAGCCCTCTCCGAAACTCCTCTGAGACGATGAAATTTCCCCAAGTAGAAGTGACACACGCAGAGCTGCTGAGAGGACATCTGTCTCCAACACCTTCCTGAGCGGGACTTTGCCTAATAAATCCCCTGGCTCCAAATCCGGGCCCAGAGAGGCCTCCCCAATTTCTTTTAGCTTCTTCTGGAACTCTCTTTACAAACACAGCCTGCTGCTCAACACGGGCTTTTTAGGACCAAGAAATGCTAAACAATAGAAACCTATTCATAAACTGTCACTTAAGCACGTCTCCATCTGTATTCTATTCTTCTCTCAGGGGCACGGTGGCTAGGATGCTCACCTCAATAGCTAAAGCTCCATTCACTCCCTTCTTTCCTACACGTTAAAACGTTTGCTCATTTCAGCCTCAAAGCAGTTTCTCCCTCACAGTATCCTGTGCTCCAGGCGGATCCTTTTACTACACAAAAGCAAAATCTCCGGGTCAGACTCTGAGAAGTCTAAAAAACATACTATCTCATGTTTAAACAAACAAAACATGCCTTCTTTGGCTACAGATGCCTGGGAAAGGTGGAATAAAGCATAGAGCAAGTCAAACCTTGGGAGTCAGAAAGATGATACAGAAGTAAAGAGATCCAACTGACACAGGAGGGCAATGCCCCCTTTGCAAAGAGCATTAATTGGCTTAAGTTACCCTGAACAAATATTATTTTGGTGATAACTGAATAAATCATCTAAAAAATTCTAAGTGTACAGACTATGTGAAAAGATGTTGTGGACTTATACAAGCAATGAAGCAGCACACAGGCCAACAGAACATAGAGAACTACATAGATGGACTAAATGCAGGAATGCGCACACACAGAAAACCAGACATTTTCTTCCCACTGGCAAACAAGCAATGCATTTAGCACAGGAAGAGAGGATGCCATACAATCTTTCAAACAAATGTTAGCTGGGACGATAACACATTATTTCCACTAATGGGCTATCACTTTCTACTAGATTGTAAGAACATTTTTAACATCATATTTACCTAAGACTGTAATGCTCCTTGATTTTTATACATAAAATTATAAACTTGCCTCACTTGTCTCTTTAGATTCAGACTCATAAAACTACACATTCATTGAGACACTGACAACAGTTAGGCTGCAACATTTTAGGGTACTCATTCCAAATAAATCCAGAATTAAAGGTATCTTATTTGGAAACAAATTCTCAGTTCAGCTTTACTAAGTTACAGCAACATATTGTATTCTAAAAATAATTGCAGTAAACCAGACAAAAACTACTCTCACTAAGATCAGACTTATCAATAATACAAAACTAGTTGTTTGCAGTTAGGTGCAGGACTCAAGAAAACAGCATATCCTACAACCGCCAAGTTTTCTGCCAGTGAAGGGGCTTTGGCACCTACCTTCTCGTGGGCTTGGTCCAGAGTACAGCAGTAACAGTGTGTAAACAAATGTTTAAGCTAAAAATTCCTTCCTTCTCAACATGCTCTGCTCTTAGATTTACTTTTATATAATGGCCTTAAAGTGGTATATCAGACAGTAACTAGAAGACATATTCCATTTTCTGACCGAAAGCCAATAATACTCATGAATTTTTTAGCTGAAAGACACTTCAGGATGCCACTGGGAAGACTGTAATAAACACATTAGGCTGCAAATGGGCAGCATCAGCTTGGTAACACATGCTGCAATAATCTAATAAATGGCTACATTCATGTCCACTGCTTGCACAGAAATTCTTCGGAAACATTTCCATAATCCATATCTCCCAGAGAAGGGGAGAACAAACTCTTCCAGTCTAGTCTTAGCAAAATTCACTGCGGAATAGGTAAGTGGCGGGGAGCTGCTCTAAACTGTCAGTACCTACAGGGGAACGTGTCTAGTCTGACATCAGCGGCTGCGATGGTTTCCGCTTTCTGAATTCTCATAGGCTAAGTTCTTTAACTCAGCCACTCACTGGGCTGCTTCTGCACCCACGACGTCAGCCGCCGCTGACATGGCCAGGAATAGCAGACGAGGCTTTAATAAGGCCTCCGCGAAAACATCGTGGGAAGAAGCTGTATTTCTTGCATAATATAAGCATTTCCCCTCCCCTCCAAGCCGAGTGTACTTAGTGTCTAGCTAATATTCTGAAAACCAGTTTTCACGGAAGGCTTAGCATTCTGGAAAGAAGTCATCAAACCAAGAATCACCATGCGGAGCTTGTGTTTGCTTCATAACTTGTCTGTATTAAAATCCAATGATCTTTATTCTGGAACCCATTTTAACTTTCTTTGTGAGATTAAAAACAAACTTTCTAATTTGTGGGCGAAGCTTACTGAAATGCCAAAGGCAAGACAATTTGTACCTACACAAGAAAAGGTTTTTTACAGTTTGAGTTGTAAAAAGGTTCTAAATCAAGAGTCTTCCCCCATAATGTAGTCTGTTTTGTTTTGCTGGATTTTTGGCTAACACATACCTAGTTCTTACTATGAGTTTGGCATTTTGTGCAAATTTCCTGGCTTCTAATCCTCACTTTGATATGACCTCTCAGACCTGTTTCCATAAGTAATTCTCCTAATGCACATTTAAGACAATAAATGACAATTTTTTTTTTTTTAGAGAAAGTTAGAAAACAGAAGGAGGGTACTTCAAAAAGTTCATAGAAAAAAGAATGAAAAGATAAATATATTTTGGTGCAAAAATCTGAAATGTATGCATTTTTTTCATAATGCACATTTCCATGAACTTTTTTGAAGACCTTTTTATTTTGTAATTTAATTTAGTAAACAGTGACTAAAAATATAGCAATACCATTATAAAATATATATAAAATATAAATAAAATATATATAAAATATAAAGTATTTCTTTCTTTTTCTTTTTTTTTCTTTTTTTTTTGACAGGCAGAGTGGACAGGGAGAGAGAGAGAGACAGAGAGAAAGGTCTTCCTTTACACCTTTGGTTCACTCTCCAATGGCCGCTGCGGCCGGTGCACCACGCTGATCCAAAGCCAGGAGCCAGGTGCTTCTCCTGGTCTCCCACGCGGGTGCAGGGCCCAAGGATTTGGGCCATCCTCCACTGCCTTCCCGGGCCACAGCAAAGAGCTGGCCTGGAAGAGGGGCAACCGGGACAGAATCTGGCACCCCGACCGGGACTAGAACCTGGGGTGCCAGTGCCGCAGGCGGAGGATTAACCTATTGAGCCGCGCGCCAGCCCCATAGTATTTCCTTCTGTAGAAATCATACATACTTTAGAATCCTTCATCCATTCATTCAACAAAGAATTAACATTTCGGGCACTGTTGCAGCCAAGACATTGGACAGGGAGCCATGTCGAAACAGAAAAACATCAATGTTCTTCTAAAGCTCAGGCTCCAGGGCAAAGAAGCCAGGTCTTAGTGAATGAGCAAAGGTGGTGATTAGAAGTAATAACTGGATAATTTCAAAGGTAAAGGTAGAAAATAATACAATACTATTTTATTAAAGACTGATTTATTTATTTGAAAGGCACACTGATAGGGAAACAGTGATACACACACACACACACACACAATCTTCTACTCCCTGGTTCACTTCCCAAATGGCTGTAACAGCCAGGAGTGGGCCAGGCTGAAGCCAGGAGCCAGGAACTCCATCTAGGTCTCCTATGTGGGTGGCAAGGGCCCAAGCACTTGGGCCATTATCCACTGCCTCTGAAGTACATTAGCAGGAAGCTAGATACATGCTACTTTAATTATTTCATTTTAACTTTAAAAATATATACATAATACCTACAATTAGGGCTTGTCTACTGTTTCCTCTTTTTGTCTCTTGTACATAGACCTAGAACTTCTAGATGTTCATAGATGGGTGCTGTGGCACAGCAGGTCAAGCTGCTGATTGGAATACCCGCATCCCATACTGAAGTGCCCGTTTGAGTCCTGGCTACTTCACTTAGGATCAAGCCTGCTGAAAGTGTGTCAGGGAGGCAGTAGATAATGGTCCAAATGCTTGGGCCAATGCTGCTCACACTGAAGACCCAGATGGAGCTCCAGGCTCTGGCCTGGTCCAGCCCAAGGTGTTGCAGGCATCTGGGGAGTGAGCCAGGAGATGGAAGATGCCTCTCTCTTTTTTCTCTCTTAAAGATTTATCTCATTTATTTGAAAGGCAGAGTGACAGAGACAGGAAAAGAGATTTTCCACTCACTGTTCCACTCCCCACATGGCTGTAAAGCCAGGGCTAGGCCAGGCTGAAGCCAGGAGCCTGGAACGCCATCTGGGTCTTGCACATGGGTGGTAGGGGCCTGAGCACTTGGGCCATCTGCTGCTGCTCTCCCAGGTGCATTAGCAGGGAGCTGGAGGGGAAGTGGAAACAGCTGAGCACTAAACTGGAGTTCCAGTATGGTATGCTGGCAAGCTACAACGCTGGACTAGGAAAGGTCTCTCTCAGTTTCTGTCTATCTGTTAGGCCTTTCAACTATATGAAGAAAAAAAAAAATCGGACACCACATTCTTAATAGAACTTACAAGATATAGATTCTTAATTCTCCCAGTCTATATGACTTTGAGTCTTATTTTCATGGAAACAAATCTATCTTTTCAAACTCATGTATAACGAGTTACATAATTTCTAATTAAATTATGCAATTACAATAACAAGCACAACTGGCATAAACCGGTTTGGAAACAAGAATCTGGCCTTGATGGCTACGAGCTGTGATGCCACAGCTGGGTGCAGAAGAATGAGGTGTACTAGAGTTGCTTGCCAGCCCGGAGCATCCAAAGTAGGGATTTACAGAGGGGAACGCTGATCAAGAGGATATTTCATCCTATCAGTCCACGAGAGGCTGAATAAGAAAATCAGAATTTATACAAAGCAGAACTGAAGGCAGAGGTCATTCAATCATTCAGCAAATATTATTGAATAGCATATGTGCCTCTCTGAGGGGTGACATCTGAGCAGAGAGCTTTCTAACAGAATTTCTTTATTATGTAATCACTAAGGCAAACATAGGAAAGGGTGTACAATGTTGCAGCTAGGAGCATTTCCTCCCTCTCCCCTCAACTGTGGGGAAGCCCTGGAATAGCAGGTATTATTTATGCCCTCGGGGCAAGTAATTTAATTAACCCCTTTGGAGCTTAGTTTCTTCATTTGTAAACCACAGAAATCATAATAGGCTTGCTAAAAATATGAAATATAGAGGGCACAGAAGTGTAACTGGCACATAGGAAGGGCTTATTTCACAAATTTAAGATATGATTTGAATTTAATAGAACATAAATCTCTACGAAACAGTCTAAGCTGATGGTGAATACAGTTGGAGAAGTAAATTAATTTGTAGGAAAAATTAGAAGAAAAATCACCAAAATATTAGCAGTAAACAATTTTGATGGAATTATGGGTGCAATCAATTTCTGCATTTTGCCAGACTTCTTCTCATTAACACATCAGATTTTCCGAGTTTACAGTAAGAAAAAAGGGAGATGGGAACAGGGAAGGAAAGGGAGAGGTTTTTTTTTTTTTTCCCTAAACAATCAGCTCTTTAGGATGCAAATTGTCAGCATATAAACTTTAGGGTTTCTTTTTTCAGGAAGACTATTGCATCAAGGTAAATCTATACTAAGAGGCACAAAAAATTCATGAATTCATGAAGAAATTAGGTCAGATCTTACTGATATTAGCAATGAAATATAAGTATACATAATTTCCTTTGGCAAATAAAGGAATATATTTTCACAATATCCAAAGTACCAAAACTGCATT
Organism: Lepus europaeus; assembly: GCF_033115175.1. Taxonomy (NCBI): domain Eukaryota; kingdom Metazoa; phylum Chordata; class Mammalia; order Lagomorpha; family Leporidae; genus Lepus; species Lepus europaeus. Next base: position 72,862,801 of record NC_084830.1, on the reverse strand, counting down.
ATAACTATGTTAACTTACATTTCTCCCAATTTACACTAAGTTCTTCCTTTGCCCTTTATCTTTATAAGCTTTCTTAGGTTTCTTCTCACATTAATGTGACTCTTTTAGAGCAAGAAAATTAGCTCAAAGAGCTTTCCAGCTACTGTTACTAAAAAACATTCTTCTTCCTCCAACAAGAATGAGTGGCTCCCTCTTCCTGGTTCCAAGCCCCTAAGCTACATTCCAGCTAAAGGAGCACTTTTTCCTGTGCATCCCGAGCCACCCCTGCTTTCCCAGGAGGGGTTCAGGGCACGCCCTTCCTGTGCAGCCCCACACTGCTGTCTGCCACTCAGGTGGCTGGGTGTTGGGGATGCAACTTAAGAGATGCATTTCTTCCTCCAAACTTCCTGAGAAATTTTTTTTTTTTTTAATCTCCAGTGAAAACAGGAAAATAAAGTAGAGGTAAGACCTTTTAAGCATGAAGTACAGGATTGAAATCAAGGATGTGTGGCTACAGAGGATAAGGTTCCTACATGGCTACAGTCCTTCAGGCAGGTTAAGATTATGTTTCCTCACTAGGGTAGAAGAAGTGTAAGTAGCTTCCTGAAACACTTTTTTTTTTTTTAATTTATTTGAAAGGCAGAGAGACAAGATCTTCTATCTGCTGGTTCACTCCCCAAATGTCTACAATAGCCCAGCCCTGGCCAAAGCCAGAAGCTAGGAACTCCGTATGGGTGGGAGGCAGGGACCCAAGTAACAGGAGCTATCATCTGCTGGGTTAGAATTGGTCCAGGAGTAGAACCCAGGCACTCTGACATGGGATGTGAGCAGCCCAAGCTGTGGCTAATCAGCTGTGCCCCATACCTGCTGCTGAAATATTTTTGTATATGATCTCGTTCTCCATCATACTCTGTAAAAGTAGAAAATGAGCTAGCAGGGGAAAGCCTGGTTTGAGAGGCCCTCTTTTCTTTTTTCTTTTATGACACAAATTGCTATATATCTATTTTTGGTCAGATTGTAATAAATATATTGGCTGTTGTTTAGAAAAGAAAAAGCTCTGGATCAACAGAGGCCCTCCTCCTCTTCCAGACAAATCCAATGCAGTCTGTTAAAAATTAGCCTAATGAACATTTTTATTTGCAAATAACACATAACACATACCTCCAGGATGATTTACTGAGAGCTACTAGAATTTAGGGATTTATTTATAAAAATATGTTATTTGAAAGAATTACCTTAGACTCAAACATTTTATTTTTTTTTCCTCTCAAATGTTGAATTTCAGTATTCATCAAAGCTAACAATGCTGTAAGTTTATGAGAGATTACATCTCGGTTGCAGCTTCAGATTCGGGACGCTCAGCTATCAGAAGCACAGTCCCATAGAACCACTGGGACTGTGCAATGGAGCTGAGTCGGGGGGGGGGGGGGGGGGGCAGGAGCACAGAGCAGCCTGGCAAGCTGAGAGTGCAGAGCTGTCTCTCCTCTTCACTGCAGCAGGAGGGGAGCGACGGACGGCACTTTGTGGAGCTAGAACCATAACTGGACTCAAGAATGGCACCTTCTAATTATGCCTTCAATAGTTAAAACAAATTTAAACCCAAAAGAGCTTGAAGTGTGTTACAAACAATAATTTAACGGCCTAAATAAGGTGGTCCTGAATAGGCATTAAAAAGATGAAAACAAACTCCTATTTTATAATGTGCTGCTCGACCACTTTTTTTTCCTTTATTAGTCCTAAGATGTTTTTGCACTGAGAGAATAAAGAACAATTGTTTAGGAAAACCTGCACCCATGGATAAAGATCTGTAAGACTGCCGCACCTAATTTAGCCATAACTGGCAAGTAATAAGCATGCAATGAAACTTTAAAGACATTAAGATAATTGCTTGACACCTCAGAGACAACTAACTGTATTATATCCCTTCTGTCTGGTATCACAATCAAAAGGATAATAATTCATAAAGCTGAAATGCAAACCCTGGTTTCAGCTGGATTAGAGTGACAGAGAAAACCGAGCTAGCTCTCTGAGACAACACAGCACACTACATGTGTGTTCGTAAGCACAAACGTGACTCTCTGGTGTTTTCTTTTAAGCAAAGGTTTCAGAACCAAGGCAAGTGAGTATTAAGGCAAAAACACATTTGGATGACTTAGTTTTATGTAAGGTCATGTTTTCATTAACACAGGTCTCTTTTGATATTAAAATGTAACCTAAATTATGGGCTTTTAACTTAAAAATCTTTTTTCATGTATTTCCTTCTGGCTAGTTCAGCTGGGCTAATAATTATTGAGTAGCTGCTAAGGGCAAATTACAGTGTTCCAGGGACACTGCAATATAATCACTGGGTGAGAAGCAGAACTTGATCTCAGGAAATCTAAGACTTAGGAAGAAGATACAACGAACATGGAGAACAGTACGTAGGGAAAACACAGCGAGCTAATGAGGGAGAAACGACTTATTGTTGAGGGAAGACTTGGCAAAGGTTTTCGGAACACCAGAGCAGGGTTTTGGAGAATGGGTAGAATTGAGCAAAGGGAAGGGGAGTGGTAGTGAGCACACACAAGATGCCTTCGGGCCCCCAGAGCAGACCAGGTGATAAAGAGCGCAGCTAGGCGAGTGTGGCTACTGTGGCCAGAGGTCTGACAGTCTGAGTCCGGATCCTGCTCTCCTTGCCAGCCTCCTGCTGCCAGGGCTCCCTGCCAGGCTCTGCTACTGCTGCTGGCTGCCTCTCCTTGGGGCAGCACACACAGCGGCAGAACCGTGCTACTCCGTCACCTAGGAGCTGGAAGGCAGGCACTCTCTGGCTCTTCATCAGACCTCCTGAATGAGCAATCCTGGAGGGGGCGCGCAGCCCTCTGTCTAATGAGCCCTTGATACTGCCTACCCTGAAGTTCAAGAACTGCTGCCCTGAACTTTAGAAATTTTCTTGCTCCATCAGTAACTGGAAACAGGACTAACTCGGCAATTATCTTCTTCTCCAAGGGGGCAAGAAGGGGAGGGACAAGGCAGACCGCACTCTGTTCATTCGATTCTCTTATTTACCAGATATTCAGGTAGTGCTCACGCTGTATCGTCTGAAAGCCTCAAGTGTTAGAATGAGTAGTAGTTCCTGTTCATTTAATAAACCACGAACACAAGGAAAAGTTCTGGGTTGAAGTTAAGTCATGGAAAGCTACGTTGGGAGTGTTGTAAATGAGTGTAGGGAGGCAAGGCTAAGCACTAGCTAACAGGACCTTACAAAATGCCACCTCCTGCACGAGTGTGTGTATGTGAAATGTCCAGAGTAAGCGACGTCATAGAAACAGAAAGTAGGCTGGTGTTGCCAGGGGCTGGGGGGAGGGAAATGGGGAAGGACTGCTGATGAGTAAGGCTTTCCTTGTGGGCTGCCGGACTGCTCTGAGAGCAGATAATGGTGCTGGCTGTACACTTGTGAATGAGCTGAATACCGCTGAACCACACACTTTTTAGAGGCTGAATTTTATGTCACATGAGTTTAATATCTCAATAAAGCTATTTTAAAGAACAAAACAAAAACCCACAAGCTAGGAAGCTTGATGCTGACAACCTGGCAAAACTGTGCATCACGTAAATGGTCAGTTTGCAAGGATCCGGAAAACACACTGGGGATCAGCACGAGCATGGAAAACTTCATTACAATGTTCACCTCAAATAAATTTGTCATGTTCTTCTGCTAAGGGGATTAGACTTGGAATTTTATTTAAGTTTTTTGCTTAATAGAAGTAATATATGCCTTTACTAGGCAATCTAGAAAATACAAAACACTAAAGAATAAAAAAAGCACTTATTCTTCTCACCAAGAGAATCAGCAAAAACTTAACTCTGTATGTGTAATTTTATAGCTGTAGTTCTGTTTTCTCTCAATGTTATCCACTGAAGTTTTCCCATGGCATGAACTGTATCTTTATAAATATGATAAAATGGTTCTATAATATCCTGTACATGAATATAATTTAACCATTTTCTATGTTAACCATTTAGATTATTTATAGTAGCAAAAAATGGAAACAATGTTGTAATGAATATTCTTTACGTAAATCTTTTAAAGTCTTTTTTTTTTTTTATATATTTCATTTTACTTGAAAGGCAGAGAGAAAGGGAAACAGAGAGTTCTTCCATTTGCCAGTGTATCCCAGAATACCTGCAACAGCCAAGGCTGGGCCCAGGCATGGACAGTAAGAATCCAAGCACTTGAGCCATCACCTATTGGCTTCAAGGCTGCACAGTAGCAGGAAGCTGGATGGGAAGTAGAGTGGCTAGGACTGGAACCAGTCACTCCAATATGGATGTGGGCATTCCAAGCAGCAAATTAACCACTGCACCGAATGTTCGCCCCTCTGTATGCTAATCTTGATCCACATTTCTGATTATTTACCCACAATAAAGTCTTAGAAATGCAATTACTACATCAAAGGGGGTGGCCATATTTAAGCCTCTTTATGTATACTGTCCAATTATTTTCCTAGAAGCTATTAATTTGCAATCCCCTCAGCAGGGTACGTGAGTTCCCATCTCACACAACCATAATGGGTACTAGCTTGGTTAATTTGAAGATTACCACATAGTATTGTTTTATAATTTAAACTGATTACTAGTAATTGAGTACCTTGGGAATGTCGACAGAAGATACTGAGGCAGGGGAATGCCCCAGACACAGGACGCTGAAGTCAGCTAGGCACTTGCACAGTGCTGTTGTGGAGAAGAAAGCAAACGGGTTCCATGGGGGAGGTGGGGCTCCCAAATTTGGCCACTAATGAATCATCCAAGGAGCTTTTAAAAATTCATATTTCCTGGGGCTGGCGCTATGGCAAGGTGGGTTAAAGCCCTGGCCTATAGCACCGGCATCCCATATGGGCACCAGTTCAAGTTCTGGTTGTTCCACTTTTGATCCAGCTCCCTGCTAATGTGCCTGGGAAAGCAGCGGAGGATGGCCCGAGTCTTTGGGCTCCTGCACCCACATGGGAGACCTGGAAGAAGCTCCTGGCTCCTGGCTTCTACCTGTCCCAGCCCCGGCCATGGTGACCATTTTGGGGAGTGAACCAGAGGATAGAAGACCTCTCTGTAACTATGCCTTTCAAATAAGCAAAATAAATCTTTTAAAAAAATTTAGATTTCCTGGCTCCCCATCAGGCCAAGTCATGCAGAATCCCTTAGGGAAGCTCCAAGGGTTTGGAACTGGGTGAAGCTTGCTCAGCACTGACTGCTGGGCCAGAAGACAATGGAGAACCACCAGGTACAGCTGGTGGACACCATTCTTGGTGTTAACAGAGCACTGGTCCAGTCTGCTCTCCTCACGGGCCACCACCTCCCCTGCAGTCCAGTCTAACAGAAGCTACTGTGCTCCCACCCCACAGATGGCAGGGATCAGAGGGGCAGGCAAACCACCTTCATTCTTTAGAGTAGCTAGCAGGCCACCACACCATCAATGGTGCCCTGTATAACCACGTCTGCTCCTTTAAAAACACCCTCTACCTCCCTTCCTGTCTCAAACTCACCAACACGCCACTTCATCCTCCACAAACCCTGGCATGTGATTATCAGGTCTTCCTCGCTATGCCCAGTGTGGTCAAAGTCTCTGCACCTTTCCTCACAGGTCTGTGTGAGTCTCAGCTCCAGCAAGGTTCACCTCCTCTTCATTCAGTTGCTGCCTTCCATGATCAGACCCTCAGAACTGCTCCCACTTGAGTGGCAGGTTTTGCCCACAGCCTCCCAGCACACTGACTCCCTCCATGGTAACTGGTCATCAGTGTACAGAGGATCTAGGCCCTTCTCTCTTTTTCCTATTTCCTTTCCTTTGCTCCTCGCTAGACCCACCCCATGCCACCCCTAGCACCCTTAGTTCACTTCCACACCTCTTCTCTCACAGAATTCATTTTGTAAAAGTTCCTCCCAAGACCTCTCTACTCGAGGAAGTGGGCAGCTGAGCACTAATGGAGCGTATTGTGGAGTTATGGGGTGGAATGGCCCAGTATACTACAAGCTTTTTACACTTGCCCAGGCCCTTAGTTCTAGCCAACCCTTCACTCTGGTCTCAGGCTTTTACCACTTCAGTAAATGCCCATTCAATTTAACTTTCTTTCTTTCTTTCTTTTTTTTTTTTTTTTTTTTTTTGACAGGCAGAGTGGATAGTGAGAGAGACAGAGAGAATCAATTTAACTTTCTTCAACTCCCCTTTCTCCTCCTTGGAGATATTCACCCCTCCCTTCAGCATCAAGTCTGGTGTCTTAAAAGATGTATGATCCCTTTTCCTGCACCCTTAACCACTCCAGGTTCCTTTCCTGGGTCTCTCCAACTTCTCTGAGGCTCTGCTGTTTCCACATTTTCAACTTCCTAATTTAATCTACAACCAGACTCAGGCAATTGCCATTCTTAAAACAGAGAGAAGGCGGGGGGGGGGGGGGGATCCCTTTAATCTGACTCTAGCGACCACTCAAATTTCACCCCTTTCCTTCCTTTTTTTTTTTTTTTTTGACAGGCAGAGTGGACAGTGAGAGAGAGAGACAAAGGTCTTCCTTTTCTGTTGGTTCACCCCTCAATGGTCGCTGCAGCCGGCGCACGGCGCTGATCCGAAGCCAGGAGCCAGGTGCTTCTCCCGGTCTCCCATGCGGGTGCAGGGACCAAGGACTTAGGCCATCCTCCACTGCACTCCCGGGCCACAGCAGAGAGCTGGACTGGAAGAGGAGCAACCAGGACAGAATCCAGCACCCCGACCAGGACTAGAACCCGGGGTGCCGGCATCACAGGCGGAGGATTAGCCTATTGAGCCGCGGCGCCAGCCCCTTTCCTTCCTAACCAGACCTATCCAAGGAATACATGTCTATGATACTCTACCCCAAATACTTGGGGCACATATGATTTAGAATTTATACACATATGTTTCCTCCTGCCCTCAGCCCTGATAGCCACTAAACTACTTTCTGTCTCAATGGATTTATCTAATTTGGACATTTCATTTAAATAGAATCATTTAAGAAGAGGACTTTCGTGGCTTTTGTGTTTAATTAGCCTAGTGTTTTCAAGGTTCAGCGACATTGCAGCATATATTGGTACTTCATTCCATTTTGTGACAATTATTCCACTATATGAGTATGCCACATTTTGTACATCACTAATCGGCCTTTAGACATTTGGGCTGATTCTATTTTTTGGCTACTATGAATAATGCTACAGTGGACATCTGTGTACAAATTTTTCAGATACGCTTTTTCAATGCTCTTGGATCTATTTCTAGGAATGAAATAGGTGGGTCATCTAGGAACTCTATGTGTAACTTTCCAAAGAACTGCCTCCCAAAGCAGCGACACCACTTTACACTCCCAGCAGCAATACAGAAGGGTTCCAGTTTTCCCAGCGTTTCACCACCCAGTTGGTATTTTCTTTTCTTCTTCTTCTTTTTTTTTTTTTTATTATAGCCAGTGGGTATGAAGTGGTATCTCACTGTGGATGTGATTTCCATTTCCCTAATAACTGGTGATATTGAGGCTCTTTTCATGCACCTATTTTGTTATTTACCTGTCTTCTTTGATGAGCTGCCTATTCAAATTCTTTGAAACAGCCAGGTCTTCCATCTGCTAGTTTACCCTCCAAATTCCTGCAACTACCATAGGTGGGCTAGGCTGAAGCTAAGAGCCTGGAACTCAATTCAGGTGTCCCATATAGGAAGCAGGGACCCAAGCACTCAAGTCATCATGCACCGCCTCCCGAGGTGTGCATTAGCAGGAAGCTGGAGCAGAAGTGGAGGAGATGGAACTTGAACCAGGCATCCCGATATGGGATGCAGTGCCTCAGCAGCGACTTAACTGCTGTTCTAAATGCCAGTATCCCTTTCCTTATTTTAAAATTAGGTTCTCCAGGGATTCTTCATCCTGCTTTTGGGGTTAAGCTCGCCGTATTGAAAGTCTGATTAAAGCCAAAAAGTGAAAACACACACATATAAAATAAGACCTACGATTCTCATAAAAAGTCACTAATTCTTTCAAACCATTTAAGGAGCCTGCAGATTAAGCAGCTTTGTTTCTACATCACAGATTCTCAACCACGGATGCATCTGTAAACTCACTCAGGGAACTAAGCACATTATTATACTATCCAGAAGTTCCACTTATAGGTATAAATCCAAAAGAACGGACACAGGGACTTTAAAACAGATATACGTATGAGGAAACTTCAAAAAGCTAGTGGAAAATGGACTTAAAACTTTGGTTTGTTGCAGAAAACAATTTTTGAAATCTGAACATAGCCTTTTCTGAGGATCCTGTTGCATTCATATTGAAAGCAGCATTATTCATAACAGCTGAAAGGTGGAAACAACTTAATGTCTATCATCACATAAATGGAGAAACAAACACATACTAGGGTAGTATTCAGCCTTCACAGGGAATGAAGGCCTGAAACAGGACAACTTGGATGCACCCTACACACATCCTAAGTGAAAGAAAGCAGACACCAAAGGCACATTATGATTCCACACAGGAGGTACTTAAAACAGTCAAAGTCATAGTGGCAGAAAGAACAGAGGTTATCAGGGGCCAAAGAAGAGGAAGAATAAGAAGTTACTGTTTAATGAGTACAGAGGGTCTGTGCGAGATGAATAAAAGTTCTGAAAATGCTTAGTAGTGACAGTTGCAAAACACTGGTAAAGTATTTGTTCATGAACTGTTCAGTTAAGACAGTTCAAATGATAAATTTTATGTTGCGTACATTTTACAATATAAGAAGTGGAGGAAAAAAACATACAAAATATTAAAAACAAATTTAAAAATTCCTGATAACCAGGACATCACCCCAGACCCATCAGATCAGAGGTTTTAGATGTGTCATTAGACCATCTATATTTTTAGACCTTCCATGTTTTTCATAAAAGCTTTCCAATTAATCCTAATGTTAACTAGGACACAGAACTACTGCTGTGTATTCTCTTTGGTGGGACTACCTCTTCTCATGGTTTCCCAAAACCTTTTTTTTTTTTTAAAGATTTATTTATTTATTTATTTGAAAGGCAGAATTAGAGAGAGGCAGAGGTAGAGGCAGAGAAACAAAGAGAGGCCTTCCATCTGCTGGTTCACTCCCCAAGTGGCTGCAAAGGCCGGAGCTGGGCCAGTCTGAAGCCAGAAGTCAGGAGCTTCTTCTGGGTCTCCCACACGGATACAGGGGCCAAAAGATTTGGGCCATCTTCTACTGCTGTCCCAGGCCATAGCAGAGAGTTGGATCAGAAGTGGAGCAGCAGGGACTTGAACCGGGGCCCACATGGGATGCTGGCACTTTAGGCTGCAGCTTTACCTGCTATGCCACAGTGCCAGCCCCTCCCCCAAACCTTTCTTGCAGGCTTCACCTCTCAAAGCTTCCACTTCAAAACTCCAGCTGCCTGTTCAGTTATACTCACCTATCACTTTCTTCCCATCTGCAATATGTCAGTCTCCTAACATCATCCTTCCATCCTTGTGTGCTCAACAAATCAGATAAGGCCACTCTGTTTCTCATACATGCTCCAGTATTCCCTATGGTCACTCCAACCACTACTGCTATTATTCCAGGTCTTCATTACCTCTCACCTGGATTATCCAACCAAAGTCTCTAGATAACTTCTCTGCTTACAGCTCTCTGGTGGATTCCACTCCCTCCCAGAGGAAGCCTCTGCATCCCTCAAAGTCACACAGGGAACTTCCTGATCTCTGTGCCCAGGCTCATCTTCCATCCTTGCCTGCAATGGCACACAGCTGCTCTCCTACCATGCACACAGCTCAGCTCAGTTCTTCTGCCTGTCCTGCAGGAACAAGCCTGTGTGTTCCCCTTCAGCTCACTCCCCGTCATCGTCTTTAGTCCCAGCTCCTCTCTTCCAGCAGCCTTTAGGGACTGCTGTCATTAATCATGTGGGTCATAATTATCTTATTTAGATCATCTCACGTGCAAAGCTGTGTTTCTGGAAGGGCCGAAATTAAGTATTTTTCATTTATCCTAGGCCTTTATTAGAAGGCCTGACACATAAGTACTTAACCAATGTTCACAAAATAAATTCCTTTACAAACTCCTATGGAGTTTGAAGTTGTTTCACCAAAATAGGTTAACACTATGCTAAAGCAGTATACCTGTGTTTTTGTATGATGCTCACAATTAACTCCATGAAGTAACTATTATTATTATCATCATCATTCCCCAAAACCAGACAAAAATCAGGTAACATCTAAGGTCAAACAGGGTCTTACCAAATCAAATGGCAGAAGCAGGATCTGGATCCATGCAGTCTGGCCTTAGGCCTGCGCTCCTTATCTCCACTTCCAGCCCTGGCTCCTTACCTGGCACCCTGTCACTCAACCCGTCTTCTCACCTGTGTGTCTCCTCTAAGTATTTTCTTCCTGTATTTTTCCCTATGCTTTTTTTTTTGAAAAGCTATAATCTTAAATTATGTGGCTTTGAAAAAGCTTTAGGGTGTTACCACATAGTCTTCATAGCTAGCGTAACTGCCACCAGGACAAACATAGAAGTTTGCAATGAGGCTGGAAAACAGTTAACTGCTCTAAGTAAGAAACTAAGATGACGGTCACTTAGATGAAAAGAACCTGGGGATTTTAGTTGATTGCAAGATGACTTGGTGCTAAAAATAAAATAACAAATGTGTTTGCAGATCACAGTAACCAAAACAAAATTAATGCTATGTGATTCAGACAGAAACCTGAGATTCCATGTTGCTCCCAAAGATAGGAATAACTGGTTCATGGGAGATGTAGTTAATCAACAGTGTGTGTGTACAGGTGTGCCCGTATTAAACTACTTGGGGAGATCAGACATACACAGTGAGAAAACATACCAGGTGGATTGAAAGCACACTGCACAGAGAAGAGATGCCACATTTACAAGATGGGTGAATTAAAACTAAGCAGAAATGGGGCTGGCATCGTGGCACAGTGGGTTAAGCTGCTGCTTGTGAAGCCGACATCTGGCTTAAGTCCCAGCTGCTCTGCTTCCAATCTAGCTCCCTGCTAATGTGCCTGGGAAAGCAGTGGAAGATGGCCCAGGTACTTGGAGCCCTGCCCCCCGCATAGGAGATACAGATAGAATTCCTGGCTCCTGGATCAGCCCTGGCTGTTGCAGCGGGGAGTGAACCAGTGGGTGGAAGATCTCACTCTGTCTCTTCTTTCTGTCACTCTGCCTTTCAAATAAATAAATGTATCTTAAAAAAAAAAAAAAGAGAGAGAGAGAGAGAATGATACATTGGATAAAAGCCAATTTTTTTTTTTAAAAGCGGAAGACAGTATATGGGGTGTTGAGTAATTACATTAAGTGTTTGACTCTGTACTGGGTACTGTATTATTTTATTTAATATTTAATTAATTCTCAGAGGTCTACAAAGCAGACATCATTCCCTGATTTAGAGAAGAAAACAGATTCAGCGATGTGTCCTGTTGTCCAAGGTCTCAAAGCTTCTAAGTTATGGAATGAGGCTCCAAACCAAACTCTTGATTGCAAATTCATGCTCTGTCCACAACTCCGAAGTCTCCACTAATGGCCATTAAATAAACATTTCATAGTATGTAACAGGGGGTTGTCAACACTGGCACCAGGAATGGTCTAGGTGAAGCGTATTGAAAAGCTGAATGTATCATCCTCCAAGTGTGGGAAATGCCCATCCCTGGAGATCTTCAGCTATAACATGAGAGAAATGGATATGTGACATCGGCATTGCTCGGTATGGTCAGCTCCACCACGTGTGGCCAAGTGGCAACCTCCCAGTGTGAACTGAAATTCTGCAGGGGAACCAAAAGTTGAAAGCCTTCCAGTGCTGTGACAGGGAGCACTTGGATTTTCTGGTTTTTTTTTTTCTTCTCAGTATCAGCAAGGAAGTATGAAATTTCTTTCTCCCTGAATTTTCTTAGGAGTTATGCACATAATTGTGCTTCTGTTCATTTCCAGTCCCACAACCCTGAAATACTGAATGTAACCAAAAGTGAATGTAGTGCATTGCTTGCCTGAACCATAAAATGACATCGAGCTTAGGTGGTTTGGACATTCAGGACAGTCCCAGGCCCGCACAAGCTAAACTGTGCCCCAGTTTATATCTGCAATCCAGACCTTCTACTAATTCAATGAAAACATCGTCTTTTGGTGTCTCACAATAACTGGGTCCATTTCTCTTGCTTTGATGCCTTCTGATCACATTGACCCCTCACATAAGAAACGACGTCCTACCTACCTCTGTTAGCTTGCCTCTCCTTACCTAACCTTAGCTACTTTGATAACATTTCCAACCAAGTTTATTAGAAAATTGTGTTCCAGAATCTAACCGTTGTTAAGGCTACCTGGGAGTTGAAATAATTTGGAAGTGATGGGACTTTGGGAGATCAAAAGGGGCCTCAAATGGGTCAATATAGGAAGCTTTTCAGTTCTACAGAGGTAATGATAAATAACTTAACACTGGTTAGTTCTGATAAACATACCACAACACATTACCTCAATGAAAGTAAGCTACACCAACAGCAGAATAGAAGGATCAGAGAATTCAAATTGTGAAGAACACAAGACCCAGAGTTCCACGGACCTTGGTAAGTGTTGCACAGCCATAGGTTTTACTGTACTCTATTCTGAACTGAATGATCCATGTCCATGGAACTTCCTGAGGATTCTCAGCCTGCTGTGACACAGAGGACAATATCACCAGACCCTGAGACACTCCTCTCCTGGCATCTTACTCTAGGGTCCCATCTACAGATTGCCCAGAGGCCAATGGGGATCATGTGGCACAAAAATCCCATCCAGGCAAAGGCAATGGTAATTGTTGGGTCAAATGGGTTTTCTGTCTTTAGGATATATGAGAGTGTTGTTCAATAGGAGGAGACAAAAATAAGTTGAAAAGATTCATGGAAAGAAACCACAAGATAATAAAGAACAAGGAACAACCAATGAACCAAAGTTAAGAGGCAGGGGAAAAGCACCAAGAGTGGGAGAGGGCTGGTTAGCTGGCAGAACAGAACCAGAGCAGCTGGGGAGGGCACCTCTGCCCCCGCAATTATAAATAAAAAATGGTTCTCAACATTTCCTCATAGTAAATCATCCTACACGCTCCATTCTTCTCACCGTTGGGCTACCATATGGTTATGGAGGCTTTTGATCTAGGACAACTTGTGGCCCAGAGCTCTAACTCTGTCCCTTTCCATTCAAGGTAGAACAACTATCCTGTTTGCATCCATCTCCTAACTTGGCCCCAGTGTTGCTGAACCTCCAAATAATATTGGGCTTTAGAGCCCCCTCTGGATCTCCCCATTTATCAACTGTGCAACTTTGGGAAAGGTGGTTAGCATTCCTGAAGCTCAGTTCCCATGTCTCTAATATTTGGAAGTAATATTTACTTCACAACATTTGTATGAAAATTAAGTGAGATAAATAGCCTAGTAGAAAGAAACTCTTATGAAAATTAGTTTTTTATAAATATATTCTGTGTTTTAAAAGCCTCTTACAATTGCCAGCTCTACAAGATAACAGTATATATATTTCTTTTTTAAGATTTATTTTATTTATTTGAATGGTACAGTTATGGAGAGAAAGGGAGAAACAGAGAGAGAGATCGATCTTCCATCCATTGGTTCTCTCCCCCTTAGGCCAGGCCAAAGCTGGGAGTCAAGAGCTTCATGCAGGTCTCCCATGTGGGTGCACTGCTTTTCCCAGGCACATGGACAGGGAGATGGACTGGAAATAGAGCAACCAGGACTTGAACTGGCACTCATATGGCATGCATGCTGGCATTGTAGGCAGTGGCTTAACCTGCTGTGCCACAACAAGGGCCCCCATTCTTGCAGTCATTATTATCTGAAATACTTGCTTCCACAAATACCATCCCCAACTCAAATAAAGAGAGGAGACCCTGCCTTTTTTTTTTAATTTTTTTTTTTTTTTTTTTTTAGTTCAGATGTTGTCAAACAAGTGTCTTTTTTCTGCAGCCTTCTTAGGGAAACACATTTTGCATTTTGGTACTTTTGCTGCTTAAAATGGTCTTTTCCATGGTGTCTTGGCTTTCCATGCCTACAATACTCTCATGGGCTCTTCAGCCAGATCCGAATGCCTTAAGGGCTGATTCTGAGGGCAGAGTGTTGTTTAGGACGTCTGCCATTCTATGAGTCTGCTGTGTATCCCACTTCCCATGTTGGATCCTTCTCTCCCTTTCGTAAACGAGAACCACCTGTAGTACATTAGAGGGCGAACATGGGAGTGGGTGGGAATGTTTGGGGCATGAAGCTGGAAGCACAGATTCAGATCATGAAAGAGTCTTTTATGTCCTACCAAGGAATCTGTAGACTTCAAATTGCTTCTCATCTGAAATTACTGATTCAGACTATGAGCTTAGGAAGGGTCTACACCTTCCTGCCCTTTAACTGTGCCCTGATGCCTGGCACAGATGTGCCATCTAGAGGGAAAACCTCCTTCCTGCCTTGTGCCTCTACACATGCTGGCCTCTGTTCAGAGCAGCACTGGAGACGGCAATGCACCGCAAACTATCAATCATGTAGCAGTCACATTACAAGGTGAAAGAAATGGGTGAAACCAAATTGAGTAATACATTTTTTATTTACCACAACAGTCAAAATGTTATCATTTCAACAAGTAATCGATAGCTTCACAATTATTCACGAGGCAGTTTATATTTACTTTTTCCTACTTTGTCCTAAGATCTGGGCGCTGAGTGATTTTATACTCACTTCAGACTAGTCACGGCTCAACTGCTCAGAAGCTACTTGCAGCCACCACACAGGGCAGGGCCGGCTAGGAAGCCCTTCCAGCTCCACCTGTGCCCGCTCAGCATTACCCACAGACCCAGCTCCATCTTCACAGTCTCTGACAGGTGTTCCCTGCTCAGTCCTCTGCCCTGTCAGCCCAAAACAAGTCACTCTTCCTCTGGTTCTGGTGAAGCAACTGACCAGAATCTTAAAACAAACAGATGCCAAATGAGCAAGAGGATTTAACTAGAAGAATGAAACACAGTGGTGAAACAAACCAAGGGACCAGTGCTGTGGCCCAGTGGGTTAGGCAGCTGCTTGTGGCACTGATACCCCAGAGTGCCCAGACTGAGTGTGGTTCAGGTCCTGGCTACTCTGCTTCTGATTTGGCCTCCTGCTAATGCGTCTGGAAAGGCAGAGGAAAATGACCCAAGGACTTGGACCTATGGGGGAGACCTGGATGGAGTTCCTGGCTCCTGGCTTCAGCCTGGCCCAGCCTTGGCTGTTGTTGCCGTTTGGGGGAGTGAACCAGGGGATCTCTGTCTCTCCCTTTCCCTCTGTTACTCTTTCAAATCAATCAATCAATCGATCCATCAATCAATCTCCTAAAAAAGAAGAAACCAACATACAGTAGGCTCCTATCAGCTAAAACCACATTTGAATATCTACCCATTCCTAAGGATTGAATGACAAGACCGCATGGAATAAAATCTTGTCTACCATGAATGATACCACCTGGTGGCAAACAGACCATAAATCCTTAAAGTATGACAAAGTACAAGGAATTCCCCATCTGAGAGACTAGACAGAAAAGAGCTCATCTCCAGAGAATTTACGTGGATAAGAAATGATTAACAGCAAATCTGAAGCCAGTGGTTACATTCCAGGGGTGTTCTCAGCCTACGTAAACCAGGATCTTAATTGGGATTGTCTGTGGTTTTTTACACCTGAATGTGCCATCATACATAGTGATGCAGTGAGCTAATAAGGGCCCTGAAAGCAGCCAGCTCTTCACTTGGCAAGAGAAAAGGAAGCAAGCTGCTGAGAAAGAGAAGAGGTAATGCACAGCTCCCAGCTGCCCCAGTGCAGAGCTCGCCTCGCCCACTCATCCCAGGGACACGCACGGTCCACCCCCAGAACAGTCCTGCTCCCCACACCCGGGCTCGACCTCCCAGAGAGGGCTTCTGAGTGCGGAGCGAGCTGATTTTCATGCATAGATGTTTCTTTTCAATGCAGAAAAAGCACTCTGTAAATAATGTTCTAGTCTTAACGTATTTGAAAGGAAAACACGTTTATCAAAACTACAAACGGTAAAATACAAAAATCACCTCAACCTTAACAGTTTTATCCTTGTCCCTGTGTTCAGTCCATCCTCATGCCAGAATAGATCAGCAACACCAGCTGAATGCAGGTTACACAGCAACCTGGAGGCTGGACTCGGGAGGCCAACCAGCTGGCTCTGAATCCTGCTGTACTCCATGTTTATTAGCTGGGGAGCCTGGGCTAAGGTTACTGCACCTCTGCCCTCTAGGTCTCTGCTTCCCCAGCCCTCTGAGAATGATACAGGACAGCAGGACCAGTATCACCATGAGGACTAGAGGAACGAATCCATCTAAGGTCCACAGAACAGTGTCTGGCACACAGAAAGCTCTGTGTAAAAATTCACCCATGGTTAGGAAAACCGTGAAAACCACTGTTGTCTTGCTAGTGCCATTTTTCTTCATCAAAAAAAAAAAAAAAAAAAACAGGAAAAAGTATAAAGAAAGCCCTTAAAATGTTATGTTTAATGAGAAAATGCAAAAACAAAAAATAGACATAGTCACATATAAAATAAAATAGGGAAAGGCCAATTAACAACTTTTTTTATAAAGTTCATATCTGATGAGGTTTCAACATAAATTTATTATTCATTTTGACTGAAGGGCTTACAGACAAAATATACATCTTAAACCTGAATCTCACAGTTTGCTTTTATGGTCCTTTACTGTAGCCAATTAATTTGTTATTTTAATTTGATTTGGCATCTGAAATGATGAAACCAAACATCTAGCTTCTAACTCAACTCATTGCTTCACTTTATTTTTTTAAGCAGAAACAATCCCTTCAGAGTTAAGATTATAGTAGTAACAACTAAGTTATCACTAAAATGAGAATGAATCAAACATATTTATGTTATATAATATTAGTGGTTTACATTACAAGCTATAACCCCGCAGGTTAACTGTGAACTTCGGGGGAAAACACAATTGCTACCACTGAAACATACACCAGAAAATGCCAAGTACTACCTCTTACTGTCAAGGACTGCAGAACCTGAGAGAGAAATGGACCAGCCAACTGATCCCACACCCTTCTCAGCATTCCAGAGTGATCCTTTGTAGAATAAACTGGCGTAAAGGTACACTGGAGAGACTTGCTGCCTGCTACACGGACTTGTTCACGTGTGAATTCTATATCCCCTTGGCTTTCAGACAATTCAGCTGTGTCTAAGACCCAGCTCTGCCTATACCTTCCCCAACTCTTTCTCAAACAAGAAAACGGCCCTACAAACATACTTCATTGAATTTTACAAAGTGAAAACTCACTTTTAATTCTACCCTTTCGTACCCCATCTTTCCTTCAAATTAAAAACCATGCCAGGAAACAAATCCCCTCGGCCTGACAAGATCAGACCCGATTATATTATTTGCGGTTAATTATTATGGCTGGAATTCTGATTCCAGGATCTGCAAGCTCTTCACCTGGCTTGTTAAGACACTACCCGGACGTCAAAATGTGGGTCTTCTAACTACAAGAATAAGATCGGGGTGCTTCATCATTCCTTTACCTCCAAAAACATTTTGAGATAGCACAGTATACAAATGCGTTTATGAGAGTATTTGCAAACTGTAGAGGACTAATATTAGAGATTAGCAACATCATCAGGTAGCAAAACAATTCTAGTTTTAGGAGACAACAAACAGAACAAATGTATTTGTTATGACGCAAAGAAAGTGTGAAGCTGCACAGATGCAGAGAGTTAAAACTGTCATCCGGGGGCCCGCGCTGTGGCGCAGTGGGTAAAGTCACTGCCTACAGTGTTGGCATCCCATATGGGTGCCGGTTCGAGTCTCGGCTGCTCCACTTCTGATCCAGTTCTCTGCTATGGCCTGGGAAAGCAGATGGCCCAAGGACTTGCATGAGAGACCCAGAAGAAGCTCCTGGCTTCTGGCTTCAGATTGGCGCAGCTCCAGCTATTGCAGCCAATTGGGGAGTGAACCAGAAGGATGGAAGACCTCTCTCCCTCTCTCTCTCTGTCTCTCTCTCTCTCTCCTCTTCTGTGTAACTCTGCCTTTCAAATAAATAAATAAATCTTAAAAAAAAAAAAAAAAAAAAACCTGTCATCCAAACCATCTCATGAGGAAAGTCATTCACAAAAGTCATCAGGAAAGTACCCTAGCAGCTAGAGAAGTTCCACACAAAATTTCTCCTATACCCTTAAAATTCACATAAGATTCAGGATAACGACATTTATTGTGGTTGAATTCCAATAGCTGTTGTAAGTGACCTTCTTGGATGAAATACCATATTTGCCTTTGTTTTCCTAAAATGTTTCACAGAGTCTTGAAGTAATAGTAGATGATCAATGAAACACCTTGAATTATTCCAAAATCCTCGAGCCAGTTGAAGATTTTATATAAGGCAATAAAATACAATTGAAAAGGAAAACGAAGACAGCCCAAACACTTCAGCCTGGAAAATTTTATTATCAAAAAATATTTAATATATGATGATAGTACCTTTGGGGCTGAACCCTGTATGTAATCCTATCTACAGACTACTTAAAGAATGTGGGATAGTACTACAGTGTTTTTTTTTTAAATTGTGGAACAATAAAGTCATTGTTCATTAACTACTTATTTGAAACAAGGGTGGTTTGGTTTTTTTTTTTTTTTTTTTTTGTAGATGCACTAAACTAAGGTGTCAAGTTTTGTTTTGTTTTTTTTTTTTGTGTGAAGAAAATCCTATTTAAAAAGACTAATGATTAAACTATATTATACTAACATGTGGTCTTAGACATTATAAGGAAGAAGAGTCTCCTGTATTTGGCATAATTTAAAATTCTATTTGAGCTGCTCTCATTGTCCTTACTGTAAAAAATAACATGAATTCATTCTTTGTTAAAATGTCTACACACTGCACAAATAGCCTGGTAGATACTATGTCCTCCAATGTCAATTTCCAAGGGAACTTTATACGATACAGTTTAGTTTCAAAATCTATGTGACTTGAAATAGGAACATATCTCAAGTTGAGCATATCTGCTCTAGAAGTTAAATGAAAAACATTAACAAATTTATTTCTCAGGTACACACTGTGTAATAGTTAACCCTTTCCAAATCAAGCTCATGATAATCTTTGGCAGTCTGAGATTTTTAAATACAACACCATCCAAGGTTAACAGAAAGGTACAGGCTGCTCAGAGAATTAATAGCATTAGCATGAACAAAAGTGGACAAGTACAGTCTGAAGAGGAATTCAATGTTATTTCAATTATTTCTCTATACAGTGGCATAAGGATAAATCAGAGTACCTATATATAAATAAATCAGGTTATATAAATATATATATATCTCCCACCATTCAAAAAAGAGAAATCAATCAGGATCTCAAACCCAAAAGGAAAGCTTTAGTTATCACCTAGTCAAAAATTAAATGATTCCACATTCACCACAGAGCTCCCTTTCAAGCTAAAAAAACAAAACAGAGCAAAACCACACAAACAGAAATATTAAGCTTACAGTTATACTTATTCCTTAATAAGGAATAAGTTGCTTAAGGATTAAGATTCTTTTCCTGAATTTTAGAAAATGCCTACCAAAATTATTTCCTAACAACAATCCTGACACAGCACTTGACCACATAGAGAAACGGCAAGTAATCTTTAAGTACTAAATAAACACAAAAGAAATAAGGACCAGCAATCAATTTGGGTCACACTGTATCTATCTATTCCTGAGAACACTGTCACTGCCTGTTTGTCACGCTCGGTCCTCCCTTCAACAATGCGCACGCACATCCAATCCACAAGCACACGGAATTCCAAGAACATTACCAAATATTAAGTCAGGGCACTTTGGAAACACACCTTGTAATTGTCCACAGCCTCTGCAGTTCAAATCAGAGCTCAGCTGCTTCTCTGGATCTTCACCAGGGGTGGAAACACAAATACCATACATCACTCTTCACAACAAAACAAAAAAGCCCCACAATTAGCAATACATTTATTGCCTCAGAGATAAATCTCCTCTATTAACCCAAACCCACATTATGTCTTGATGTAAACCTAAACACATGCTGAGCGCCCCGCCGCTTCTCGCCTCTGCCATTTGTTTCTAACGGTAGCTGACAAACTAGCCGCACAAATCCTTTTTTAGCTGCTGATCAGACAGATCCCCCTTTGACAATCCAGCATGGTGGAACACTCGAAAATTCTTCCTGCTTCTATTCTATTGCTTGCTCTAAAAACTGGTTTCCTTTTCATTGAGATAATAGCCTTTTCTGCAGTCACATGACTCAGAAGCTACATTAGCAGAGCTTTATGATAATACACTGAGTAAGCCTCTACCCCCTCCTGCTATTAAGGGGATGTCTTTTTCCTCTCTCTCTCTCTCTCAGACTCTCATTTTCTCACACATACACACACATGCATAAGCAATGCACACATGCTCTCACATATGCATGCCAAAAATTATTTACTCTCCTTGGAAAGCTCATCATCAATAAAAAGGTATACCCTGAAATGAAAACACAATTTTAGATCTGCTGCTGGAAACAGCTGCTCAAAACAAGCACTCTGTTGCCCGGTCTTTCGCAGCACCCTGGCAGTGAACACTTGCTATGAGCAGTAACACAAAGTGGGACAGTTAGAAGGAAATATGTATTGTCTTGAGCTTTGCCCCCAGTGATATAAATCTCACATAATGAACACTTTGGAGGCGTTAAAGCCATCCACACGCTGGAAATTAATTCCCCACAGTAGTAAAACACACGCAAGCATACTTTTTAACATCAAAATGTACTTATTAGGAATGTGTTCTCATTAAGTAATTTGGAAGTTGTTCCAAGAAGAAAAATACCCCCATGGCCAAAACAATCTTAAAAAATAATGATCAAAAGGTCCTTTGGGTGTGGTTAGCCTGATCTATTTCTGACACATGATCAACTCTCAGCACACACATTTGGAAGCAGCAGCATGCCACCTGACACACAGCAGTGTCTCCATCATTTTTTTTTTTTTCTTTTTTGGATGTCCTTAAGTAACAGGTGGAAACATGAGACAACGAACTGGCAGGTTACATTAGATGCCTACTTCATCTTTTGTTATGGTTTCGTTTTTTAATCCACCAAGCAAGCAATCTGGGGAAGTGCAGGGTCATCAAAGGCGGAGGGACAGGCAAGGTGAGGAGCTTCCTGGGAAGAGAACCATGCTGACATGCAACGCTTGGGGGGGAGAAACACTGCACACAATGAGATTAAAAGAGGAGTCAAGATGGTAATTAAACTGCATTCTACATTTCTTGGCTGTAACTGGTTTCCTCAGCTCAAAAATGGAAAATACAGTAGGCAGATTTTTAATATGTATTTCTTGCTTTTGATGGTGGGGATGCACACCCAACATTTACAACGTCAACTCTTTTCAAGTGTATAGTTAAGCAGTGTTAAGGGCATTCACACTGTTGTGCAACAGACCTCCTGAACTTTTTCATTGTGCAAAACCGAAACTCTCTACCCACTGAACAACTCCCCATTTCCTCTTCCCCACAGCCGCTGGCAACCACCATTCTACTTTCTGTTTCTACGAATCTGACTGCTTTGGATATCTCAAACAGCATTTGTCCTTTGGTGAGGAAATATTTTAAAAAGAATTAATTCAATATCAGGAGATCAAGACCTCACCGAATCATCTTACCTAACTGCATTATTCATAGGTAAACCAAGTCAAAAACATATTCTTTAATACAGAAAGATCAAGAACTGTTACAGATACAACTAAACAGAAGATAGACAAAAGTTATGTACACAAAAAGCTCTAACTTCTCAGAACTTAACGAATCTGATAATTCTAATTCTGAAACTTTCAGTTTTCCCTGATTATATTAACCACCTAACAGTGGTTAAACAGACAAATGATTCAAGGGGGATGGAGAAGGTGTTTACTAATTCTCTTTACATCACTCAAAGGAACCCTAGCCACTCCGGAAGACACCCTAAGAAGCAACAGACTTTGAAATGAGTAGCTAGGGGAGTATCAGGGAACATCTGCTCTCGGAAGGACCTGAGCAGAGAAATTAAATCAGAAAACAAAATGTTTCAGGTTAAATTTTAAAATTTAAAATACCTGCACAGGGGCTGACCCTGTGGCATGGTAGGCTAAAGCCTCCACCTGGGGCGCCATCATCCCATATGGGCCCCGGTTTGTGTCCCAGCTGCTCTCTTTTCCATCCAGCTCCCTGCTTATGGCCTGGGAAAGCAGTGGAAGATGGCCCAAGTGCTTGGGTCCCTGTACCCACATGGGAGACTCAGAAGAAGCTCCTGGCTTCTGACTTTGGATCAGCCCAGCTCCAGCCATTGCGGCCATCTGGGGAGTGAACCAGCAGAGGGAAGACTTCCCTGTCTCACTCTCTCTGTCTGTAACTCAGGCTCTCAAATAAATATATCTTTAAAAAACATTTTAAACAATACCAGCACATGGCCATACCTCATCATAAAAAGCCAAAGCACAATTCAGATTTTTTTTTACACTGATATTTTTAAAAGATATATTTATTTATTTGAAAGGAAGAGTTACAGAGAGAAGGATCAAGGGAGGGGTAAATCTTCTATCCACTGGTTCACTACCCAAATGGTTGCAATGGCAGGAGCTGGGCCAGTCCAAAACCATGATCTTCTTCCCGGTCTCCCATGTGGGTGCAGGGGCCCATGCACTTGGGCCATCTTCCACAGCTTCCCCAGACACATTAGCAGGGAGCTGGATCAGAAGTAGAGCAGCTAGGACTCTAACCAGTGCCCATCAGGGATGCCGGCACTGCTGGCAGAGGCTTAAGCCGCTACAACACAGCACCAATCCCCATACTTTTCAAGATAACTAAGCTAACTGTTAACAAATCTTTAACAGCCACCTAAATATTTTCATTATGCACTTGAGGTCTAAAATCAATAATCAACCAAGGTATCCTATGAAATCAATGCAATAAGCGAGAAAACTTTCTAAAAATTGCAGGGGGAAATTTATGACATCTGTCTATCCAAATGTGTCCTTTCTCTGCACATAAGGTCATGAAATCCTTGGTGACCTTATAGATCTCTTCCACAGAGAGAGAGTGAGGTCACAGACATTCTACCATTAACAACATGTGTCCTTTATTAAGTGAAATGGAGCTTTTACAAATTATGTTGCAGCCAGAGCATGGGCAGCAGCAAAATGCTGTGCTCCCGTGATCAGCTCAAATGCAGTAAGAAAGTGTTTCTTGCCAGACATATCTAAGTAAAATGTCTCAATCTGGATTCTGTGCATACACTTCAAGATGTACTGCTGCTAGCAAATCTGTCCCTCCATCATGTTTTCTGGTGGCACGTACAATGGGAAAAGTTTCTGCCTAACTCTCCTGAGTGCAGAAGGTGGCTACAGCAGATTTTATCATCAGCAATTTTCAACTTTTGTCTCTACCGCAGCTGTAGTGTTTACAAGGAAATTAGACTAGATAATTTGTAAAGTTGTTTTTAGCTTTAACATTTTACGATGGTGGTTATATATAATTGAAGTTCATTCCTCAATCCAAAAGTCTGAAGAGAGGTAAAGCAAGGACTCAATAGAGTAATGTTTAGGTTTTAAAAGCTGAAGCACAATCTGCTATCGGTGCAATATGCAGATCTTCAGAGTAAAGTTCATGAGCAGAGACAAATGAAAGCACTATGTCATCCACACTGCTATCAAGACGCAGAACACTTGCATCACTCCGCAAAGCTCTCTTCTGCCGCTTCTCAGGCAATCGCCACCTCCTCATCCTGGCCAACAACTAATATGGTCACGGATCAGTTTTGCTTTCTCTAGAACTTCAAATAAATGCAATCCTCACAGTTCAGGCTTCTATTGTCCCAACTTCTTTGTGCACAAAGCTTTTGAGATTCATTTTTGTTACTGTGTGTATTAATAATTTGTTCCTTTTTATCACCAGGGTATTCCACTGTATGAATTATACCACAGTTTGTTTATCCATTCTCCTGTTAATGAACATTTGAGTTCTTTCCAGTTGGGAGCTTGTGGCAAACAGAATTCCAAGGAGGTTCTGAAAGATTCTCCACCCCGTAGTGTGCACATCCTGCATAATCTCCTCACCTGGAAACAGGATAGATTTCTACCTCACTGACTGATATGTTATAGACACAAAGGCTTTCAACGAGATGAGCAGGGTGAGCCTTACCCAACTATGTGGGTTGATAAGCTGAGTTTATCAGAGGCATAAGATTCCTTAATATCCCTCTGCATCCTGGTCAGCATCTAAACTAGAGTTGCTCCTTGAATATGTGGTCATAATTTATGTACTGGTGTTTTTTTTTTTCCCCCCCTCAGGAAGGTGTGATTATGTGGCAACCTCAAAAAAAAAAAAAAAAAAAAAAGCTTTCAAAGAGGCCCCCTGATAGGGACAAAAGTGCATACAGCCTCAGAGCCAGACTTTAGTTTGAACCCATGTATGGACATTGTATATAGGAGGCCTGAGCAACTTACTTCACCTGAGTCTTAGATACCTTATCTGCAAATGGGAAGGTAGTGCGCCTACACTGCATTATTATTATGAAGATTCTCTAAGTTATATGTAAAACAGTCCAGTGCTTGGCATAAGAGATCATCAATTAATGATGGTTACTATTAGCTCTTAGTTTGATATGATTTTCAGCAAAAAGATTAAACAATCTGTGCATTATAAGGAAAGAGTAGAAGAAAGACGACTACACACAATAATTATACTAGATTGAGGCAGATGAAATCACAGGTCATTTCCATTTAGTAATGTTTCCAACATTTAAAAATATGGTAAAATGCCAGTAAGTTCTGAAGCCAGTGGCGGGCACATGGGAATTTATTGTACTTTTCTGAATTTCTGTAATACAAATGTCCAAACAAAAATTGAGTACACTGTACCAAAAAGTAGCAAATCTTAAATCTACAAAGAGTTCTTTATACACTATGGCCACATATTTACTTACATGATTAAAAAGTCACAATGCTCATTTGAACTTGCTGTTTCCAATAGGCATGAATCTGCCTAAAATTATGTCACTAGGGCCCCTGACCTCCTCCCTCAGGAAGTCAGCCAGAGGTAGAGGAAAAGGCTTATCTTTAAATATCCTGCTTATGGTTATCATTCACCTAACACTAACTAGAAATTTTATTCTTTTCATGGGTTGGAAAATGAGCCTTAGAGAAGGCCCAACTGTGCTAAGCTAGCAACAAGCACTATTTTGTTGGGTTATTTCCAATAAAAGGCTTATGCAAACAGCAGTGCTCACTGTCTATGATACTACTGCTGCAGATTATACCCACACAGAGAGGGCTGGGGAGAAGCACTACAGAGTGCAAAGACTTTTAAACACTGCTCTGCCAAGTTCCCACTTCGAGAAATGAAATAATACACAAATAGCATACTACAGTTCCATCTCAGCATTTGTACTGCATCCAAGGATTGCAGAGGCTTCAAACTACAGTGGCAGGCTCTTCCCAATGAGTGCATATATAAACTGCTCTCAACTAAGTCAGCTCTGAAAAGTTTCTTCGTTCTTTGAAGTCAGTAGGTTAAAGCTGAAATCCTTAGGTGATCTGTGAGCCAGAAGTAATGAGAACCCTGGTGGTCTTTCAGGGTTTACACCTTACACATCTTGAGCTTCCAAAAATGCCGAAGGCTCACAGAGATAATTATATACCACAAGAATTGGATTCATGGATGAATCCAGCCCTTGGAGATTAGCATTATTCCCTCAAAGAGATGGAGAGCACTGCACTCCCCCAATTCCCATTTGTTGGTGCACGCCCAAATGCCTCCAATGACCAGGAGGGAACTCACAGGAAGCAGGAACCAGAAATTAGAAGCCAGAATCAGGACTTAAAACCAAGCACCATGGTGTAATGTGGACCTCTTAACCACGAGGTCAAATGCCTCTCCCAGCATATTTTTTGATAGTGGATGGCTATGGCTTTACACACTTTCTTGCCATCCTTACCTCTTTGAATTAAGAAGATTAGCTCTTCTGACTTGGCTGTTCTCTAAATATTAACTTCTCCCAGATAGAGCCAGAGAGTGTGACAATCACACACACCAGAACACTAGAAGAATCTGCCTGCCGATCCTACCACATCCTAAAGACACTGCACAGGTCATGGACAGTAAGGCTTCTAGGTCTATTCTTGACAACCTGTTTCAACAAAGATCAGACTAAAAAGCTTTCATTTATTCACAAACTTGGCCATACAACTGGAACCGTCAAAAATAAAAAGCTACTCTTTGGGGGCCAGTGCTGTGGCTCACTTGATTAATCCTCCACCTGTGGCACTGGCATCCTATATGGGCACCAGATTCTGTCCCGGTTGCTCCTCTTCCAGTCCAGCTCTCTACTGTGGCCCGGGAGGGCAGTGGAGGATGGCTCAAGTGCTTGGGCT
The DNA here is from genome assembly GCF_033115175.1 of Lepus europaeus. NCBI lineage: Eukaryota > Metazoa > Chordata > Mammalia > Lagomorpha > Leporidae > Lepus > Lepus europaeus. Next base: position 72,836,404 of record NC_084830.1, on the reverse strand, counting down.
CCTGCACCCGCATGGGAGACCAGGAAGAAGCACCTGGCTCCTGGCTTCGGATGGATGCAGCGCTGGCCACAGCGGCCATTTGGTGGGTGAACCAATGGAAGGAAGACCTTTCTTTCTGTCTCTGTCTATAACTCTACCTGTCCAAAAAAAAAAAAAAAAAAAAAAAAAGAGCTATTCTTTGTGGAGATGCTATATTCTGGGACAAATCATTAATTATACATCTATTCCAAGTTTCCACAAGCACAAGAGGCACTTGTGACAAAGGCGCGAAGGAACATGTGTTTTATGTTAGTAAGACTGCACCTCTCTTGGTGTATCACTGCTTCTTAGCACCCTGAGCCAATTCTGATCAGCTTCAAGTGTCACTTGATAAATGCCTTTTGAATGAGGCTAATTTCTTTCACCCTCCCCTCACCATCTTTTGCTTGCTTCTTATTCTCTCCTTTCTCTCAAAATATTGTTAAAATTATTTACCTGTGTTGTGAAGAAGGTGGTAATAATTGCAATCATAAGAGCAAGTATGAGAGAAGAGGGTAAACATCATTAGCGGATAAAAAGAAATTTTTCCTTAAAATCTTGTAAGATACAGAGACTTTTTGGCAATAATGGAAAACATTTTTTATATTTTGTAGTTTTTCCTTCTTTTTTAGCTCTAGGTTAATTAGTTTCATTCAATACACACTTATTCAGTTCCAATGGCATGTAAGAACAAAGTATCTAACCTAAAGGACTCATAATCAAAGAGAATAAACAGAAAAGCAAGCAAAAGTTATAAAAGATGGTCAGAAATGCCGTAGCAGAAATGATCCTTGAATTATGGAGACTGGGAAGCTACAGCAATCATAACCATGAGAAGTGGTGAGACTATATAGACCTAACTTTAAAAACTGCTTTATAATCAAATACAGTCCAGAAATAAACTCACATATATGGTCAAATGATCTCTGACAAGGGTGCGCACACCATTCAACTGGGAAAGGACAGTCTTTGCAACAAATGGCATTGGAAAAACCAGTTATCCATATGTACCCCCCCAAAAGATGTTGTATCTTTATCTTCTATATACAAACATTAACTCAGAATAATTCAAAGAGTTAAAAACTTGAAACTCTTATAAGATAGCATAGGGTACCATCTTCACGACAATGAATATGGTAACGATTTCTTGGATATGACACTAAAAGCACAAGCAACAAAAGAACACAGAGACTGGATTCCATCAACAAAAAAACCTTTGTGCAGCAAAGGAGAGAATCAATGGAGTGATAAACTCCCCATGGGATAGGAGGAAATACTTATAAATCACGTATTTGATATGCAATTGATTTCCAAAATATATAGATAACTCCTACAAGACAACATAAAACAAAGATTTTGATTTAAAAATGGGCAAAGAAGGGCCAGTGCTGTGGCATAGCGGGTCAAACTGCAGCCTTCAGTACCAGCATCCCATATGGCCACTGGTTCAAGTCCTGGATGCTCCACTTGTGATCCAGCTCTCTGCTATGGCCTGGGAAAGCAGTAGAAGATGGGCCAAGTCCGTAGGCCCCTGCACCCGCGTGGGATACCTGGAGGAAGCTCCTGGCTCCTGGCTTTGGATCAGCCCAGCTCTAGCAGTTGCAGCCATTTGGGATACACATGACTGCTCTACAATGACTACAACCTCCAAGTCTGTTAGAGCCACCTGCTGTGTGCCCAAGGTTTCAAGTGCCTCATGTTAATGTTCAAGAAGTGGAATTATTTCGGAACTTTTTCTAGCAGATTTACAAAACAGGAGATCAGAACCGTGTATCCACAAAGCAAAAAAGAACTCACAAAAAGCTTACGGGGGGCTGGCAACGTGGCTCACTTGGTTAATCCTCTGCCTGTGGCACTGGCATCCCATATAGGCGCCAGTTCTAGTCCCAGTTGCTCCTCTTCCAGTCCAGCTCTCTGCTGTGGTCCGGGAGTGCAGTGGAGGATGGCCCAAGTGCTTGGGCCCTGCACCCACATGGGAGACCACATGGGAGCCTGGCTCCTGGCTTCAGATCGGCGCAGTACCTGCTGTGGCGGCCATTTGGGGAGTGAACCAACGGAAGGAAGACCTCTCTCTGTCTCTCTCTCTGTCTATAACTCTACCTATCAAATAAATAAATAAATAAATAAATAAATAAAAAGCTTAGAGAACAATTTACTTAATCTAGAAGTGAGGGATCTAAGAATAATTTAGAGAGTTTTCTCAAGCAAGCAATGAAAAGCACACATGGGTGACTGTTATATACACCAAGCTAATGGATGATTACTGATTTATTTCTGTTTTTCTGTGGAATAAACAATAGGATATATTTAATTCAAAGACAAAAATACATTGACACAAAATGACTCTGAGCCTCTCGAGGCTGAATCCTATCACGGGATGTGTCAAGTGCACCAAGTGCACGGCACACATGGTTGCTGTTACCGCCTCTTCCGTTGCACAGCCGACGATGCTAATTAAGCACTTCTGAGCCTGTATGTGGCCTCTCAATTCTCCTCAACACAGCACTCCAGGCAATCACTATAATCAATAGGAGTTGGCACCACTATGAAGCCTGCTTGCCATCAAGCACCAGGGTGAGAGTAGGAAAATGGGGGAGAGATGGGGCGGCAGAAAAAAATCTGGGGGAGTCTCTGCTAGTGGAAAGAGGATGTCCCACACTCAGCAGATCTGTGGGACAAGCTGGCTCCTTGAGTGGAAGTGGAATCAGTTGATGTGAATAGGCTACTCCCCCCTCTGGGGCCTGTTTTAGACATGAATAAAGACCCAGCCAAATCCTCAGTGATGTAGTAAACTCCACAGTTCTTCACACTGGAGTGAACTGAGGAGCACAATTAGAGATAGGATCTTGAAGTTTTTTTTTGTTTTCTAAACAAAAATGCTTTGTTAGGGGCATGTGCATCACGCAGTGGTTCAGTCGCTGCTTAGGACATCCGCATCCCATATCAGAGTGCCTGATTTGAGACCCAGCTACTCTGCTTCTGATCCAGCTTCCTGCTAGCATGTACCCTGGGAGGCAGCAGATGATGGTCCAGATACTTGGGTCGCTGCCACACATGTGAAAGCCAGATGGAGTCCTAGGCCCCTGGCTTTGGCCTGGCCCAGCCCAGCCCTGGCTGTTGCTGGCATCTGGGGAGTGAACCAGCAGACAGAAGATCTCTGTTTCTGTCTAAAGTCTCCTAGACTGGGCAACTACTCACAATCTCTAATTTTGCTGCTTCTGCCCAGGTTTCTATTCAAATCATATTCTCAACCATTCCGAGAGATCAGAGAGCAGAACAGAGGGGCAGGGAAAGGAAGCAGGTCTGCAGGTGACAGAACAGTTTTTCAGAGACACCCAGAGCTGTGCATGGATCTTAACTGGCAAGTGGACCAACGGTAGCTACTCCACTGCTATACATGGGAAATTCAAGACGATCTGGGTCAAATCAGGAAGAAGCAGTGCAACTATTTTTGTTTTTATACTTTCCCCTTTAAACATGGCCAACTTTGTGATAAAGGAGTCCCATTCTTTATAAGTCATCCTATTCTAATACAACAGGCTAAACACATTTAACAAACTAAAGCAAAAAATGGCAGCAAAGACACATTATGCTATTATAATTTTTCAAAATCAGACACATTTTGTACCACTTGCCAGGGTACTGCTCTATCTCGAACAGATATTCAAGTCATATAATTTCCATACACTTATTCATTGAGGGCTGGGCACTGTTCATAGCACAGCATATAGCAGTGAACCAATCATATAAAAATCTCTGCCCTCCTGGCTGACCTAATGGTTGAGAGAGACAATACACAAGATAAGTAAATAAAACACATAGTATGTAAGACAGTGATAAGCTCAAGGGACAAAAAGCAGCATGCAGAAGGATTAAAGAAGTCAGGCTGCAGGCCCTTGAGGTAGGGCGTTAGGGACTCCGTTCTTTGCAAGACCTTCAACCACACAGCAAGCCTCCAGTTACTGTGACAGCCAAGACTGTTCCTCACCTTTCCAAATATGCCAGAGGGACACGGGTGCTCTTGAGAACCAGAGACCATCCTTGTTCACCCTTCCCTCGTCTTCCACAAGCCGGCCTCACTCAGAACCCGTTTTATAATGCTTCCTCTGGCTTCCATGACTGCACTGTCCTGCTCCTCTGACCTCCCTGACCTGTGCCAAGTCCTGCTCTCCCTGCCATCAAACGCCACCATGTTCCCTCAAAATACAGCCATTTCTTCAATGGCTGCTTCTCACTGCAAAGCCACTCTTGGTAATCTCATCTGCTGCTGCATTTCAAGGATAATGCCTACGTACAGGAGGCCCAATTTACACTCTAGCTTCAGGATAGCACCTTAGTTCCAGCGCACAACCGTTAACCTCTTGTGTTGCCCCCGATGTGTCCAGAACCCAAACCCCCACCTTTCTCCGGAACCCCCTACATCCCAAATCCACTACTTCTCACTTCACCAGTCACTCAGCAAATTTTCCTTCATGGTCTTTCTCAATAGTCAATTCCAATCTCAGACCAAGATCTTTAGGTTCTAGTTTCCAACTGAGCCTGAAAGCTTTATTATCTCAATGGCCACTCTCTCACGAAGTCTTCTCTCAGTCCCTCATATAAGTGAGGTCTTTCCTCACTCAGTTCTCAAAAGCCATCAGTCTCTGCAGATAGCATCTACCAGTTAATCTATAAATATGTGCCGGGCAATGTACTGGGAAGAAAGGACCCAAAAGTAAAAAAACTGTTCCTGTTATACCACAGTCATTCTCATCCATGTGCTTCTTTTACCCCAGGTATATCATAACATGAATGAGGACCCACATGGTGACTATCGGCTCTTTGCTGTCACAGTCTATATACTCATCTTGATATTCCCTGCAGCCCTATAGGGCTCCTTATGACAGGCTGCTATATAGAGTAAACTTAAATTTGATGGCAGTCATTACTTCGTTTTATTTCAATATTCTATTCTAGAAAACCTTAAAGGGTGTCATAGAGGAGAATTAACTATTCCTAAATGACATGTGAGAAAAATTAACTTTGTACAATTTTAGAGGAAGATATGATTATAAACCAATTTTGTACATAAAATTTTACAATGAATTAAATATATAAAATTAGGAATAGACCTTAAGAGTCTTGGACTCGCAAACTTCAGAGTCTAAAACATATACCAAAGCCATGACTATCTAAGAACAAGCACTCAATGAAGCCCTCAGTCCTGGCACTCACTTTCATTTATCATCCTCTGTGCCTTATCACTGAGGAGATATCTCTCATATAAAATTTCTCTGGGGGCTGGTGCTATGGTATAGCAAGTAAAGCTGCCGCCTGCAGTGCTGGCATCCCATACGGGCATCGGTTTGAGTCCCGGCGGCTTCACTTCCGATCCAGCTCTCTGCTATGGCCTGGGAAAGCAGTAGAAGATGGGCCAAGTCCGTAGGCCCCTGCACCTGTGAGGGGGACATGGAAGAAACTCCTGGCTCCTGGCTTTGGATCCACCCAGCTCTGGCTTTTACGGCCAACTGGGGAGTGAACCAGCAGATGGAAGACCTCTCTCTCTGCCTCTGCCTCTGCCTCTCTGTAACTGTATTTCAAGTAAATAAATAAACCAAAAAGTTCTCTGATTGGGAATCACTAGGCCATACGCAAAGAGAAATTAAAATGACTGAATAATGAACAAATTCACTGCATTAGGTCCCTGGTTTGGTGTTAAACACAAGTTTATTAGTCAGAGGCATGAGTCAAATATAAAGTGTGAAGACAACCTGAGGAGACAACTCCTGTAACTCAACCCTTTTGTACTCAACACCTTTACCAGGAAATAGAGTCAGAACTGTAATCCTCCCCTCCTTAACAAAATTATCTAGAACAAAATCAAAAGTTAACTGTCTAGTAGCTTAGATACTGTCGAAATGCAAACGCATGCTGAGACCAGAAATGAGTCTTAACATCTCTACAGTACTATTTCTTATACTGCCAGATGATTTTTTTTTAAAGATATATTTATTTATTTATTTGAGAGGTAGAGTTAAAGACAGAGAGATAAAGCTCTTCCTGTGCTGGCTCACTCCCCCAAATAGTCACAACGGCTGGAGCTGAGCCAATCCAAAGCCAGGAGCCAGGAGCTTCTTCCAGGTCTCCCACAAGGTGCAGGGGCCCAAGCACTTGGACCATCTTCCACTGCTTTCCCAGGCCATAGGCAGAGAGCTGGACTGGAAAAGGAGTAGCTGGGACTAGAACCAGAGCCCAGATGGAGGGCTGGCACTGCCTGCTATGCCATAGCACTGGGACTACCAAATGAGTTTTCTGAATCAACAGAGTTTAATGAGGATGAAGGACCCGCCTATGCTTGGTGCAAAGCTAGGCATGCACCCAAACATTTGCTTTGAACATTATAATGAACAAATCTGAAGTCTAACTAGTCAACTTCGAGTGGTAAGTATCAGTAGTACAATTACAGTCAACTAAAAATTACTGAATAGTACACTACTATCCATCACCCATTTAAGATACCAGAGGCTGTCAGTATTTTCTTTTAAAGCATAACTAATAACACTTATAGTATTAGGAAATCTATTCCTTTAAAAAAAAAAAAGGCAAGATCTAAAAAAATGACTAACAACTAAAAATATTTACAAAGAGCTTACCAAAAAGGTGGAGAATCTCTATAATTATTGAAACATGAACTGGTAAGTGAACAAAGCAGATATTTTATGGGAAATTCCACACCTTCTGAGTCCCTGCACAGGTGATGGTGAAGATAAGACAGCAACTCATATAAAAGGTGAATCTTCAAAGCTGACCCTGTCCCTTGTTTACACAGTAAGAGGCTTTTACAGAGAAAAATGCAGAAAGGATAAAATCACGTACATGTTCCAGCAAAGAAGGAAAAGGAAGGACATGGCAAATAATAAATACGATGGCAGAACACGGCAGAGAAACCCTGAGTCTTCATTTTGTAAACTGAAAGCTTCAGTACACACAGTAGATAATATGAAAAAAATATAGTAAAGAAATTAGCAAACACTTTATGCTGTAATACTTTCTAAATACCAAAGCTTCAAATTAATTTTAAGAACAGCTAATATTTATTGAGGGTTTAGTAAGTGCTAAGCCTAGTGTTAAGCACTTTACACACATCTTATTTAATAACAACCCTAGGAAGCAGATGTTTATATTATCCCCCATTTTATAGTAAATGTCAGAGCTTGATTTCAAACGCAGGGTCTGACTTGGCTCTTTAATCACTACGATATATACCATATTAACTTTCATGTAACCTTAATGCTTAGGGACAGACACAGAGTAATTAATATGCCCAATCCTCTGGTCCTACAGGAGTACCATATGGACTTTTTAAACCTTTACACTTTAACGTACTTTTACGTGGAGGAGAAAGGACAGGCAAAGTAGTGATAATTGGTTCCTGATGTGGGAAAAGGAAATCAGTGTTACTCTTATTGCAGTCCCTTGAATCAGAGCCCAAACAGAGACATGGCCAGGACTGCTACAGGAGAACAAAGGCACCAGGGCCTGTGCTGCCAGGCAAACCATGCTCTTTCAGGGAGCAGAACATGCAGCTTCTACAAAATAGTTCATTTCTATTTATTTGAAGGGCAGGGCAGGAGAAAGATCTTCCACTCACTGGTTCACTCTCCAAATGCTCTCAACAGCAGGGTCTGGGCCTGGCAGAAACCAGGAGCCAAGAACTGCATCTGAGTCTCCCACGGGGGTGTCAAGGACTCAAGCACTTGAGCCATCATCTGTTGCTTCCTAGGCATATTAGCAGGAAGCTGGATCTGAAGCAGAAGCGGCATTCTGAAATGGGATGAGGATGTCCTAAGTTTACCCTGCAGTGCCGTAACACCCATCCCAGGAATATCAGCTTTTAAATCAGTTTATACAAGCTTTGGGCAGGTAGCTACAGGTGCTATCTTGCTTAAAAAAAAAAAAAAAAAACAGTTGGTGTTGAAATTGGGAGGAGGAAAGATGGCTTAAGAAAGCTGCTGCAATTTCATTTGATCCAACAGATTGGGTTTCTTTTATCTTTCGGGAAGTGAAGCAGTGAGCAAGCAAAATACTCATTCTTATATATATGAGATGATCCTTTTTAAAAAAAGAAAGCCTTGTTTCTACCACTAGTTTTAGCATTTTCCCTTTGTTCTAAAAATCAAGGCAAAAGCATTTGGTCTAGTGGTTAAGACACTGCTTGAGAAATCAACAGTGAAAGTTGGAGTCCTGGCTCCACGCCTGACTCAGTTCATGCTGTTGTTAAAAGTTAAGTTTTTAGGACTAGTGCTGTGGCATCACAAGTGGAGCTGTCTACAATACTGACATCCCATATGGGTGTCAGTTCACGTCCCAGCTGGGATCCAGTTCCAATTCAACTCCCTACAAATGGCCTGGGAAAAGTAGCAGAAGATGACAAGTGTTTGGGCCCCTGCCACCCACATGGGAGACCCAGATTAAGCTTCTGGCTCCTGGCTCCAGCCTGGCCCAGTCTCGGCTGTTGCGGCCATCTGGGGAGTGAACCAGCAGATGGAAGACCTCCCATCAACTCTGTCCTTTAAATAAATAAACTCTTCTTTTCCCCCCAAATCAATTGTTCAAAAAAAGTCTTATACCACCAATGCTAACCTATAATACTAAACGTTAACCTGTTTTCCTTTATTTCAGGCTGCAATGGAAATTGAAAAGTTGACAATTTTTTAGTAAAGCTAAAAATCACATACCCTAGCCCAGCCCAGAAGTATTAGCCTCCTAGGAAACAGATCACTTTGGTCACATCACTCCCGGGCTCCAGGAACTGAATCCTCACCTTCACAGGCTTACAACCAGGCCCAGGGTTCTGCTTCCTCTACTTCGGACACATGGTTCCCTCAGGCTGAGCTGCTCTACCTAAAGCCTTATACGGGTCTTGCTCACTCCCTCCTCTTCTGTTGAGCTATACCTCTTGCCTATAACGCCACACTCTCTGGCATCATCTTTCTTTGGCTGTCTCAATTCTGGCTGCCTTACAAGGCCTTGTCCCAAGTCTCATCTCCTCTAAAAGCCCCTCCCCTAACCAATTCACCTGATTTGTGCTCATTCACTCAATAAATATTTATAAGATGTCTAGCCTGTAACAGGAGACATAGTTTTGGGGCACTCAAAGAATACTTACATGTCCCACATACAAATTAAACATGGCTTTGGTCTGTTAATTTATATGTTGATCTCAACTACATTATAAACTTCCTAAAGATAAGGGGTACTTTAATCCCAGAGCAACTAACAACACAATGTTTTCTAAGTAGTCAGGATTCAATAAATACTCTCTGGTTAGATGAATTTTGAAATAAGGTGGTACTCACCTTATTTTATTACACAAAATAAGCAATGCCTATCCTTGGAGTGTTGCATAATTACAACATTTTCTTGTGATGTATACATCCAGACAGGAACAATGGACTTGGAGTCAGAAGAGCTACGTGGAACCTGGGTTACTCTACATACACCACCTCTCACCATCTTCCTGTCTACACATTAATCTCTATAAAATGAGAACAGTTACCCTCATCTAAAAGACCTGCACAATCACAGTGAGGAACAAATAAATTAGGAGGAGACATGTTACTGTGCTAGAGGGATGCTTAGCACTCCACCAGACATTTATGAGGCTGTTCTCAACACCAATATTCCCATTTCCCAAAGAACTTACGAAGGTCTGTTTGCCTTTCTGCGAGGTGACAGGGATGCAGTTCTTAAGGAATCAAAGAGAGGAGTTTCTACAGAAATACATGAGCTATAAAACAGTTTAATTAAATGTTCAATAATCTCCGAAGGTCATGAAACTTCTCTATTTTAAAATGTATTTACATAATTTATTTACATAAACAAATAAACAGCAGGCATTTACTGCTCTGCTGAAGTAGTAATTATACATGGTGTCTGGAAAAGAATAGAGAAATAGCAAAATTGCTAGTTAGAATACACGTGATCAATAAAATGCTTATTTTCTTCTTGATCAGGTTATTTTATATTTGACTTCCGGTTTGAAGTAGGATACGTGAAAAGTCATTAATGATTGACTCAGCTAGCCTACCCCGTTTTTCAGAACAATTGCCAAACTCAATTGCCAAACTCTATTAGCAGTAGCAGCTACTCTTTTTTTTTTTCCTTTCTTTTTTTTTTGACAGGCAGAGTGGACAGTGAGAGAGAGACAGAGAGAAAGGTCTTCCTTTACCGTTGGTTCACTCCCCAGTGGCCACTGCGGCCGGCACACCGCGCTGATTCGAAGCCAGGAGCCAGGCGCCTTCTCCTGGTCTCCGTGCAGGTGCAGGGCCCAAGCACTTGGGCCATCCTCCATTGCTCTCCTGGGCCACAGCAGAGAGCTGGACTGGAAGAAGAGCAACCGGGACAGAATCCAGCACCCTGACTGGGACTAGAACCCGGGGTGCTGGCGCCGTAGGTGGAGGATTAGCTTAGTGATCCGCAGTGCCGGCAGTAGCAACTACTCTTAAAATCAACTTCTGGGGCTGGAGTTGTGGCCTAGCACTTAAAGCTGCCACCTTTGACACCAGCATCCCATATGGGCACCAGTTCTTGTCCTGGCTGCTCCACTTATGATCCAGCTCTCTGCTGGTGGCCTGGGAACAGCAGCAAAAGAAGGCCCAAGTGCTTGTAGGAGACCAGGAAGAAGCTCCTGGCTCCTGACTTTGGCCTGGCCCAGTCCTGGCCGGCCACTGCTGTCTTCTGGAGAGTGAATGAACAGATGAAAGACCTCTCTTTTTCTCTCTGTAGCTCTGACTTTTGAATAAAATAAAACAAATAAATAAATAAATCAACTTCCATAATTTGGAGTCTAGGAACTTCATTTGGAACTAATATTTTAAATTACTAGTGCTCTCTCTCTTCAGTGTCTTAACCCATGAAGTCTCAAGTTTTCAATTCTGCATGTATTTCAGTAACAGAATAGCTATTTCAAAGTTAGCATAAGTGGTATGCTTATTGCTCAATTTAAGTCTTCTTAAGTGTCCAAATACGAGACACTGAGACATAATGGGTTAATATACAGGGCCCATCTCTATCAGCAGTGCCACAAATCCCTCATTATCTGTGTTTCAGCTCCTTGGGAAGCCCACTGCCTACCAGATAGGAATTTCAAGAAGGCCATCTAGCCTCTGTTTTAGACCTCTGTACATAGGCTCTAGATTTAATGATACTCAGTTTGGCCATTTTTGTGTGATGTGTAAAAAATACAATCAGAATATGTACATTTAATATTTAGCTTGTAAATAAAATCTTGCATTAAGCACACTCTATTTTCCTCTGTAGGTTTTCTTCCCATGCCACCTCTTCGATTACATAATGTAAAATCTAGGTTACTACTGCACCATGTAAAGCTGGTGCCCGACTAGTTCGGTCTTGGCTGCACTGCTTATTAGCTATGTCACCTTTGGAAAATTACTGAGCTTTGTAAGCTCTAGCTTCCTCTTTTACGAAAGAGTGATAATAATCACTACCATATCACAGGACTGTCATGAATATCAAATGAATTAGTACAATAAAGCAGAATAGCACTTACAATGAATTATGAAGAAGTTTTGTGTTTTTAATAGGAAGTTAGGGGCCGGCGCTGTGGCATAGCAGATACAACCGCCGCCTGCAGTGCTGGCATCCCATATGGGCGCTAATTCGAGTCCCAGCTGCTCCACTTCTGATCCGGCTCTCTGCTATGACCTAGGAAAGTAGTGAAAGATGGCCCAAGTGCTTGGGCCCCTGCACCCAAGTGGGAGACCCAGAAGAAGCTCCTGGCTCCTGACTTTGGATCAGCACAGCTCCGACCATTGCAGCCAAATGGGGAATAAACCAATGGATGGAAGACCTCTCTCTTCTCTCTGCCTCCCCTTCTCTCTCTGTGTAGCTCTGACTTTCAAATATATAAATAAATCTTAAAAAAAAAACAAAGGAAGTTAACTCCAATTACTGAAGAATAAGTTTTAAGTATACATGCAATGCTGAAACAGTAAGGCTGCGCCAGTATCTTTCTGGTTAGCAGGTTCTCTTAAGCTCAAAAAATTAACATGACATTAAATACCCTCAAATAATCTGTAAAGATAAATATTTATGTATTTTTCTCCCCATGGGTTTAATATTTTTAATACAAAAAGTGTTTTCTAGCAAAAATGTTGAAAATACAGAAAAGTGAGCAGTGACAGGCATGCATAGTTTTACTGTCTGAACATACTATTGTGATTTATTTATTTCCAAGAATATTCTGACTAAAATGAAAGTTTTTAAATCAGCTGTATGAAGTTGAGTCCTACCATCTCCATTTAACAGTACCACGAAAATATTTTTCCTTATTATTTCAGCTTCTGGAAAGATTATAACCAAGCCACTGATTCTCACCTTCACAATAAGCACACTTGCCAAAAAAAAAAAAAAAAGAATAATAAAGAAGATCTGAGTGTGCAGATTACTTTCCATATACAAACGCTGGCACCTCTCAAGTGCTCAGTATGATTTTAACACCAAACTAATACAGGTAAGAAGATAAAGATATTGAATAAAGTAGCTTCAACTTAAAAGCTAATTTTGGGTAAAGAATGTTTCTAATTTTTCACTAGGAGCAAAGACAATGAATTAATACACAAAATATACATATGTACACTCAGATTTAAGGCAAGTCAACCCAAATTCACTCATATATGTGCCTCTGCTGAAATTTTAATTTTCCATCTAATAGTTTAATAACAATATGTTGACTTATCAGAGACTTTAAAAATATTTACATAGTCACTGAAGCCCAATTAGTAATTTTCCAGATTCAGTAGGTATCAATTTGATGGACTAACAGCAACCACGGAAACTGGTTCATTTGAGGGCAGGCATTCAGCGCAGCAGTTAAGATGCTGCATGTGACACCTGCGTCCCATGGACGCTTGGGTTCAGAGTCCCCAGCTTTGCTCCCCACCCCAGCTTCCCAGCAACACGCACTTTGGGAGGTACCAGATGAAAGCTCTGGTACTTGGGTTCCTGCCACCCATCTGAGAGACCTAGACTGAGTTTCTGGCTCTTGGTTTCACCCTGGCCCAGTCGCAGCTGTTACAGGCATTTGGGGGAATAAATCAGCAGACAGAAGGTCTGTCTGTCTCTGTCTCTCTGCCTTCCAGAAGTTTGTAAAAGTTTCATTTACAAAACAATTAGGGAAGTAGTGTGGTTTTTAATGGAAAGAATCAATGAATTTGAAAGGCAAGAATCTAGATTCATATTCCAGCACAGCTCGAAACTGTGCAACAGCCAAGAAAATCATTTAATTCTCCATCCTGAATTTCAAGTCCTTGAGTTACTTGAATCCTAGGGCTTCTACCATAAAGATCCTAAGAAATAAATATGGTAACAGCACCATCAACTGGCATGCAAATCTCTGACTGCCACAGGACAGGTGACATTCATTGATGCACATCACATCCTAAAATCTGGACTTATGTTTAGTGTTATCCCAGACAGCCTGTGCTTTTTTGCCATTTATATAGATTGCTTTCTTTCAAAGTAAAAAATAAAAACAGTCTCTTCTGCTCTCCTCATTCCCTTTAATAATGACAAAACTGAAATTAAATATTTTGGATTCTTGTTTCATTAAAGAAACTTAAATTTACTTTTCTGTTGTAAAAGGAAACCTATTTTGAAATCTGCCTAATCAACAGACATTAATGCTGTCTGGTCAAATTAATAAGCATGCATAATTAATAAAATAATGCCATATGAAATCACCCTTGAATTCATTTGTTTTGAATACATACCTATGAGCAATTAAAGAAAAAGACGACAACAATGAATTACCCACCTCACATTTATTTAAAATACAGAACTGGGACAAGCTGGCCTTGCAGTTAAGATGCTGCTTAAGACAGCTGTGTCCCATATTGGAGGGCCAGGGTTCAAGATCTAGCTCTGCCTTCTGACCCCAGCTTCCTGCTAAAGCAGACACTGGGAGGCAATGGCGATGGCTCAAGTGCTTTGGTTCCTGCCACCCACATGGGAATCCTGGATTGTTCTCTTGGCTCCAGGTCCCAGCCCAGTCCTGGTGGTTGCAGGCATTTGGGGACTGAACCAGAAGATGTGAGTTCACTCACTACCTCTCAAAACAAATGAATAAATAAATAAATAACAGAATAAATAAAGTACTGCTATAGGACTTTTCAAAGCCCATGAAATTAGCAATTGAAATGATATTAACATGCATTAGAATGCTAATTGTTAATTTTTGTTCAAAATGTGCAGTAAAAGGGAAGACACATGCTGAAAATGTATCTTGGCTCATTAAAAAAACAGCAACACAGGATGTGTGCTTTTCGTCTCGTGGTTAAGACGCCCACATACACTTTATCAGAGCACCTGCGCTGGCTACTCACTCCAGATTCCTCCTAAAGCAGACTCTGAGACGACTCACTGGTAGCTCAAGTAATTGATTTCTTGCCACCCAAGTGGGAAACCAGGATTGAGCTCCCGGCACCAAGCTTCAGCCTGGCCCACTCCTGACTCCTGTAGGCATTTGGAGAATGAACCAGTGGATGGGAGATGTGTGTGTGTGTCTCTGTCTCTGCCTTTTAAGTAATAATTTAAAAATTTTTGTTTGAAGTGACTATAAGTATATGCTACTGGTGGAGTGGGAGGGGAGTAAGATTTTTTTAAGGTAAGGAGGAGATCTCTCCTTGCCATCTTTCCAGGAAACATCACTTGTGGTCCAGGATATAGTACACTGATAGATTTGCCTTGTCTTTCATTTAGCTAACAGAAAATAAAAATCTGAAAGAAATAGGGACAACGTAAGCATCAAAGTACCACAGAGGACTCTGAGCTTATTATTATTATCTGTTTCAACTGACTAAACGGGTACCCTGGCTGTAAATTTAAAATGCTATACTCATGTGAAGACTGTGCAATAAGCAGACACTCTGCTCCTTTCTTTTGTGTTTCCTAATGGGAAAACTGAGTTCTTTTGCCTTTTAAAATTAAATGCTTTAATGAAGTAGGACTTTTAGGGGAATGAATACTCCATGCTTTAAGTTGTAAATTACTAGAAGCTGCTCTCACTGGACTTGACTATGTAGAAACTACAGTGATTAAGTGCTTTCCTGAGCCTGCACGTCAGTGCTTGGGGCGTCGGCAACTAAAACGAGAATGGCACCAGTGAGCTGCTCTGTGAAGCTCCAGGCGAAAGTGCACAACAGCATCGCGCAGTCGCTCGATGATCCCCTTCAGCTCCTGAGATGAATAGAAACACCTGAGCAGATGAGAGCCAGCAGCGCCATCGCTCTGATCCTGTGTGCCTACCGACTGCTCCCCATGCAGGTGCTGGCAAACACAGGCTGCCTCACTCCTGAATCACACCGCCTGATGAAGGAAATGCCTGACTGAAACCCTTTCACTCTCCAGGGGAAATACTTTCCACAGGAAAACTTGTAGAAATCCAAGTAAAGTCAATAAGGCGACTGGAAAATCATAGGGATTCTGGACACATGTATTACCTGTTTATTACCAACTAGTCTCCAACTTATAGGCATTTACCTATAGAGACTTGTGAAAGACCCTGTTGAAAGTGCACACCTTTTTATATTTCGGAGTATGTCCAAACCTGGCAGAGCCTGTGCAATCTCTGAAACGCCAAGATTTTTCACTTTTCCTTCTTCCGTCTTTAAACTGCCTGTATGTAAGCTTTCATCACCAGCATTCTGCTACAGGTACAGACATGGCTGAAATGCAGATTCATCCCAGAACGAGGGATGTTTACAGAAATTCAGCCAGAATCAGTCAAAGCAAGCAGTACATGCTTCAACACGAACACCCTCCCCTCCTCAAAACTTCCCAAGTCATTAGCTGTCTAACTCAGCTTCTTGGGTCTTCTACTCTTCCTTTCTTCTCTGTCATTCTTCTGCTTATATGATCATGTGCTTCCATTTTTTAGCCTTTGATAACAATAACTGTAAAAGGCTAAAGACATTTTTTTTTCCTGACCACAAGTGTAATACAGCAGTCTCTTAACTGGTCCCAAAGCAGAGACTACCTTTGCTCCACCTCGTACTATCTGTCACAGTCAGATTACAAATCAACCCAAATGAGGGGAGCAGGGGTCATGTATGTGAAGAGCAAACACGAGGAAAAGGAGAAAGTAGTGGATAGGTCGCCAGTTGAAACCATCATATAAATTCTATTCTTTATCTAATAGAATTTGTACAAAGTGGCAGTGTGTTAGATATAACATTAAAGTGAACGTTTAAAACAAAAAGAACTTTCCAATATCCTAAATAAAAATTCTCTTTGAAGATACAATTATTTTATTCAATCTACAGATTAAACAAATAACATTAGCAATGAAGATATCTAACTTTTCATTCCCAGTGGTTTTTGTTTTGTTTTGTTTTTGACAAGCAGAGTTAGGCTGTGAGAGACAGAGAGAAAGGTCTTCCTTCCATTGGCACACCCCCTACATGGCCGCTACACTGCGCAAATCCGAAGCCAGGAACCAGGTGCTTCCTCCTGGTCTCCCATGTGGGTGCAGGGCCCAAGCACTTGGGCCATCCTCCACTGCCTTCCCAGGCCACAGCAGAGAGCTGGACTGGAAGAGGAGCAACCAGGGCAGAACCCAGCGCCCCAACTGGGACTGGAACCTGGGGTGCCGGCGCCGCAGGTGGAGGATTAGCCTAGTGAGCTGCGGCGCCAGCCCATTCCCAGTGTTTTGAAGACATCTCTAATGCCACCAGAAATATTAACAGTGAAATATATTAAACACAAAATTATGTAGCTATTTAAAATTTTAATTAAGAAAATAACTTTATTTTTGATATTTTATAGTTTAAAAACTACTTTGTGAACTGATTTTAATAATTGCGTTGATAAATCTTCTAAGATTTCAGTGAGCTTTTTAAAATGATGATTAAGAGTAGCCTAAGGCGGTCAGTCAGCAGACATCTTAGAAATCTAACTCTAAATGGTTTTAACTTAAAACTTCATGCCAAAAAAACTTACATCAGAGGGCACTTAACTAAAGCAACAATAAAAACCTGTAGAACACTGAATTTTTTTGAGTAAAGGTACTTGATGGTTTTCTATTATATGCAAGCACCTGAGAAAGAATTTTGATCCACCTTTACCTCATTAAAATACTACAGTTTCCAAAGTGCAGGGTGTAATCTGATCATAATTGGCGTGAAGGGCGAGAGAGCTGACTATATGCTAAATCTTGCCATCTGTAGGTGCTTTACACAGCTCTAGTTTTTTTTATTTTTTTAAAGGAGGGTCAAAAGTTTACAATTTCTTTTTTGTAGCTAATTACCAATCACAAAATTCTTTTACTGCAGGTCCTGTTTGAAATCTTCTCTGAGCAATTTTGATACTACCCAATCATAAATCGGCCCAACATTATTAGTCTGTGCCCAAATTCATTTCACATTTGCACAATGGATAAAGTCTCCTTCCTTCTCCCTCTTTTTCTTTCAAAAATGTATTTATTTGAAAAGCAAAGGGGAAAGATGGAGGGGGAGGGGGAGAGTGAGCAAGAGGGAGCTCTTCTATCAGATGGTTTACTCCCAAAATGGCTACAACAGCCAGGGCTGGGCCAAGCTAAAGCCAGGAGGCAGGAACTCCATCAGGTCTCCCACGCTGGGGCAGAGATGGACTCAAGTGCTCGAGCCGTCAACTGCTGCCTTTCAGGTGCATTAGCAGGGAGCTGGATTGGAAGTAGAGTAGCCAGAACTGGAACCAGTGCTCTGGTATGGGATATGGGTGTCCCAAGCAGCAGCTTAACCTGTTGCACCACAATGCCCAACCCCAGATGCAGTCGTAATGATTAAGGAAATAATACTTCTATATTTAGCAAAAGGATTATTTCCCTCAAAATAACTTTGTCCAAATACACTGCTTTTAGAATACAAAAATTATAACTCAAGATTCTTCTATAAAATCACTGGAAGCTTTCAACCCAATCATCCACACAAGCAAAACTGACCAGTATTCATTCTCAGAATCCCAATGTCACTGTGACAGGATGAACTTTCTACCACTCAAGATGTTCATGCACTCCACTGGTCTCACCTCCAGCGTCCACAACACAGTGATGGACCACATCCCACGAGCAAGATTTCAGGCTAGAGAATCCCCTAGTAAGTCATATTATTTCCAGACCAAACAGATTTACATCACAATGAAACAGAATAAAATTTCTACCTGTAAAAAATCCAAATATGTCCAATAAAAGGGCACTTTCACTTAAGACGGTATGCAGCTCTGATGATTTTAAATTAACAGTTAATCCAAAGTTCAAAAGTAAAAATATGCCCTTTGAAAAACTTCACTCATTCCATCTTTTCATTTCTCTCCTTTACAGTTATCAAACTTTACTTGTCAAACTCTATCCTTAATTATTCACAGGAAATTTCCAGTAAAATCACCATGAATTCAGTAGGGATAATGAGGAAGCAACTAAGACTAGAATAAAGTTCTTCCTAGGAAGTAAGAAAGCGCTAATATACACTTGCAGTTTAGCTTATAAAAGGATTAGGTTTCTAAAAATACCACATATATCACATAAATCTGAATGCAATATACAAGAGAAATTTAGTATTTAAACAAATCCTGCTGAGTCCTTTTTTTAAATCAAACAATCTTTAGCAGTACAAATAATGAGCTGCTACTACAATTACTTTACATTTTACACGTAGGAACAGGACATGTTAAAACAGGTTAAATCTATGTACTGAAATTTAAAACACATAAAAAACAGTCAATTGACAAATTCTGTGGAGAAACTATGACAGAAATCTTGAATTGATGTTTCTAATTAGCAAGGGCTTTCACCTAGCCTTAAAGGCAAGTTGTCCTTTCCTGATTACTTGGAACACCAGCACAAAGCACTACACTCTCTCCGGCACATCTTCCACAGAACTTGGGATGGGGCAGGTGCAACCAACAACACAATTCGAGATCCCTAATGCCAAAAATGTCACCAAAGTCCTCCGTCAGAGATGCAGGTTCTGATGTTTAAACAACCACACTTTCCAAAACATAAAAGTTGTGCAGCTTGTAGAACAGCAGAAATATTTTGGTCAAAAAATTAAACTCATTCCACTCAAAATAATATTAAACTTTGCAAAGTGCTTCCTATCATTTTAGAAGTAAGGTAAAATTCGGACTAAAATGATCTCCGAAAAGCTCTAGAGTTCGTCCTCTTTTCTATCAATGATTCCCTAATTATCAGAGGCGTTTGTTTGCCTTTAACATTAATAGAAGAACTTCTTAATACACTCAAAGAATATCGGTTTCCTCTTCTAAGATAAAGAGAGGCAGATCACTAATGTGAAATGGCTAAATTAAATGAAAAGAGAGAAATTAAGAAAGAAATTTGGGACAGGACCCATAACAGCATCGCAATTAAGAAGATAAGAGAAGAAAATTCTCAGGAAAGACAAATAAATCCTCCAGCCTCCAGGATGAGGGACCCGCACTTGGAGGAAAAAGATTAACATTCAAGAGCAGCAAATTGATGGGATTTAAGAAGCAAAATCAAAAAGTACTACAGCAAAGATTTCTGAATTCTAAATTTTAAACGTAAGTACACCTATTAGTCTCAAAACAATTCTCTCAAGTTCTGAAACACATAAAAAAAATTATGGCCAGCGCCACGGCTCACTAGGCTAATCCTCTGCCTGCGGCACCGATACCCAGGGTTCTAGTCCCGGTTGGGGCGCTGGATCCTGTCCCGGTTGCTCCTCTTCCAGTTCAGCTCTCTACTGTGACCTGGGAAGGCAGTGGCCTGGGAGGGTGGCCCAAGTGCCTGGGCCCTGCACTCAGATGGGAGACCAGGAGGAAGCACCTGGCTCCTGGCTTCAGATCGGCACAGCGCTGGCCGTAGCGGCCCTTTGGGGGGTGAATCAACGGAAGGAAGACCTTTCTCTCTGTCTCTCTCTCACGGTCTAACTCTGCCTGTCAAAAATAAATAAATAAAAATAAAAACATAAAAAAATGGACCCTGTCTATATCTACTACATGGCATTTAAAATTTTCTGATGCTTTCATTCTTTTATTAACTCCTATGGTACCTTTTGTTATCTCATCTTCTAAGTGAAATCATGTCAGAATCCACAATAAATACCTTGTTTAAATATACTACATGTAGGTGTGCTAAAAGGACACGTTTCCTCAGATGCTCTCAAGATAGAATGTGGAGGATTTCTCTACCTTCATTACTCCTCATTGCCACCCAAGGGCAGGCTCCCTCATTTTTCTCACCTAAAACAGGGAAGTCTTTTTGAAGTCTTTTTTGTTTCCTGATTGGTTCATTAGTGATATAAAAGAGCCAAGAACTTTTGCAAAACATTTTTGCAATAAGGAGTAAGTGATAAAAGTCACCTGGGAGCTGAGTGATGGTAAACAGTGCCAATTCCTTCTTAAACCTTGCCTTTTCTGTTGTGCCAAGTAATGATCTCTACTTTCTTGTTCTTACACTAACCCTAAACGCCTTACAGCTCAGGTGAGTTGTTTATTGGGTTTCTTTTACGTATGCTCAATATACTAAATCTTTCAGTTAAATGAAACTAATCCTGATGGGTTTTAAGATTTTAAAAAATCTTACTTTTTAAAGTCTTTCTAAAATACATTGTATCTTTTCCTTGTTACCTGGTGTTTTCAGCATCATTACTAGTAGTAGAGAGGACTAGAGCAAAGAGTGAATAAAGATACTTTATTTTTCTAGTAAATGCTCCCATGAGTAGTAGTATTTTTAGGTCACATCGAAAAGTTATGAATTTTTTTTTTTTTTTGACAGGCAGAGTGGACAGTGAGAGAGAGAGACAGAGAGAAAGGTCTTCCTTTTGCCGTTGGTTCACCCTCCAATGGCCGCTGCGGCCGGCGCATCTCGCTGATCCGAAGCCAGGAGCCAGGTGCTTCTCCTGGTCTCCCATGCGGGTGCAGGGCCCAAGCACTTGGGCCATCCTCCACTGCCTTCCCGGGCCATAGCAGAGAGCTGGCCTGGAAGAGGGGCAACCGGGATAGAATCCGGCGCCCGAACCGGGACTAAAACCCGGTGTGCTGGCACCGCCAAGGCGGAGGATTAGCCTGTTAAGCCACTGTGCCGGCCAGTTATGAATATTTTTATGTGAATTTGTTAATTCAGAGTTCTCACAGTCATTCCCTTTTAAAGAATGATCACAGCACAACTTGTCCATTATCCCGTTATTTGTGTTTTCCCCTTTATTTTGCTATTTGCTCAGTCATTTTTTATGTATTCCATATGTCTGATTCCAGCAGCCAGTTCTGTTTTCTAGATAAATTGAGAGTGACTTTATTCCTATTCAAATTTCTATAACAGCTTTATTGAAGTATAATTCACATGTCATGCAACTCATCCATTTAAAATGTACAATTCAATGGAGTTTAGTATGTCCAGGGCTGGGCAACCAACACCACAATCAATTGTAGAACATTTTCAACACTGTAAAAAGAAACCTGTCATCCATCAGCAATCACTCCCCACTCCCTGCCCTAGGCAACCATTAATCTACTTTCTATCTCTATAGGTCTGCCTATCCCAGGCATTTTATATAGAAATGCAATCATACAGTATGTGGTCTCTTATAATTGGCTTTTTGCTAAATACAAGGTTTTGGAGGCTCATCCACTTTGTTGTATGTATTATTATTTCTTTCTTCCTATTGCTGAGTAACATTCCAGGCACATAGATAGCCCATTTATCTACCCATCAGCTGATAGACATTTGGGTTGTTTTCATTTGGATTGTTTTCATTTTGTGGATGTCATGAATAATGTTGCTACAAATATTTCCAGGGTCATATTTCTGTCAATACAGAAAATCAACTAATTAATTTTGGGGAATGAAATGAGGTTGATCACAGGGAACCTGGCTATCCACAGGGGACAAGGCTAGGTCATTTGTAGGACCTGGAATAACTCTTTTAGAACAGTAATCACTACTTCCCACCAACAACCTGCTTTAAAACTGGAACTCACATTACCCTAGGCTACATTACAGCCTAAACTTGGCTCCGTTTCCAGTCTTGCCCTCCACTAATCTGCTAGCCGCAGCACAGGGCAATCACTGAACACAAGTTTCATCATTTCATTTCCCTGCCAGTGGGTCCTCACAGAACTCAAGACTGAAGTGCAATGCCTTAGCAAGCAAAAGCCCTTATAAGATGTGGGCACACTCAACCACTTCCACAGTCTTGACCTCTAGGTAGTTGCTGTATGTTATGGAACAAATATTGTTAACTACCCCAAGGGGCCCTGTGCTCTCTTGCTACTGGTTCTTTGTACATGCTGTCCTCTTTGCCTGGAATTATCCTTGTCATTGCCATCCCTTGCCACAGACAGAACCAATAACATCCTACCCTTTTTTATAGGTCATAATCTCAACAATATGTATCTATAGTCCAAGTGAGCAAAATTTGTCTTTTTTCACCGCTAATGCATGAACCTAAGCTTCCCATACCTGTTCCAGGCAAAGACAGAAAACCAGTGAGGAATTTCAACATAGTCACAGATACCTGAGAGTAGCTGCTTTTAGAGGCACACTAGTTAAATGGCATCATCTTTTTATCCTCATCCTCTCAAAGCACAGGCAAGTGACTTGCTACACCAAAATGAGACATAGAAAACGGTCCCTGATGAGTTTGGGGAGTAACTTCAGAGTCACATGGAATTGGACCTGCAATCTTGCTGAGTCTGATATACTGGCTCCATGCCAAGAACGCAGCTTACACAAGGCCTTGCAGCTGCCAGAGCAGGCCCAAGTGGATGCACACCCTGCTAGCAGTTCCCTTGTTTGGTTCAATGGCACTTTTTTCCAAGGTAGGACACAAGGACCTGAGGACTCAGGCTTAACTTTTTATTTACTCTGCAAATGGTAAAGCAATCCGTAAAAGAGGCATTCAGAGTCTTTATGCTACCCACCTAGGAAACATTCTCAAGTTTACACTGCTCAAACGGTATTTTCTTACGTCAAAATGATAGCATTTGTCTTATTGGTTGGCTGATAGTCTGAGTGACAAGGTTGCTGTAATCGACTGAGGAATATGAATGCTAAAAAGCACTCCACTTGAGTAAAGGAACAGCACTCTGCTCCCTCCCTCTCCTTGCTAGATCACTGCCAACAGCAGCAAGGCACCCTGGAAATGCGAGGGCCAGGGGCTGGAGAATACATGATGACCTGCTGGGGGCTACAGAAATGCACTTCTCTACTTTTTGGCCTTCTTTCTATGTTATCCTCATCATCCCTGGACTGTGCTCTCCACTGAGAATCTGTGCATATTTTAGGACCAAATGTCCTCTTTTTTCTTTTTCTCATTTTTTCTTCTCCCCAAGAAAATGAAGCGTGACAGTATATATATAAGCAGATGGAGTTGAGAAAGTTATTACAAACTAAACATACATTATTAGAAAAGGTAGGGGAGGGCTAGTGCTGTGGAGTAGCAGGTTAAGCCACCGCCTGCAATGCCGGCATCCCATAAGCTGGTTGGAGTCTGGCTATGCCACTTTCAATCCAGCTCCTGCTAATGCGCCTATGAAAGTAGCGAAAGATGGCCCAAGAGCTTGGGCCCCTGTATCCACATGGGAGATTTGCTGAACCTCCTGGTTCCTGGCTTTGGCCTGGCCCAACCCTGACTGTTGCAGCCATTTGGGGAGTGAACAAGCAGATGGGAGGCCTCTCTCTCTGCTTCTCCTTCTCTCTCTGTAACTCTGGCTTTCAAATACATAAATAAAAATCTTGGGGGAAAAAAAAGCAAAGTTAGTAGAAATATCCTGTTATTCAAAGGAAAGAAATCCTAGGAAGTTAGTATTTCAGGCGCTGACCATTGCTGTTCAGTGGTCGTGAACGCTCAATGACATTCATCTGTTCTCAGAGATCTGGAAAGAACACATAGGGACAGACATCTCAGCCACCTCTTCCCATCTCCCATTTGTTCATTATCTAAGTGCCCAGTCAGATAATTCAAGATCATCTGTGGCTAACACGTGAGTATCCTTTCTTAGGTGATTAATGTGTATATATGAATGTGTGAGTGTGTGCATTACTGAAGAGATTTCAACTGGCTGTTAGGTTGTTAGTCTGCAAAGAAACCTTCACTCTACCCTGTGGCATCCCAAGAAACAAAGTGAAAGGGGCAGGGGAAATGGAGGCGGGTGGTTGTGTGTGTGTACAACAAGTAAAGCTTGGCTAGGAACACCTACGAGGCATTGGCCAACATTTTCAGAAATGTAATATAACCTCGAGCAGGAATAGGAATTGGAAATAAGGAATAGAAGCAGAGGAGAAGAGGAAGAAGAGTGAGAAAGATAAAAACCAAACTTTGAAAAATAATTTTTGATATAGTGTTCCAAATCCTTAGCGTGGAAGGTCACAATACAACAAAATAATATACTAGAAAAGAAACAGATGTCATTGGGAGACTAGGAAAGGGGACTCTGAACAGGAGAACAGATTAGATAAATTGCTATCACGGATGGAGGGCCTCGAGCTATGCTTTACACCAGCTGTGCAATAAAACCGGACCTCTGTTCTTTCCATCTGACGGACCTGAAACCAACTACTTTAAAGCAGGTGAGGCTACCACCCGCGACTCCAGCATCCCATATGGGTGCTAGTACATGTTCCAGCTGCTCCACTTCCAACCCAGCTCTTGGCTAGTGGCCTGGGAAAACTAGTGAAAGATGGCCAGGTGCTTTGGCCGCTACCACCCACATGGGAGACCCAGAGGAAGCTCTTGGCTCCTGGCTTTGGCCTGGCCCAGCCCTGGCTGTTGCAGCCATCTGGAGAGTGAACCAGTAGAAAGAAGATGTCTCTGCCTCTCCCTCTGTAACTATCTCAAATAAATAAATTTTTTTTTTTAAAAAGGACATTACTTATAACAGCCTTTATTTGTAACTTATTAGAGATGCATGCTTAGCTTCTTTTATACTCTACAACTACAGGTGTGCTTCAAGCAGAGATTGGTATAGATACAATTTATTAAGCTCTAACAGAGGAAATAAAGCTCATCAGGAATGTACTTAGATCTCTGTGTATATCCACGTGTTATGTGTTCCTCCCCAACACTCTGCAGGAAAATCGCAATTCAGCTGGGTTAGGTTCACGTGCAGCAGCCACCATTAAGTAGCCGCACACTCAACATACTTTCAGCCAGAACTGCAACTAACAGTTATTTTCCTATTGACACTTGGGTCCCATTAACAGATGTCCCTTATTTCTGTTTCCTTTTGAATGCTCCTTTTGTGGTGCTCTATTCTACACGTGGGGTTATACATTGTAGAAGCTCAGAAGCACAAAGCCAAGGATATGAAACGACAGGGAACAGTGTCCATTACCCACACAGGCCCAGTGCCCACTGCATACCTACCATATTATTTTACATTTGTTGATACACTGCTTTGTAATCTCATTCATGTAACTTTATGGTTGTCTCCCATTTTTCTTACTGCACTGTTAGATGGCGGTGGGGCAAAGGCCATACAAGTTACTTCTGTATGAACATTCCTACCTTACTGAATGCACAATGACTGCTCCAGAAATAAGCATGGACTAAATTGAAAAAGACTACATGTTGGCTGGGGAATAAAAAACAAATCAGAGGTTTCACCTAGTGAACAAATTCCACTGGCATGACCAGCAGAGGCCCTATGGCATACAGGTTGAATATCCCTTATCCAAAGTGCTTGGAACACAAGTAATTCAGATTCCAGACTTTTTTGAATTTTGGAATACTTGCATATACATAATGGGATATCTTGCAGATGGAACCCAAGTCCAGCTACAAAATTCATTCATGCTTTTACACATAATCTAAAAGTAATTATATGCTTTTTATTAAATGTTTATTGATTCATTTATTCATTCATTTATTTGAAGGGCAGAGCAACAGAAAGAGAGGAAGAAATAGGGAAATCTTCCCATCCACTGGTTCACTCCCCAAATGACTACAACAGTCAAGTGTGGGCCAGGCCAAAGCCAGGAGCCAGAAACTCTATCGCGGTGGGAGTACTTGGCCCATCATCCACTGCCCTCCCAGGCAGTTCAGTAAAGATAGGAAGCAGAGCGGCCAGAACTGGAACTGGCACTCCAATATGGGATGATGCTCTCACAAATGGCCGCTTAACTTGCTGTGTCGCAACAGCAGCCCTAACTTTACACAGTACTTTTAGTGTACATGCATTTTAACCACACGAGCTCAGGTATGGGATTGCCCAGCTGTGGCACATATCATTGCTCAAGAATTTTAGATTTTGGAACATCTCAGATTTTAGATTTCTGGATTAGCGATGTTCAATCTGCACAAAGGAAAGACTTTGGAAATACACAGTTCTAGGTTCAAATTCCAGGGCCACCTATCAAGCAACGTTGATTTTAATTGAATTCTCTAGGCATTAGTGTTTTCCTCTATAAAGTGGGGTAATTTCTCTCTTCCAAGCCAGTAGTATGAATCTGATAGAATAAAATATATATTAAGGGCTAGTAGAATGGAAAAATGCTTGCAAAAAGTTGCCTTCTTAAAATCCCTTTATATTCTAATTTATGAAATCATTTCTACATTTTCTTTAAAAGAAGGCAGTCAAGTGCTTACTAGAATGCATGTGAAACAGTTTTTAAAGCTAAATTTAGCCAGTGATGTATAAAATAGCATGAATTATTGAAACATTGAAAATATATTTCACACTATTAATTAAATTATAACTTTGCCGTGTATATGCTTTAAAAATCACTTTAAAAGAAAATGAAAATGGCAGCTGTGAATAAAGTAAATTCTGGATGAGAGGCAATTAAGATCTCTTCTTGTGTTCATTGTGAATACTGCTAATTATACCACAAAACTCATAAGCAGCCAAAACGCACTGTGTGCTGGATCTATACAGCAGCTGTAAATTACCCTGTATGTAAAAAAAAAAAAAAAAAAACACAAAAAACAAAAAAAAACAAAAAAAACAAAAAAAAAACAAAAAAAAACCAAACTGGAGAAATCTGAGAGGGAGGATGCCCTGATATTTTTTACTTTATAAATATTTTACATTTTATAAATTTTTACATTTTAAAGTCAATGCCTGTTAAGATATGATTATCTGAAATATTGCTGAAATGAAATAGAAATTGTTCAATATAGACCAAGCTCTTTTTCAAGAAATAATTGAAAGTATTCTCCAGTGACTCTCACACTTCAAATGTTATCTTTTCTGAATAAAATTTTAAACTTGCTTTTGAATTGAAGATATTCTTCTCTGTGTGAAAGGATTCAATATAGGTTTCTGACTATGAGGATTCCACAAAATTCCTTTTTAAGTTTTTTTTTTTTTTTAATTCATTTGTTTGAAAGAGTGATAGGGAGAGGGAGAAGGAGGGGGAAGACAGGAAGACAGAGAAAGATCTTCCATCTGCTGGTTCACTGCCCAAATGGCCTCAACAGCCAGGGCTGGGCCAGGCTGAACTGAACTCCATCTGGGTCTCCCTCATGGGTGGCAGGCACCCAGTACTTGGATCATCTTTCACCACCTTCCCCAGGCACACTGACAGGGAGCTGGATGGGAAGTGAAGCAGCTTGGGTAACAAATCAGCACTCCAATATGGGATGCTGGGGGGATACCAATGTCCCAGGCATCCGCTTGACCTACTGCACCACAATGCTAGGCCCCCTATTCATATATTTTTTAAGGGCCAGTGCTGTGATGTAGTAGCTTAAGGTGTGCCTGTGATGCCCACATCCCATGAGTGTGAATTCAAATCCTGGCTTCTCCATGAGCAATGCAGCTCACTGCTAATGCACTCAGGAAAGCGGCAGAAGACGGCCCAACTTCTTGTGTTCCTGCCACTCATATGGGAGACCCAAATGGAGCTCCAGACTCCTGGCTTCAGCATAGTCCAGGCCCAGTTGTTGTGGCCTTATGCAAAAGATGGAAGATCTTTCTCTGTCTCTCTCTCTGTAACTTTGCCCTTCAAATAAATAAATCTTTACTTTTTTGGTTTTTTATTTTATTTTATTTATTTATTTTTTTTGACAGGCAGAGTGAACAGTGAGAGAGAGAGAGACAGAGAGAAAGGTCTTCCTTTGCCATTGGTTCACCCTCCAATGGCCTCCGCGGCTGGCGTGCTGCGGCCAGCGCACCGTGCTGATCTGAAGCCAGGAGCCAGGTGCTTCTCCTGGTCTCCCATGCAGGTGCAGGGCCCAAACACTTGGGCCATCCTCCACTGCACTCCCGGGCCACAGTAGAGAGCTGGCCTGGAAGAGGGGCAACCGGGATAGAATCCGGCGCCTCGACCGGGACTAGAACCCCGGGGTGCCGGCGCCGCAGGTGGAGGATAAGCCTATTGAGCTGCGGTGCTGGCCAAATCTTTACTTTTTAAAAAAGATTTTTTTTGAGTAAAATTCTGAAGTTATTTTTAATAGGAGGTAGATGAAAAAGTGATTGAGCTAGCCCCCTTTTCCATCTTTCAAAATGAAACAACAGAAAACCTGTGCAAGGTCATTTAAAGCCAGGAAACAGCTGTGACCTGCAGTTTCCTTTCCTGCATAAGTTCTGATACAACATAAAACGTACCAACTTCACGGATTTTCAGTCTTCCTAGCAGTCACAACAATGCCTACAGACCCACAGTGGCACTGAGGGAATGGTAAACACAAGGCTACACCTTATCATAGCCTTACCAACATTGAGAAAGTCAGTCTGAAGCGTCATCTTGAAACTACTAACCATTTTTTATGGGAAGGGGCTTTGCTGGTCTCGTATTTTGTATTTCTTTCGTTGTTGTTATTGTTGTTGTTGTTGTTGTTGTTTTTAAGAAAACCAAGTTTCACAAGCCAAACTTGCCAGAGTGGG